>NW_024885532.1:40535377-40581322 GCF_019232065.1 Centrocercus urophasianus
AGTGGTGGAGTTATCTCAGAACCAAGGTGCCTTCCACTGTTGTTGTGGTCCTGAACTACCCGTACCCTTCTATTAGAGCGGTGACAAAGATGACACTAACAGAGGTGCCACAAAGATATTTGCACTGCATCACATTGGTTGCTGCTCACAGTTCCAAGTATTAATGGTCTCCAAGTATTCCTTACAGTTTTTCTCCATCCATCTCCCTCTACTCTCTAGTTCACCCCATCTGAAGGATCGGAATGGTCTGTATGCAGAAGCACAAAACGTGATCAGCCTTCTAACAGAGGAATACACAGTTTTGCTGCAGCAAACTCATTTGCTGTTTTTGTTAAGCATTTTGCATCTTGCTTCATCCACAAAATTCTGCATCAGTCAGTCAAACTTTGGTTATTCCTGTGATTTCCTTTCCTCCTATTTAACACAACAGCTACTGTTTCCATCAGTTTTAGCCTGTTCAGCTGATTATCTTTTCTCTTTATTTCTGCCATGTTCCTTTTTTATTTGTGTAACATGCCTTGCCTTGTATTATCATATGCGATGCCAGATGCTATTTACAGCCTCTATGATTTTGTCCCATTGGCATTTACTTGTTTTGGAGGAAATGCTGTAGTTAGTCAGAAGATTTTCAAACATTTTTATTAGGGTCCTGGACCTCCCCGTTGGAGATGTTTTATTCATAATGTGGAACTGTTTTCTGTTTCTTAATTAGAATACGGCAGGATGACCCTTCTCAATGTCCTGAATTATAATGCTTTTCATTTTTCGGACCAAACAAAGACGTGAATCTTGGCACTGCTGGAGACAGTCATGTTGTGCAACTCAAACAGAAATGATCGCTTACAGACTTGCATGCTAGCAAAATTTGTTGATATAGCAATATTTCCCCATTGCAGTTTATTCCCTTTGGCTTGGTTATACAAGGAAATTTGCAGCTTGTCTTGCAATGAGGTAAACTACAGGACATCAAATGGTGTTCCTACATGCCTGGAGACTTTCCCTTCAAACTATGTCTTTTCCGGTTCTGTTGCGGTTGTTGTCTTTCATATTTCAGTCTTTATTTTTATATATCTTAATTTATAAGATAATTTTTTTTCTTTTTCTGTTTGGGACTGCAAAGGTTATCTCTCTCTCTCTGTTGTGTTATAATTAGCTGGGGTGGTATGGCCTCTGACAGGACTTTGTGATAAAAACATGTGACTCAAAATATTATAAATAATAATAATAATCTAAAGCTGTCATGATATCCTGAAAGTAAAGTAAGGCCTTTACCAGCACTAAAGACAAAGTGCTGAGCTTGATAGACAAATACAGAAAGAAGGACTCCTTTTTTCAGTAACTCAAGTCAGGCAACCACCTGAGATGCCCAGGTCTACCAGTTGCTTTTGAAACTCTTGGCTCACGCTAACACAGTTGTAAACTAGGAAAGGATCACCGAGCATACTATTATGGCAGATGTTCAGTGCTCTACACACACAAATGTTCATATGACTGGCTCTCTTCAGTAATGTTTGCTGCAAACTACAGATATTTATTGGCTTTTGCCTTCCAGATGTTCCCCATATACAGTAGTACATGAGCAGTAGTACATGAAACAAAACCCCAACAAGACTTGAGGTCATCTTGAGGAATTGTTGACTGACGTTTCCTAGTCTTCTCTTCTGCTGGCTTGGTTACATTTGTAAACCCAGCTAGGACTCAGAACATTTATCCTTGTTTAATTGCTGTGAACTGACATAACGAAGAAGGGCACTGCCTCTTGCTAGCCATGGGCTCTTTGTTAAGTAAGCTTTATTTAGACCAGTTGTGCTTTACATCAGTTGAGCTCTCTGTAGCATTTTGGAGGATACTCCACGCCATTAAGTGTTGTTTCTTGTTCACATGGGTTTCTGTTCTGGGAAGAGATGGAGAGGAGACTCTAGAATTGAAAAGTAATATCTGAAGGGTAGAAAAGAGTAACACTCAAAAATTGTGGTATTGTCCATTATCTATTACTACCACGGGAAAAATTGCAATTTTTTGCCTATTTTCTCTTCTGTTTTTCCTTTTTTCTCATTAATATTTATGGTCTCCTAAGCTATTATTTTTGAGCAAAGTAAATTTATTACCTGGAGGTGAGTTTAATTTTATTTTATTTTGCAGTTATCTATGAGTAATGGCTGTGTAGGTGCATTCACAGCGTTCTCAAAGGCTTGCTTTCCATGAGACTATTCCTGGCAAGAAGCATACACCTTGGTGTTTATTCAACTGTTAAGAATACAATTGCTTCAGAACTGTGATATTGTTGGCATTGCTTCAACATAGGCCAGTGCAGATACCTTAGCAGATAGGTGGCTCCCATTGTGCATTGAGGCCCATTTTGCATTAAGTTATTGGCAAGAAATAGCTTAGTTCCTGCCTGAAAAAAAAAATGTGATGTAAAGATGAGACAAGCAAATTGTGGAGGAAGAAACATGGTACCCAAGAAAAACCAGTGCTGGGCCTGAATTGTGTAGACAAATATTAGACTAAGGTAAGGTGCCCAATAGTGTCATTAGTATGGTGTCCTCTACCTGCACCAATTGCCCTGCAGAGGCTTTGTGTTCTGTTTTCTCCGTCTAGGTAGGACTTCCTCCAGATTCTGACCCAATGCAAAGCCTGCACACTCATTAAATCCTATTTTTAGGGCTTAATTCTTAGCAAGAACAAAGGTTGTTTGGGGACACTGCATTGTGTTTTGACAAAACCTCACCTTTCCTTACTGCAGAGAGATCTTTTCTGCTTAGCTTGGTAATTTTTCTGGACTCGGCTGTTTCATTGGATGAGTTTGTTTCGTATCCAAACATTGTTTGAAAGAAGAAACAGAGGGGACTGAAGGTATCAGGCTCATCTCTGCAAGGTTTAGCTGTTGCTTGCAAGTGTATCTATCCTCACTTTGCCTAGTTAAGTGGTAGATATCTGGAAGTCAGACGTTTGGAAGCACTTAACCATTCCCATTTCCTCTTTCTGTCAACTACTTCTGAATTTGGTTGAATTCTTCAGTGGCAATATGTTTTGCTTTTGAGTTAAACCTTTTTCTTCTGCCTCTCTGATTGTGAACCTCCCACAGCCCCTCTGAGCATTGCTTTTATCACTTGCCTTTTAAATTTGCCTTTAATTGAAACCTGAGAAAGACAAATACATTCAGATTCCTCTGTGAAATCTTTATTACTGCATTTATTACTTTACTATTATTGCGAATTGGAGCATATTTTTAAAAAATGCTTCCATCAAGTTAATTTTGATTGGATTTATAATGCAATTACATACAAATATCTGCAGGAAATAATGCAGTTCAGGGTAATGACATGCTGTCCTAGAGCCTCGCAAACAATATGAAAAAGAAACTGCAGAACATATTTTTAAAAATGCTGTGCAGATACACAAAATAAACTCTGTTTAATTGGTATCACTTTGCAGAGTTTAACTGGTGTTTGAAAAAATATGGAAAGGTATTGAGCAGAAATGGGAGTGGAGAGCTAAGTCCCCTCCTTTCGTTCATTGCTGGAGAAGTCGAAGGTTGATGTGCATGAGTATTAATAAAACATGCACTGCTTATAGTACTGCTAGGCAAAAAGTATTGGATTTTTCAGTTTGACTAGAGGCCGAAGCAAGAAAAGGAGCAGCTGCAAAAGTGTAAAAGCAACAATGTTCATGTATTCATAGAGCTTAGAGATGAAAAAGGGATCAGAAGATCACCATCGTGAGGCTGGTGCATTACAGTTACCTGGCATCCAGTGACCTCAGCCCTTAATTAAAAAGGCATCAGTCACTATGTGAGAACTTCAGGAGGATGAAAATCTGACGTCTCCTGCGATATTTTGTTCACAGGCATAATCTCCCTCACATCTAGAATTTTGTCTCTAGTTTTATACTTATATTTGTCTTCTTTGTGTTTTCAGGCATGTTTTTGTTGTTGTTGTTGCTGTTTTCTTATTCTCCACTGGATCAAGAGCCATTCAGGACTTAAGAAAAATTAGCTTCTCAAGAGGTGTATTTTCTCAAGAGGTGTATTCTAACTACATTTGAATAAAATTGTTTGTTGATTATTTTGAAAACATGCTCAACTCCTTTGTCTCTTGCTGAAGAATAAGCTTTTGTGAGCCTTCAATTTTGCAGTTTTTCACCCAGCATTGCAGTGAGTACTCACATTGAACTGCCTGTCCTCTCTAATCCTTATAGATTTTACCATTTCCCCTTGGTGCATCACTAGTAAATTGCCTTTTCCCAGATGTATGAATTTGCACTTATCTCATGGAATCACAGAATGGCTGAGGTGGGAACCTCTGGATCCGTCTCACTTACAAACTGTAATTTTTTTTCTAACATAATAATCTTTACTTCAGTCCATAACCTCTGTGTCTTAGTATGGTGTTCATCTAGTACAGAGAAGATGTTTTGCATCCATTCCTCAAGGAAATGTGAAATCATAGAATCATAGAATGGATTGGGTTGGAAAGGACCTTTAAGATCATCTAGTTCTATCCCCCTGCTATAGGCAGGACACCTCCCTCTAGATCAGGTTGCTCACAGCCCCCTCCAGCCTGACTTTAAACACATTTATGGAAGGAGCACTCACAACCCCTCTGGGCAACCTGTTCCAGTGTCTCACCACTCTCACAGTAAATAATTTCTTCCTGATGTCTAGTCTACATCTATCCTCTTACAGGTTAAGCCATTTTCCCTCATCCTGTCACTACATGCCCTTATAAAAAGTCCCTCTTCAGCTTTCCTGTAGGCCCCCTTCAGGTACTGGAAGTCTACTATTAGGTCCCTTTGGAGCTTTCTTTTCTCCATGCTGAAGAGCCCCAGTTCTCTCATCCTCTCCCTGTAGGGGAGATGCTCCAGCTCTCTACTCATCTTTGTGGCCCTCCTCTTGATCTGCTCCAAAAGCTCCATTTCCTTGTTGAATTGAACACAGTATGGTTGTGGTCTCACAAGAGCAGAGTAGATGGCAGAATCACCTCCCTCAGCCTGCTGGTCAATCTTCTCTTGATGCAAGCCAGGATACAGTTGGCCTTCTGGGTTGCAAGTTCATATTACCAGCTCATCATCATCATCAGTCTTTCATCAACTAGCACTAACAAGTCCTTCTCAGGTCTTCTCTCAAGCCATTCTCCAGCCAGCCTGTGCTTGGGACAGCTCCGACCCAGGTGTAGGGCCTTGCACTTGGCCTTGTTGAATTTCATGAGATTGTCATGGGCCCAACTATCAAGCCTGACCAGCTCCCACTGGATGACATCCCTCCCCTCTAGCATGTCAGCTGCTCCACTCAGATTGGTGTCATCTGCAAACTTGCTGAGGTTGCACTCAATCTCACTGTCCATGTCACCTACAAAGACGTTAAATAACACTGGTCCCAGCACGGATCCTTAAGAAATGCCACTCATTACTGGCCTACACTTGGGCATTGAGCCGCTGACCACAACTCTCTCTGAGTGCAGCCTTCCAGCTAATTCCAGTGAGTGGTCCATCCATAAAATCCATTTTTCTCCAATTTGGTGATGAGGTTGTCATGCAGGACAGTGTTAAATGCTTTGCACAGATCCAGGTGGATGATGTCAGACATGAATTATTAGCACTTAATTTTCTTTGATGGATTAATATGTCAAGTGTCTCTGCAGAGTACATTGACTATAGGCTCCATTTTTTCAATCAGGTGACATTTTCCTCTGGAAATGCTAAGGTTTTTATTCTTCTTCTCCATTGCAAAGATTAAGAATTGCACATATTACCTACCATACCACCTTTGACTAGCCCTGACAAATTCTGGCCAATTCATGAGTCTGGCAGAGGACATAGCCATCACCATTTTGACACTCTAAATTGGTGTCAAAACTGGAACTCTGCAAAAGAGACTCAAATGAGTCCTGTGTGGGTATGATCATCAGTGTGCTGCTCCAACGGCTCTGCTCCCACACCTTGCAGTCAGCAACAGCTTGAGGTGTCTTTCACTCCTTCAGTGTCTGGTAGATGGATGGGGAGTTTTGCAAATGGAGGGAAGGAAACAAGAGGCCGTAAGGGTCATTAGACACAGATCAGATGGAATCAGATATCAGTGATATTAGATTTCCATAGGTTTATTCTCCAAGAAGGAACCCATTCACTTGGTAACGCTGAGGTATGCTAGGGCAATGAGGTAGATTAATTTAGTTCACTTGGTATTTTTTGTTGATCTCGAGTCTCATCTGTCTGCATGTATAGTCTTTCATTTGGAAAGAGAGGAAACAGATACATTATAAAATACAGAAGTGTTTTCGCAGAAAACAAAAAATGACAGAAAGAACATGAAGCTCGTTATTTTTAACTTGGTTTTGGAATTAAATGGACTACTGATGTTGATAATGTCAGGAGAAAAATGGAGAAAACTGAAAATTTTCTGGGCTGCAGCTGAAAATTATTTCTTTATGCCATTAGTTTCACAAAGGCAGAACAGAGTGTTGGTGGTCTTTCTTCTTGTGATATCTAGTCTGGAAAGTCTTCTACAGGACGGATGATTGCAGCACAAAGTGCTAGGGAGAGCCTTTGGAACATCTGTCTTGATGGGAAGGCTCACAGGTCTTGAAGGCTTACCTTGACTTGATGTTAATTGATTGGTTTTCTGAGAATTAGGGTTATTTTTCAAACATAGAAATAAAGTATATTCTACGCTGTGAATTGATGGCAAGAATTATCAACTCATAGGTGTAAACCTTGTGGCTTAATTATTAATACAGAGAGAGAAAAAAAGCCCAAAACTAACTTTTTTAGCAGCTTAGAAGTCATATACTTGGTTTCGCTTATAGCTCTGTGTATGTCTCCTTCTCTTGACTACCTGGAAGACTCTGCAGTCAATAGTACTTCTGTGGTTTTCATGGTGATTTCACTGTGAGTGGTAGATGAACTCTTCAATCACTCTCTCACTTCCCATCCTCAAAGGAAGAGAGGGAGAAAATATGATGGGAGAGAGCTCAAAGGTCGAGATAAGGACAGGAATATCACTCACCAATTACTGTCATACTGTCACAGGCAAAAGAGACTCAACATATGGAGATTAATATAATTTGTTGCCTGTTAATAATAGACTAGAACAACGAGGACTAAAAGCAACCTACAAACAACAACATCTGTGACGTTATGCTATACAATTCCTTTTCTGGCTTTGTCTTGAATAAACATATTTGTAAGATCTTCATGTAGAAGAGATGATTTCCCTAGGGAAAGAGAGAGAGAGGAAGGACATAATCCTGAAAAGGTGGAACTGTGTGACCCTTGCAGTTTTTTCGGGTATTCTGCTATTAATCTACATCACTACTGAGTGTAACAGTGCTATAATAAGCATAGCAACCTTCCCTCTTTCGAGTCTAGAAGTCTCTGAACGTTAATGCTGATATAGCAAATTTGCTTATTTAGGAAAGGCTAAATCCCTTAAGTAGAGATTTTTCTATAGCATTGTTTCTTGTTTTGAAGTGGGGGGGATCTGAATAGCATAACACTTTGAGTGAAAAAAGAAATATTTATCATTAACTATGATATTAACAGATAAACTAAATCTTCTCTAGACGTTTTCAACCAGCTCTCCAGAAATGTGGTCTCTCTCCCTATTGTGTTTACTTTCTTTCAGACTCAGACAGTAGGGCTCTGCAGGGTTACCAGTGAGTGGAATTTGGTTCTAGCAGTGCAACTGCCAGTCAGAATTAGGCGTAAAGATGTCAGTGATCTCCTTTTTGGAAAAAAATAGTGGGAGTCATTGTCTTTCTCCAAAAATTGCTGTCATTCAGTTTGAAATATTCCCTCTTCCACTATACATTGTGTCCAACTAAGCAGGAGTTAATAGTATTCCACTGAGAAAGGATATTAAAGTAATTCTCACTGGTGATGACACAGCACACTCGAAAAATTTAGCCCCCACTTTCATTTTTTCCTATTCTTCCAAAATGATTCAACCTCCTACACCTTTTTTTTTTTCCCCCATTGTCTCATGAGTAATTTCTCTTCAAAGGCATCAACAAAATGTAATGCTGTATAAAAGCTGGAAACTGCTGCTTTTGTACTGTAGTTACTATTAATAAGACTGTGCTAACTGTTCTCTGATCAATGCAACTTGATTTTTCCTTTGTGAAATATAATGTTCAGGTCAAAAACTGGAAAAGATACAGGTCATGCATTTAGAATTTTTCATAACTTGGACAGGGTCTTAGATATGCCCTTTGCTTTGCCATGTCATTAGTAAGTAGGTTCCACAAGAATATCTTTTTTGAGGTTTTCTGCTCTGCAGTAATATTGTCAGCCATGCAGCTATAAACAGTATGAGAAGGTTCACCAGTTAACAAGGCGTTATCTTGTCAGCTTTCTTCCCAGTGTGGGGCATGGAAAGGATGTGCCTCGGTAAAAGAAGTTGAAGCAGCCTGGGATCTTCACAAGGATAAATTCACAGAGGTATGTTGAACAAAGTCGGGCAATGTGCTGGCAGTGATAAAGGAAGCAAACTACTTACGAGCTCATTCAGTTTACTTAATGGCAGCCATCTGAAAATAAATCACCAGTCTCACTTTGTTGACAGTGAAGCAGCACAGGCACCTCAGGAAACCATTCCTGCTGCCCATAGGTGAGACAACTCTGTGGAGGTGCCTGTTCCTCTCCATTCAGTGTAAGGAGAGTGCAGATAACCATGAGCAGATGCACAGAATTAAGCAAGAGAGCTTCTACTTTGCACTGTACAAAACCGAGAAATGTGAATATAAATTTATGGACCCTCCACTCTTACAAAGGGAAAAGCCAATCTGGTATCCGATTTAAATAAATGCAGTACCTTTTCTGGACAAACTGAATGAACCTGTGAACTCCAACAGCTTAGAGGAGAGCACTATTCCCAGGACATTTCCCTTTTAACCAGTGCTGATGGGAGAAAATGAGATTTGGGTGGTGTACACAGCTTACAATACAAAGTCATTTACATAGCCAAATGATAGACTGATATAATTTTGATCAAATGCATGTGCCTTAAACAGATTGAGGACATTTAATGATGACTTGTGAAACAACATGTAGTTGTTCACTGTAAAAGTGAACAGAAAAATACATTTAGCTTTGTGATTCCAAGAATTTTGTACTGAGAGAACAAAGCAGGAGGTCAAAGCAGAAGAGTAAGCCAACAGGTGCCATTTCTTGGTATTGCTGCACCCTCATACTGAGCCGTTCTTGCAAGGCCGTGAACAATTCCTACAGGTTACGAGTTATCCTAAGTACCTCCACAGTTCCTAACACTGCTCATAAACTTTCTTCATAAAGTGTCTATTTCAGCCAAAGCTCAGCCAATCTGTCCTGAGCAGAAGTCAATGGAAAGACTGCAGTCGACTTTGTTAATTACTGCAGCAGGTTTTGCATTTACCCTATCTACTTCTGGCAATCTGAAAATAACCATCAAGTCTGAGCAAGATACCCAGGCCTCTTCTACAACCAGCGGTGAGGGGAAAATAAAAGCATGGAAAATGAAAGATTGATCTCACTTACTGTACCCACACGTCTTAGAATATGAAGAGATGCCCTTGAAAACTCTTTCTCCACTTACGTTCTTTATTTGGCGTGTGGAGCAGAGAAATACTACGTGCTTGCTTGAGACTGTTCTTACTGACTTTAGGATGGCTGTCTTGAAAAACAGTTCAGTGTTTTCTCTGCAGAGGAGAGGAGTAGTCCAGGAAGGAAAACAACAGTCTCTGAAATTGATCAACAGTTGCTATACCAGATTTTTAGGCTCTCAATACTATCCATTACATGGACACCCTTGTTATTTAGGTCTTTTTCAGTAAATGAGCAATGATTCTGTTGCCTCTATAGTGTCTTTGGAAGAAATTGCATTGCAGGAGATTACCTTGGTGTTGAAAATAAATACAACAAAAAGACTGCAAATGCTGTAAGTCATAAAAATAGTTGCAAATGTCAGGCTGGTGAAATGGGTCATTTGGAGGAATTACAACTTCGTAAGCCTTAGATTTTTCTGCTTTGGAATTAACTGCATTACTGAAAGAACTTCAGAAAGATTGAAGGTTCTAGAAACTTTAATGCTGTAGGTCTGTCTGCTGCTGGAAGATCCAAATTGTCCTTCCAAACCTACAAGCAAAAAGATGTTTTATTTATTGTGCTGGGCAGCTTTCAGAAGAACCCAGGCTGTGGCTCTCACACTAAATATGAGATATACGGAATGACCACTTCGCAGGAATGCAACTTCAGTTACGTATCTTCTCCCTGATGTTCCCTTAATTTTACTCTATTGAAGTCCTGGTAGCATTTCTAACCTTTAAAAATGAACCTAATGAAAGAATCTGGACATCTCACTGCTGCATTAGCATTGGTGATGCAACATTTTGATAAGAAACCTTAAAATGTGTGAAATTATTACTTTAATATCAGGTATTCTTTTTCATTGGGATACTGAAAGCATCTGAGTAGTGAAGGTAGTTTTTTAATCTCTCTCTCCATGTATAAATCTCTTCATATTTTAAAGACTTGTAAAGCAACTGCAGAGTTAACCTTTAGACCTTGCTCTGGGTGGAGGTGTTGGCAAATGACATCATGATGAGAGATTGAATGTCAAATGGCACTGTGATAATAAATATCTGATGCTGCTGTCTTTCTGCTTTAGTCATACTTCCCTAAGAGCCTTAATCAAAAAAGGCATATTCAAAATTAGAAAGGATGGGTCAAAAGCAGGGGTGAGAGATATAGAGTGTCACTAGCTTCAAGAAGATACAACAAGTGTAAAAAATCATGATGGAATTTGAAGTGTTTAAGACCTTGTTTGCTTCAACTTTTGTGAGAAGAATGAGCTGCACGTAAGTCCATCTCACAACATAAATTAAATGAAGTTAAGACCAGAGCCAAAACTAGAGAAAGATGAAGGGTAATGAGATAAACACAGAAAAGTTGTCCATAAAATATGTTAGACAAATTAATCTCTGATTATTTGTCACTTGTTAATGACTGAAGCAATTTCAAAATCTTTACTTATTAGCTCTGAGAAGCTATGCAGGGTGGATGGGGATTGCAGAAAAGGCAAACATACTGCTAGTCTTTAAAAAGAGAAAGAAAAGAGGATCTGGGGAAAATAGGCTGAGAGAGCCTCATTTCAAATCCTGAAAGGCAGTGGAACAAGTAATGAAATGATAAATTTGTCTATCTGAGGAGAAAAGGGAGATGAGAGAGAGCAAGCACAGTTCTGTCAATAACAATTTGTGTGAAACCAGACTAGTTTCCTGTCCTTCCATTTAATTGATTTAGTGGATAGGAAAGGAACTATAATAATAATAATAGTAATAATAATGTTATTATTATTATTACTTAGAAGGGATTTTGGCACTCCCTTGTGTGGAAGGTGATATGTCCTTCCTTATATTATTATAGAGTGGATAAACTGCTGGCATTGACAAGATTCTACAAGCTTGAAAGGAAGTGAAGTTTAGATTCCCTCATAATTTTAACCCCTTCTTCAGTGTTCTAAGGAGATAATTTGGATTTGCTGATGACACATTTGTGGGAATGGCTGTAGGCACTACTGGGAACAGGGTTAGAATTTCCAAGTCTTTTCATTAGAAAAATGGCATGAAATCAACGATAAAACAAGGAAAAAAGAAAAAAAGAGTCTTTTCAGGGAAGCACATGGACAAATAGAAAATAAAATGCTTGGAAAGGAACTGATAAAGTAGCAAAGCACTAAGAAATGTGTAGATATGGCACTTTGCAGCATAGTTTAGTGCATGGTAGTGATGGCTTGATGGTTGGACTAGACTATCTTAGGGGACTTTTCCAACCTTAATGAGTTGGTGATTCTAGGATTCTAAGAAAAGAACCTGGGGCAGTGTGAGACAGGAAGGTAGCACAGGATAATTCAGACCAGAGGGAGTTGAAATCCATGTGCCCACTGCTTCCAGCTGTGCTCCAGTCTTTGTGCTGATGTACCATGGAAGGCCTCTCTCAGCAATATTTTCAAGGCACTTTGCATTACTGCCACACACTTTGCTGGATTTGAGTCCATAAGTGTGAACTCAACTCCTGAGGAAATGCACTGGTTACAATTTGGTACAGATTTTTATGATTGCATCCTTCTATATAGTTGCCAACCTACATTTTACCATCCGTTTATAGGAAGTGCCTCCCTCAGTCCTTAGAATTTTTTTCTGGAAAAGTTTTACTATTCAAGTTTTACTATTCATCCACTGTCCAGAAACAACAGGATTCCAGTTTACATTTGGACAGCATCATATAAATACGTGAAATAAGAAGATGCTGTTCAGCATGAAAATGGTGTATCGTCCTTTTGTGGGCCTATCTGGGCCTGGTGGCGGCTTACGCCTGTACAAGCTGAGGATTTTCAATATTTGTCTTGTTTTTTGCATGCCCACATACTGAGAATGGGCTGCAGGAAGAGAGTGTAGCCAGCAGCAGTGGCAGGCAGTTGCTGCAGGAGGTTTTGTTGGAAGCTCGGTGCTGAGCACTGGCACTTGAGTGCTTTGCTATAACAGGCTTCAAGTGCATCAATGCACAGATGATAATGAGGCCCTTGATTCTCTAACAGTGAACTAGGAGTACTCTTGAACTATTGCCTGACCTAAAATGCCATAGTTCTAGCATTTTAGGAAATGCTTTAGCCCATGTTTGAGAGAGATATAGCTGCAGGAAAAACAGGAGGTTCTTTGCTCTTATCACATCAGTGTGAAAAATGGGCTGCAACTTAGGGTCACGTTTTCTACCACAGTGCAGCTCTGCCTGGTGAGAGCTGAGGTGGCATCAGGCAGGACAGCATTTTTTCATGGCAAAACACAGCATGAAAAACATGAAGCTGATTCTACAGTTAGATTTCTGTTCCTGAAACACAGAAGAGAGTAAATATCCTTCTATAAAGGACGTAAGTTTGATTTTCAGCTTGGATGTTAGGAAGAGTTTCTTCTCAGGGAGTGGTGAGGCATTGGCACAGGCTGCCCAGAGAGGTGGTGGAGTCACCATGCCTGGAGGTGTTCAAGCAAAGAGCAGATGTAGTACTCAGGGACATGGCTTAGTGAGCAATGTTGGTGGTAGGTGCATGGTTTGACTTGATGATCTGAGAGGTCTTTTGCAACTTTAATGATTCTATGATTCTGTATTCAAAGAGCTTTGAGTTGCTGAGCTGAGCTGCATTACAAAATCAATAGAGGGAAACATGAGCATGAGGAAGGAAATAAAAGTTAAGTGAAGTGTTAAGGTATAATTTGTTTTCCCCTTGGAGTGTATAGCTTTCAGAAAGATTTTATCTTCACGTGTATATATGTGATATATGTGTATATACGTGATATAATTGCATTTACTGTTGCAAGTATGTTATCTATTGTTGTGTTCAGAAAGGCAGTTGCACAAAAACATTTAATAGCTGTTTTGCATGAATGAATGTGATTTTTCTATTCCAAGACATTTAGAAAAGTATGGGTTTAAGGAATGGATAAAAAAGATGGATTGCTGATAAAAACAAATAATGAGATTACATAAGGGCAATAAGTAAAGGGGTACAGAAGACATGATTTCACAGAACATGGAAGTCTAAAAAAAATAGAGAAAACATAGAGATAAAAGATGAGTGAAATGAGAGAAAAAACAACAAAGGAAAATTGAAAGTTCAAGAAAAATATGACATGTCAAAAACAACTTTTTTTTTTTTTTTTTTTTGCTACTACTGTAATGAGTACAACAGGGAAAGAATGTCCTCCAGCAAAAGGGCCTGGGTTTCATTTAGATTAGATGTCAGGGGTAAAATTTTCATGAGGAGAAGGCGGTGAGGCCCTGACACAGCTCCCCATGGAGATGAGGGTACCCCATCCCTGGAGGTGCTCAAAGACAGGTTGGATGGGCCCTGGGCAGCCTGAGCTGGTGGGGGGCAACCAGCCCATGGCAGGGCTTGGAGCTGGATAATCTGTGAGCTCCCTTCCAACCCAAGGTGTTCTGTGATTCTGTGATAAAGATGAATGCTATTTATTTGGTTGAGGAGTGCATTGCTGTCACACAGTAAGTGCTGTTTTCAGTTCTGTGTCTGCTGGCTGCTGTCAGAGCAGGAGTGAGGGACCCATTAGTGGCTGGAAGCATAGGAAATGCGGGCAATTACCAAACTTTTTTAGGTCATCTTGTCATGTAATCAATAGCACTGATGGTCACTGATTTTAGTAGAGCCAGCAGGAGACATGTTTCCAATGTTTGCAGCTATCTCTAAACATTTCATTTACAACGTGACAGAGAGAAGAGTGGTCATTGCTGACTTCCGCAAGGGCAGCTGAATCCCAGTCCTTTACAGAGCCAGGCTGCGGCCAAGCACAGATGGGAAGCATATTTTTTTAGGTGGAAAGTGACAAGATACAAAGAAAAACCAGCCTCACCCACCCTAACATCAGAGTGTTTCAGCCCGCGCTCTCTTACACTGAACTGCTTCCTACTCCTGTGAAGAAGTAGGTTTGGAACCTAATCTCCAAACAATAACTACCTTACTTCTCTAGGGAATAGCACTGCAAAGGTCCTTATTGCATTTGTGGTAAAGAGAAGGCAAGGAGGCACGAGGACTGCATTAGAGTTGTGAGCCTGTAAGAAGCTGAAAGCAAATCCTGCTTAGCATCTCTACAAACCCAGTTTGGTATTCCTGGAGCGCTTCCTGCAGATGTGGGCTCTAGCTTTTTCACAAGCTTTTCCTTGAGTAACGTGTCCCAGCCTGACCTGCAGAGTGCAACCCCGGGTGCTCTGTGCAGGACTGCTGCTGGTGGGGAGCACAGTGTGCTCCCAAACCCATTGCTGATTTTCTGAATGTATACTGCATCCCAGGGAGACTGAACGTGTCCTGAAGGTCTCCAGATCTAGGCACCTGTCATCCTTTTAATTATGGATAATTTGCCCTCTCCTTCCTTTGATGAATCTAAGGGCAGTGTGTGCACTCCCAGCTTTTATATAACAGCTCGGTCAGTCAAGAACTTGTTCAGACATATGGGATTTCTATTTAATAACACCTGCTCCTGGCAAAGCCCTGTGTGATGAATAAATGATTCGCTGGAGGGATAAAGAAGGAAAAAAGAAAATGAACAAAAATCACATTGGCTTAGATCTAGTCTCTGAAACAAATTGCTTTTAATTTTTTATTTTTTTGCATTACTTTACCCTGTTTCCTCATCAGACTTTTCCAAACTTTTATGCAGCGTAAGTTTTGTTCCAGATCTTTTCTCACATTTATTTGCAGATATCATATTTCTGTATTAAGGGAATCGTTTCATTTTATGCTCTCAAGTTGGAAAAAAAAAAAAATTAGCAGAGTTGTAATTTCCTCTGCAGCATTTCATAATGAGAAATGCTTCAAGAATTGGCAATTTAAAATCTCATAAACTGTTTCTCCCTCTAGCAAAATACCCGCAGTCACTGATGGAAGGGTCTTTCTGTTCTGCACCGCTCATGAATGGGCAGCAGGACAGCATCTCCAACCACCCAGGCTGAGGCCATTGATTCACACCAAATATGCTGATACTTTTCTTATCCATGGGAGAAATGAGCAGCCACCAGAGAACAACTACTGCCTTTTTCCTGAAGCTTGAAGTATCTCAAATCTGCTTTATCAAGACAGGCTCCATAACCTCTTCACTGGCTGGCACTCCTCTTGGTGGGAATGGCATTGCAATCTGTGAACTGGGCACAAGGGCCTGATCAAAATTTCAGTCCCTATGTATGATATATGGTGATGGGAAATCATCTGCAGAAGAGATCCTCATGTAGTAGTTGACCAAGAAAAGTCATCCATCACTGCAATAGAGATGTGGTACTTTTGCTCTCTTAGTGTGTCATATTACTTTATGTTGTCATAAAGAGAGAAGGTAAGACTTAATTCAAACTCTCAGAGAGGTTTTCATTGTCATATTGGATACAGCCCCAGATAGTGATCAATCATCCCCTGAAAAGAGATGTCATAAAAGACTTTCAGCCTTCTGCACTCAGCTCTGATTCAGAGCCACGGTGCTAACAGCTCTGAATAGGTGGTTTTGTTTGGTGTGAAGAAGGGTACGAGAATCTGTTTTTTGACTAAAAAAAGGTGCTTGATTCTCTGTTATGGTCAGTCTTTCTGATCTATGAAGAACGCACTGCATTAACATTTCAGATCCTCTTTCAGACCTTCTTCCAGCTCTTCTAATTTTCTAATCCAGTGGAATAAGTTGTCTCACTACTATAAATTCCTTGGCTCTGTACTCCATCATTTTTATGAAATTTGCATCCTTCTGAGCACTGTTCACTTGCCAGTCTGTTGTCACCTTTCTCCAATTAATTAGAGATGATCTGTTTTGTCCTTGGATGGGTTGTGCAGATCACATCATTCCAACTCCTGTACATCTTTCTCTGGAAGTTTCTCTGCCAGTGATGGATGCTGTGTGTGAGCACACATTGCTTGTTCAGAGCTATGCCAGCATCTCAGACAGCAAACAAAGGCGCTCTTCATTCATAAAACCTTAGGCTGTGCAACCTTGAGCACCTTCACAGAAATGGTGAGATGTTATCTGTGCTTTTTTTGCAGAGTTTGTGAGGAAATTATACTAGGTATAGAATATGGGTCTCTATTGATCTATTTGTTTGGCTGAATCATTTTAGGAAGAGGAGAGGAGCCAAGGTTGCCCTTTCCTTGAGTTGTTTTAAAAACTGTGAGGCATTTCATCAGGTAAACGTTAGTGAGTTTTTGTAATGTATAGCAATGCTTTTGAAGATATGAACCTGCTGCCAGTAGCTAAATGAATAGCATTTTCCAGATTAGCTTCTCAAAATGAGTTCAAAGGAGTTGGATCACAGCCAGAAGCAAAGCAGAAGAAAAAGAAGAGAGCCACAGAGTAAAAAGCAGCCAGTAGCAGGAGGCTCAGGGGCAGGTAGTATTGTGGGTAGCATTTAAAATGATGACATTTACATTGCAGCACCATTTAAAGGCTGCAGTGAGAGGAGAAGTCCCTTTGGGCAGTCCCTGTGAACATGCTAGTGGATGAGTGGCAAGAGGCCAGACAGAAAAAAACGTGAGGCACGTGGAGGAGGGGAAAGATGATTTGATTAGTGGAGCTGCGTGGTCACAACCAACCCAACCTTGACCTTTCCAAGAATGCTATGGAGGTGTAAAGTGTTGAACAAAATATCAGTGCTCCTGTAGCAGTATTTTAGTAGAAGACTGTATATTTGAAGGTTTTCCACAACCACTGTCCTTTGCTTGGATCCCATCCTCTGAAATCCTGTCCATCACAGAACTGTGTACATTGGGACAGAATTCTAGTTTCTGTAGTCCTCAAAACAGTGCTGGTTCAAGCAGTTTGCTCTGCTAGGTTGAGTTTTGGATACCTCCAGCAAAAAAGACGTTGTCAGCCTATTCCAATGTTTGACCATCACCATGGGGGAGGCATTATTTTTCTTCTTTGTCTACCTTTTTGGAATTTCCCATGCTCCAACTTGTTGCTCGCCTCTTGTTTGATCACTATGAACCTTCTGGAGAGCCTGGATTTGTCCACTTTCTGTGTCCTATTGGACAGTCAGGACAGCAATACCATTCCCACCATGTTAGATTTTTTTTTAAGGATGAGTAAACTTGGTTCTCTTGGTGTTTCCTTTCATGCCACGTCCTCCAGCTCACTGACCACTGTAGTCAGTTGGACACAGCCCTCAATGTCAAAGAATTTTTAGCACAAACAAGACAAAACCTGGAATTAAAACTCCAGATCTAGTGTGACAATTACTCACTACAGAGGTTGGTTTTGAATCGCATAGCCAGACACTGTCTTCTTTCCTTCTCAGTGTTCTAACACATGAGGTCATTGGAAACCATTGCCAAAATCTATGAATTTTTCTCCTTGAAGTTGAACCTTTAATAAGTTTTTTTCCTTGCAGGAATGAAAATAAAAAAAGTAATTTTTTTTCTGGAGCTCCAACAGAAAATTTAGCAACAGCCCTCGAAACTTTAAAGAAATGGGAAAATCTGTGGACTGGAGTTAAGTGCAGCATAAATGCTTAATCCCAGTCACATGTGTTAGTCATGGCATCATTTGCCCTTTTACTTAGAGTCCTACCCATAAGGAGGTAGAACTGATACTGAAAACAAATATTTAATCACTTCAACCTCATTTATTAGGCAAGAGACTTCATGCCTCTGATTCCCAGAATGTTCAAGTTTCAAACAAAGGAAAGCATTTCATTTCCTTAAAGTGCCAACAGTCTTTTCAAGTAGATTTTTCCAAAGATCTTTCTAACTCATAGATTTACACTCTGTGTTGTTTTGATTGTTCTCCTAGTATTTTTTATTTTTCTTTCTGATACCTATAGTGTTTTTTATTTTTTTTCCTCACACAAGTGCAGTTGCGCACTTCCATTTGAATAGTTGAATATCTGGGGAAGATCCTTGAGCCAGTTCTTTGTTCTCACCTCTGGTCTTTTTGTAGGGCTCTAGCTTTGGGTGCTGCTTCTTCATTTTCTGTTTGCTCACTCACTTCTACACTTTCACTAAATGAAAGCTGCTTTATTCACTGGCTTCTGTAAAAATTCAGCACAGCCTATATCATTATTTACTGTCTGTATTGATCTTAAGTCAGATAACTCAAAGCTTGAGCCTGATACAGTAAGACAGTGGACAAATGTTCAGTATGGTTCTTGCATCCTAACAGAGACAGGGAACAAAAAAGTCCCGTAGTTTGAACAGACATGTCACTTACAATGTGATCAAAAGAGTTATGAAAGACAGGACTGGAGGGCAGAGATTAATAGCTATGCTTTCAGAAGATTAAAAGCTGTGCTTTCTCAGGGACCTGAACAAAGTGACACGTCTCTTTAAAACTACAGAAAACCGATGGCCTTTAAAATAAGGCCTTAAGTGACATAGGAGCATCAAGCCAGAAACTGAGATTAAAGTAAGGAAGTAGATTCAGATTTTCTGACTTCTAGGTAACTGCCTACCTAGAAATTCTCTGGACAGAGTTTAAATCTTTATTAAATCCCAATTTCCTTCAGCAGAAAGGATTTAACTCTCAGGTTTTTTTGTCTGTCATACAATACTTCACAGATATAGCATCTATAATATATAAATGAAAAGAAAGAGAATCATTCTTGCAAGGTGGTAAACAACTCGCATCCATCTTAATGGAATGTTAACTTCGAAGTTACTCTCTTTCTCTGTTCTTTGGGTCCATCAGGAGACAGATGAGCAGACAGGTAGCATTAACATCAAAAGCAATATATCAAGCTGTATTTAATCTTATAGCTTTTGCTTACCTCCATTGTGGAATATGTTTTGTTCTGGAAAGTGCAGCTTTGTTGTCTGTCAAAAAGCTGAAAAACTTCTTTGATGGAGAATAAAATTGATCCACTGGCAAAAAGCAATTTCACTTCCCCTGCCCAGAAAACTTCAAAACGTCATATTGTGATGAGAAAAGAAAGACATAAGAAACTGGAAAATTGTTTAGAAAACAAATATAGGACATCTTTGTTTTGAAGATTAGGAAGAAAAAGAACTTACGAAAAGGAAAAACAGGAAAGCACTTTTCTTCTGAACAAGCGTAATGCATTTGGAAAAAAAAAAAGGAAAAAGAAAGAAAGGGACAGAACAGGGCCAAGGAACTCTGAGCTTTTGCTTCTGTCTGGAGACTTAACCCAAGATAGAGGGAGGAAATTGCTGCAGCCTGTGTTGGGGGTCAGTAGTGTTTTCTGTGTCAACCCATGATGCTACTTCTGCAGCAGCTATAGGTATTGTGATCATGAACAACAGAGCCTCTGAGAGGATCAGTGAGAGTCCATGTGATTATAAAATTAGTCTATGGTGTGTGTCCTGAGGCCAAGTAATGGGTCACCCACCCCTAGCTACTTGGGAGTCTGAGTGGGTGCTCAACAGTATGGGATTGAAGGAGTTAAAGTCTGTCTGGTTCCTCCAGCTGCTGCTAAATCCATGCTGGTGGTTCAAATGGCAGTAAAATCTCAGATCATCCATGGACTAAAACAATCATAAAATCATTAAGGTTGGAAAAAACCACTAAGATCGGGTCCAACCATCACCCCATCCCGACCATGTGCACTGACCATGTCCCCCAGTGACACATAAGCATGGTTCTTGGACGCCTCCAGGAATGATAACTCCACCATCTCAATGGGCATCCTGTGCCAGTATTTCACCACTCTTTTGAGAAGAAATTTGTCCTAATATCCAACCAGAACCTCCCTGGAGCAGCTTAAAGCCATTACCTCTTGTCCTACTGCTGTTACCTTGAGAACAGATCAATCCCCACCTCACCACAACCTCCTCAGGGAGTTGTAGAGAGCAATAAGGTCACCACTGAGCCTCCTCTTCTCCAGACTGAACAATCCCAGCTCCCTCAGCTGCTCCCCATAAGACTTGTGCTCCAGACACCCCAACAGCTTCATAACCTTTCTCTGGACACACTCAAGGCCTTCACTGTCTTTCTTTAGTGAGGGGCCCAAAACTGAACACCGCATTCAAGGTGCAGCCTCACCAGTGCTGAGTACAGAGAGATGATCACCTCCCTGCTCCTGCTGACTGCACTGCTTATGATACAAGCCAGGATGCCATTGGCTTTCTTGGCCACCTGGGCACACTGCTAGCTCATCCCTGAATCCTTATCTTCCATGCAGATTTCCAGCCACTCTGCTCCAAGCCTATAGACTTGCCTGGGGTTGCTGTGGCAAAAGCGCAGGACCCATCAGTTGGTCTCGTTGAACTTCATCCTATTGGTGTCAGCCCAGAGATCCAGCCCCATATTCAGTGTCACACAACTGATGTCTTCTCTGGCATCCGTCTGATAAGGACAACTGCGTATTTTTGATCTTTATTTGTATTGTAGGAGGTGCTGCCTTTTCCAAAACTTTCCCAAGTATTCCTAAGTATCACTTAATTTCCCTGTGATAGACAGATTGCACTGCCTAGGCTTTCAAACCACACTGCTGTACATCATACCTTTGGTGGCTTTTGGTACCATGTTCTATGTCCATTAAAGGAGAGTGCTTTGCCACCAGCAGCTGGAAACAGGGACACAGCAGACAGTCTTGCCATGGATCTCTCACTAAAAAATATTTTTCAAGGCTGCCAGTAGTGACAGGTGTGTGATATAAACACCTGGAATTAACAGAGGGGAGGCAGAATTGTGACCTGCAAGAGAGCAGTTTGTACTGCTGTCATTTTGGAACCTTGTACAAGTGAGCTGCATCAGTGTTCTTCCACTGTGATCACCTGAAAGAAAGACCCAGATAAGTCGCATCATCCTTGGCACTCTCAGCTGTCCTTGGGGCAGGAGTAGAGGAGAACCTGTGCAAATGAAGCGTGGTTAGTTATCAGAAGCTAGGACTTTTAAGAAGTGGTTGGGTAAATTCCTGCTGAGTATCTCAGTAGCAAAGACCCCTTTTTATAGGACATTTGGTATACAGTGGCTTTGCTCCTGAAAGAAGTTTCCAGTGCAGCTTGCACTGGTGTCCAAGGATGCCAAAACCCACTGGTTTCTTCGTGCATTTTCTCCTCTTGGTTGCCTCCTCTTTATCTTGTCTCCTTTCTTTTCATCAGGGCTTGCATTCAACTGCAGCAGTTACCAAGAGGCATTGAAGTGTTGGAAACCTCAAGAGTCTGTAGTAATTTTTTATTGTCATACATTGTAGGCACATAATTGCACATCCTTATATAGATAAGGATTTAATTGCACCTTATTAAATTGATTTGTCATATAAACTCGAGCCATAGTACAATGCAAATTAAACAGAAAAAAATATTTGCTTTCCAATAATCTAAAGGGAATTTCAGGGCACGTGG
Source organism: Centrocercus urophasianus (assembly GCF_019232065.1). Lineage (NCBI taxonomy): Eukaryota > Metazoa > Chordata > Aves > Galliformes > Phasianidae > Centrocercus > Centrocercus urophasianus. The sequence goes on from NW_024885532.1 coordinate 40,557,183, forward strand.
AAAGAAATTCACAGAAATTCATACGTGCTGTTCATTTGTATATCTGTCAGCTCTTTGCTTGGGCGGGGCAGATGTCTGTGCTTAAGCTAGAGATCCTGGGCCCTCTTTTTAAATGTGATGAGTAAAAGATCTTTCAAGATCAGGGTTCACCTTTTCTAGTTTAGAAATTGAGTTTAGGAGGAAGTGAAGGGTTTCCTACAGCTGCCTATTTCTCTTCATCAGCTACAAGGGGAACACAAGGTGATTTGTCTAAAACCATGCACTGTGGTTTCAGATAGCATTTCAATCTAAACATCTCGAGCCAGCTGTAGGCACTACTGAAAAAAAAAATGGTTGGAAAAATGGGTTTGGTATTTAATTTTTGTGCCTGGCTCAATTTCTTACTATTTGTAGATGTTTAAGACTTTGAGATGTACATGTTTAAGACTTTTTCAGTCACAAGCACAAGCTTTTGAGGCTGTTCCTATTCTCCTGTTCTCATGGTGGCTTAGCTCATGGTTGGGTACATGGGAATGATCACAAGAGTATCTTTGTGCTGTTATGTGTGAGTGCCTGAACCAAAGCCGAGTGAGATGTGAATGAAGTGCTCCTAATAGCTTCCCTGACGTTTAAATTGAGCTCGTTGTCTCATCACCTGCAGGAAGCCCAAAGTGATGATTATTTATGTTGTCTTCAGCCATGTTGAGTATATGTATGGCTATACATGATGCATAGACAAAACATATGTATCATTAGGGAAGAGGTAATATGAATGGTTCATCCACTAATCATTTCTTTCCAGGAATATGGGTTCAAATAACACATCTACAAATGTGGCAAAGGATATATGCTATGAATTGCTCCTGTCTGGTTAGCATGGTGACAAATGCCACACACCTGGTGTAGATTAAAGAAGATACTGGGAACATGACAGTGATTAGAAGAATGAATTGTAATGAAAATTCGTAGTTCTGTACAGAGAATCCCCAGAGAAAGGGGAGGTTTAAATTGTTTAATTCTTGCTTTAGCAAGAGCGAAGCATCAACTTCATATCTGCAATGAAGAAGACATAATTGAAAACTGGGCATGAGTCCCTTCATTGCATTACATTTATTGAGCAACTGCAATTGTTGTGATAAAGGTGAAACAAAGGGGAAACAAATAAATTCCATTTTCAATTGTATTCTCCCTAGGCAGATAATCATGTTTACTTCAGTTTTATAGTAACATTAGTTACCAATGCACGTATCCTGATATGAGGTTAAGTAACCTGATATGGCCTTTTCATTTCTAAATTGTCTCCCACACAGGAGTCAACATAAGTTTGTTGGCTTTTTTTTGTGTTTGTTTGTTTCTTAGAAAAAAACAAAACAAAACACAACCATTTCTGTGGCTTTTTTGTTTTTAAACCTCGCTGATGTAGTCAATTAGAAAATGTCATTGTACATCAAGAGCAAGGATTTGCTTTTTTAAAAATGCAAATACAAAATCATTAACCCTCTTACTTTCTTATTGCAACTCAAATATTGACATATCCCCATTGCATACTCAGACAGCAATAAGTTTCTCAGAGAAAGGCTTAAAAATGACATTCTGCCAAGTTATTTGTTTGGCCAAGTGCAGGAACAGGATGGACAAGCCAATCATCCTGGAACACAACGGCCCCAAAGAGAGTTCTGTCTATACAGAGACCTGCATCTTCCAAAAGTAATTTGGAAATATTCCCATTGTGTATTTCAATACAAAATAAATTGTAGTTTCTAATTGTCTTTCCTCAAATAATAGTCTTAAAATGTTGACAAGCACTGTAAACGCCATCTGCTTGGACATGCCCTGTGTACAATGTTAGTGCTAGAAACTTCTTGTACAAAGTTCTAAAATCCTAAAATTTAATCGTAGCTCAAATGTCCTTTTGCAGAATAGCTTATTTTTCTCTACCAAAAATGTGCTTCTGGGATTTTTTTTTAAATTAAATAATGGTAGAGAGTAAACAGAAATAGCAAGAAAATTGTAAGCCCTGATGTAAACTGTGAACAGAATAGAGCTCCAATTAACAACCAGCCCATCACAATGTGTTCTGCAGGGGCTCAGGAAGCCATTGATTCCAAATAATCATAGAATCATAGAATGGTTTGGTTTGGAAGGGACTGCAGAAATCATCTTTTTCTGCAAATCTCATCTTTAGAAAGATTGGCTCAAAAGATCTACGACACATTTCTGTGCATTTGGAATTTAGCTAACTCTTCTTCAACTACTTCTTTTGAAACAAAAGGTTGGGCTTTTAGCTTGCTACAAAGGGTGATGTTTTTGTGGATATGACCTTCTTAAACATTCAGACTCTCCATTGGCTTACAAAACTTTAGGCCAAGCACAATACTTTGTTGAAAAGAACGTGGCTCAGCTCGTGTCTCTGAAAGCTAATTCATCTTTGTAAAGATTTTGCAGGTCGGAATCAGGTCTGAATTTTAACAGTAATTCCAGTGGGGTTTGAATTAAAAATGCACCTGATTGCTATGATCACTTCTATGGAATAGACTGATCTAAGAGCAGAATTTGGTCTTCTGTCTTCAGTGGCACGAGGGAAGGAAAAGCTTTTGAGAGGGATTTAATGTATATCCTAAACTGTTCGGGCAAAAGGGATCTGTGATTCCTTTAACAGAGAAATAGCTCTGAAACATGAACATTTAACAATGAACAGCCACAGCACTGCTTTGCCTATTGCACAGGCATTGGCCTACTGCTGTGAATGTTTATTTTGGTGTAAACCAGGAATGGTTTCCATGACGTTAAAAAAAATAACATGCCATATGAGCAAAAAGAGACTGATGCTTGGACTGGAGATGGAGTGGACATTAGATGGAATTGGCTGGAAATGCTATAGATTAGAAAACAGAAAACTATAGAAACAGACATAAGAGCATAAGAATATAGAAAACTGCAGATTCAGACATTAAAAAAAGATACATCTCTTGGCAGTTTTCTTTGAAATGTTTTAGCTTTTCGTTAAAGATAAATATTTTGTCAGCACAGTGATTCCATTTCTGGAGACATTTTCTGTTGAGAAGATTTTGACAGAACATTTTTGACTGGTTTTGTGTTTAATGACTTGTCACTGATCTGAAGCCTCTGAACGACAGAGAAATGTTTATAGCACTGAAAGAACTGACTTGTAAGTGGTAAGAGGAAGTTTGGTTCAGTGTGTTTTTGTGAATCTGTTGAGTTTTCACAGATGCGAAGGAATATTCGCAAGAAGTAAAAACTTGCTTGGCAAGCAAACAGGTTGCAAGTGGTGAACAGTGTGAATCCACATACCTGGCCTTATACAGGACAGAAAGCCTGACATTTGGAGTGACTTACAGCCTGGCCTTGACAGCCTTCTGTGTTCCAGAAGTCCTATTGAAAACCAAAAGAGTGTTGAGGGACTGTTTGCTGGTGCTTGGTCTAAAGCAGCAAGGAACAAACCTTATGGATTACGATTTTCTGGTGTCAAGACTACATACTTTGCTTGCTGTATTCTCCCACAAAGCCTGAGCAAGATTTTTAGAGAAAACAATTCAGTTCAGTGGATAGGACAACACCATTTTATTTACTAATGTACTAGAAAAGGATAAAGCCAAAGGGATAAAGAATTCTCTGTGTTTGGCCTGAATAATACCTATTCAAAAAGAAAAAAAACCAAACCAACTTGAAATAAATTGAAAGAGCATAAAACACATAAAACATAAAGTGAGAGCAATAAATTGCTCTAGGGAATGTTTTTATAGATCCATTACTTCCATTACCATACATGCTTCAAGGCCTAAAGATGAACAAGGCCTTCCTGATGTGCACAGAATAGCAATAGAAAACATGCCCACTTGTGCCTTATCACTTAATTAAATGCTGTATAAATTATTGTTGTACCATGGCACACAAGAGAATATATAAAAAAAAGAGTACAGAGGGAACCATCACTTCAAACCAGCTGTCTCTTCATACAGATTAGCTCAAAGGAAGCTAAATGATGTATGAATGAAGGAAGGAGCAATCAGCCCACAGCAATACAATTAGTAAATTGTCACTTTGTTTTTAAAGCATAAAATTGCTGCAGATATTGCTCCTTGGGGGAAAAAGTTTATTTTCGAAACTCAGCTACAATTAGAGGATATTTTGCAGGTGATGGTGGTACTTCTTACCAAAGGTTCTACAAATAGTAGCAAAGATGAATGGGATTTCCCTATTTAAGCTTTAATAAGTCTCATTAACTTAGTTTAAATGAGTGTATAAGCATTATGCTAATTTAAGATGTACTTGTTTGCAGTGAATTAAGAACCATGGAGTGGTTGCAGTGACTGATCCAAGATAATCTGAGTCAGAACTGATCTGCCCAAATGAAGTAGAGACACTCAATATAAGTTATTAATAAACAAAAAAGGCAGCTTGCTCTGATTTTAAGATGAGCTCCCTTGGAATCAAATACAGTTGAGGAGACTGGAGAAGAGCAGATGTAGAAATAAAACGTAGGGATTTTGCTTCCTTTGGAGCTTATATTGTGGAACACTTGAACAAACTGGTGACCACTTCTTCAGAAACTGTAGAACTGTGCCATGGTTGTACATAAAGACAGACAGTAAAATCTGGTTTTCTGTAGTAATGGAGAACTAGGAAAGTACTTACCTTTGTAAGGTTGTCAAATTTTAAAGCTTGTGACACATTTCACTCTCCTGTACTTTTATTGTAAAATCAAATTGAAGCAAATTGCTTACAGTTTAAGACCAAATGAAAATCTAATTTCCAGGAAAGAGAGGGAAAATTAAAATGGAAACTTAAGCAAAAATATTAGCAATTATTTAATGTCATACTAACTTCCGCCATCTCCTTTTTTACAATCTGTGATCTGGGAGAAAGGGAGACTGACTCATGGTGTTCAGCACGACTGGCAATATGATCACTGCAAAATGCGAGATGTTCAAAGCCCAAGAATAAAGAGGGAAAGCATGAGTAATTCAGTGGTGTTTCTTCTTATTCTGAATACTCCACATCCCCCAGGACTGAAGCAGTGCTGAGCAGCCAGAGGGCTTTATAAATTAGTGGCTCATTCAACTGGAGCATAAAGAATGTAACCAGAGATGAAAGCAAGATAATAGTCATTTTTCCTCATGTATACTGCAAGGAAAACTAGTTATCTACAGATGTGTACTGGGGAGATTTTCAAGGATGGTTGGGTGTAATGGCACTAAGATCACAGGTATGGAAGGATGCGTGATGGAGGGAATGTCTCATAGAATCCTTAGACTTGGAAGGGACCTTTAAAGGTCATCTAATCCAACTCCCCTGCAATGAACAGGGACACCTACATCAAGACCAGGTTGCCCAGGGCCTGATCCAGCCTCACCTTGAAAGTTTAATGGATGAGGGGGCATCAACCAAATCTCTGGGCAGCCTGTTCAGTGCCTCACCACCCTCACTGTAAAAGACTTCTTCCTTATATCTAACCCAAATCTACCTTCTTTAAGCTTGAAGCCATTTCCCCTTGTTTGATTACCACAGATCCTGCTAAAGAGTCTGTCCCCTTCTTTCCTCTTTAGATAGTAGCTCCCCTTTAGATACTGAAAGGCCACTGTGAGGTCACCTCAACTGGAGTTGGATCTTCTGAGTGTAGAACTGAATGAACCACAGCTGCTGGATTTGGGAAGCTGCAAGGAGCAAGCATGATTCTCTGACTGAACAACTCAGATGACATTTTGACAACAACTTTGAAGGATTTGAGTTACTGGAGCACAAAACAACGCCCTTATTTTCTCTTTAAGGAGAGCTGAGCAACTATACAGCACCAGGTCATGGATGATTTCCTGGATGAAATGATGGGCTTGTCCTTAAGCGAATTTGTAGCAAATGTTTTGGCAGTATTTCTTATTCTCCTTATTCTTCTCGAAGTGATAGAACTATTTTATGGCATGAACAGTAAAAGCATCCCATGCAGATGAGAAATTCCAGCTGGGGCTGAGCTCTATCTGCAATTTTCCCTGATGTCAAAGCTTAAGAAAGAGGGTTACTGTTAATTGATCCACTAATAGTTTGATAATGAAGATATCTGTCACTTCTGAGTGTTGTTTGAGTGTTTGATAAGGTAGCATTAATTCCACAACCATATTCTTGGGAGAAATTGGGACAGAACACTATCTCTCCCCCATTCCTTGGCTTTTGTCCCTTCACATGCCAGGCTGTGATGAGTTTTTTTGGCATTCAGTGCAGGATGTCAATTGCACTGTTCTTATATTCGCCTTTAAGTTACTATTTTGGTAAAAAATAACATCAGATTTCCATCAGCACTGATTTTGCTGCATTGCCTTAGTGCTGTCATTTAACAGTGTAGTACATTTGGCAAATGTGTTCAAACGCGGTGAAAATTACTGCACCAAGAAATAATCTGGATATTTCTCAGTTTCTGGCCCAGTGAGGGAAGGAAGAAATTTTCTCCAGTCCGAATTTTGAAGTAGGTTTTTTTTTGCCATAGAATCATAGAATGGTTTGAGTTGAAATGGTTGGGTTTAAAGGCCATCTTGTCCAACTCCCCTGCAACGAACAAAGACACCTACAGCTCCATCAGGTGCTCAGAGCCCCATCCAGCCTGACCTTGAGTGTCTCCAGGGATGGAGCATCCACCACCTCTCTCTATAACCTGTGCCAGTGCCTACCACCCTTATCAAAAAAAACCTTTTCCTTGTATCCAGTCTAAATCTCATATGCTTAACTTCATTTGGACTAGAAACTTTTTATTTCTTCTTTTTTTTTGAGTCTTTTCCTCTCTTATATTGTTGTTATGCAATATAGCCCAGCATGGAAAGCATGCCCTGGCAAGAGTTACCTCAGTCTTTGGTCAAGCTTCTTGTTACTGTAGTAAAGGGACGTGGTTTAGTGAGTACAATTGGTGACAGGTGGATGGTTGGACTGGATGATCTTGAAGGTCTTTTCCAACCTTGGTGATTCTGTGATTCTGTAAACCTACTGACCCATTCTATTTCACTGTCGCATCAACCATTTCAGCAGATGCACATATCAAGGACCATATTTTCTTTGTTCCTGTTTTTCACATGCTTAGCCTTCTATTCTTGTAAAAAAAAAAAAAAAAATCCCCACTAAACAACAGAAAAACACAGAAGGAATAACAATTTCAGAAATTAGGTAATTTTGAAATTACATCTGCATCTATATATCTGTGCATACTGCAACATGTTAAGTTTTTCAGGTGGGGCAAGTTGACACATATCATTGTATGACAGTAGAAAAAAAAAGTTTTCTAAGAATATATATTAGATGAGGCTTACATCCACAACACTTGCTACATTGAAAAGGTACTTTACCATTTTATGTTTCTTATCAACTTTAATCTGTGTTTGATTAGTAGAAAAAATGAATATAATCAATTCAGTAACATGCTGTTCTCCCTGTCATGTGGTAAATAATGTTTGCCAATAAGTTGCTTGAATGATGTTATACTAAATTAAATTCCAGTATTGCTATTTATACCAAGCAACTAAAAAATGTTATTGTGTTACATTCTGTGGAGTTCACATATATCTTAATGCTAATGATTAGAATTTTGTGCTCTGGACCAGTCCTTTGGGGATCAGTCCTGTGTGGAACCAGGAGTTGAATGTGATGATCCTTATGAGTCCCTTCCAACCTGGGATATTCTATGATTCTGTGATATAAAAAAAACACTGGTACTAGAGAGGATGGGATGTGCGAAGTCAGGGCAGGAAGTCTTGTCTACTGTACACTAAAAAACTTCAAGGCAAAAGCATAAATATTCTTTGGAGTAGCCTCATTCTTAGCACAAAGTATGGATCAGTTGGATGAAGATTGAAAACATCTTTCTCGAGGTAAAAAAAAAAGTGATGTTGTGCATGATGGGAGGAATACAGCCTTATGTGTGGTCTCCTACAACGTCCATTGGGCTGCCCTGTGGCACTAAGCTCATATACTGTGTTGTTAAGAGATGTAAAACCTGGGAGCCCTGTTGCCATTGTTTGTGCTGGGATATACAAATGTTCTAAAGTGGTCACTAAACCTCATTTAGTTTTAGCTGCCCAAATGTTATGTATCTGATCTAAGATGGGCTACAGCTCAGATTACTGGAAGAATCTTGGACACCTCCAGAGAACCATCCTAAAACAGACGAGACATGCAGACAGGATCACACAGTTTTATATAGGACTTTTCTGCATATCTTTTGCACAGTGAGGACTTGTGGATAACTTGTTGAGACAAGATGACTAATCTCCAGCCTTTTGTGCTTGAAGGTAGTGGAGGTAAATTTCCCCTTCAGTAACCAGAAATTACCCAGGAGGGCAAATTCAGTAACAGTGTGCTTTATCCTGAAGCTCCCAGCTAGAGGACTCTGACCCGAACAATCAACTGGTAGTGAAGATATTTACATGCTAATTAATGATTTATGTTAATTAATGATACTCTGAACAGACTATAAATTATTGAATGCTCAAGTTTTATAACCTTAGCCTGAGAGAAAGCCTACAGTAATAGGTTGTAAGAGACCAATTAAGTCACTTCTCAGGATGATCCACAACATGATTTACCCATTAATTTAGCTGTCATACCTCTTGAGAGTATAATATAAATCTAGACAGGAAAAGAGATGTAGGGATTAACTGATAGAAGCAAGCAGGAGAAATAAATCCTAAAGCTGAGGCAGTAGTAAGACTTTGTCATCCTGCAGGATGAAAGGAGAGAATGGATCTGGTGTGAACATGCTGAGATAGGAGAAGGTAAGGATGCAAGGCAATCCCTATAGAAGAGAGGGAGAAGACTGTACATGAAATAAGAGAAATGCAGGTCAGATTCTGCTGAGGTGTCCCATAGCTTTACAGACTGTGCACCCAGACACATCACCAAGATGTGAGAAAGTGAGAAGGTTGTGTGCAGCCAAAGTTCTGTAATTGTTAACATCAGCTGCCAAGGAGAGCAGTAGTCACACTTCTTTTTCATTGTCCCTTTGTTATATTCCTTCTTTTTTCACTTTTAGAGTACTGCTCTTTTCCTAATCCTTGATCAACAGGCAACACAGTAAAAGTGAGCGTGGTTCAACAGCTGTACAGCAATAGGAATAACTGCATTTCCAGTAACCTTAGGTTAAGAGTCATCCACAAAGAGCAGATTCATCAATTCTGAAATATGAATGCTGCAAAAGGTTTTGCTAGGAAAAGTTTGAGCAGATGGGAATACAAGTTTGGGTGAAGACTCTTGGCTGAAAAGTCTAACTGCTAAAAGAACACAAAACAAATTATTTGTTGTAATAAGAGTTCATTCTGACTGCTTATTTGCCAGATTTTGCCTTTTGTTTCATAATATGACTTTGTTGGCAAGAGATAAAAGTTAAGCCACATAACTTCTACTCCCAGTGAGCTATATGTGATTGCAGAAATAAGTGGATTACAATGAAATTGATTGCTGTTGGAGAAGTACAGAAATCTTGTTTTGTCCTTCTTGACAGATTAGAAATGTGTAGTATATCCCAAAATAGTTTTTAGATGCCTAAACTTCCTCTGACATCACTGGAAGTACGTGTGGGAGAGTAGAAATTAAGTGACAAACAGCTATTCTGTTCCTAGCATAACAGTTTAAAGGAAGCATTTTACTTCTTGTTTGGAGAAAGTGACTTCATATAGACTTTTCTATTATAACCTTCACCACATTGTCAAAAGGAGTTTCTAAGCATTAATAAACTCATTCTTAAAACAGTAAGGCAAAAACAGATTAAAGCTGGGAACTTCATTGTAAAGCGAGCCATGTTTTCTTCTGGCAGTGAAAGCTCTGTGCCCTAGCTTACATCAGGTGATTTGGATGTGCTCTGCAGTCCTGCTGGTCCTAGCATCTGTTGGGTTCCCCTGCCAACAGCCCCCAAGCACTAGGTGGCTGTAGCTCTTTGCTTGCCCAGTTGCCACATTTCCACTTACAGTCAGGGTGGATGCCCATGAAACACTTGCTGTTGTCAGAATGTCTCGCCCTTGGGAGACCATGGGCACCAAAGCCAGGAGGCATAGCAGTGGGGCTGGAAGAATCACCTTGTGGGCCCGGGCAGTTCACTGGGCGTAGAGGGATGCTCCTTTTTAAAGCATGCATGTGGGGATGCAGAGCTCAGAGTGCAAAAATGAATAGGGGGTATCCTTTTGGTTCTGTTCCCTCCCAGCCCCCTTGCTGGCAGGGCAGCACGAGAAGCTGGGATGTCCTTGACTCAGTGTAAGCACTACTCAGCAACAACTAAAATATCTCCGTGTTATCAACACTTTTTTTTTTCTGTCAAGGCCAAAACGTATCATCACACCAGCCACTATGAAGGAGGAAACAACTCTATCCCAGCTGAAAGCAGAACATGAAGACCCTGCTCTAACCTTGACACCCAGCTTCCCTGAGAAACAGGGAACAGCCAACTGCTGGTGAGAAGAAATCTGATGACCAAAGTGGATAGAGATAACAAAAAATCTTTCTAAAAGCCTACAACTTAAAAAATACATTTTTTTTCCCTTACTCCTGAAAATCAAACTTTGCTTTACATAATTAACTGCTACATTTGGCAGCTGAAATTTCTTTTTCCCGTATGATCAGACCTAAGACAACCCTTGAAATGTTACTGAAGGAGGAAATGATTGAAAGCATTTTGCTGTTGGAAACTCGGATGAAAATATCTTGGTCTGTGTGTGAAATTTGTCTTCCATGGTATCCAGGTAGCCATAGCCTCAACCTGAAATGTGACACTATGGAGTCACAAAGCTTCAACACCTTGAGATGAGTCTGTACTAGAGGAGAAAAGTCTATCATATTTCCTTGTCCTATGATGTGTGTAGATATAAGACAACTTTAACAAGTTAGAACCTCTGTATAATCATTGAATAAACAAAGAATGAGCAAATAATCTCTGCCCAAATAACTGTACAGTTTTAGCCTGCATACCTTGAATTATTAATTTGGAGGTGGATATTTTAAGAAAGTATCCTGTGTAGGTGGGTATTTCGTACATCAGGTCCCTTAATTCTTCTCATGAAATGAACAACCTATTGCAAATTGTAAGTTATTTTGATTTTATCTGGTTACATTTTCTACATCCTATAGAGCCATCCTTTCTGTTCACATACATCGAGAAAGGTACTGATAAATACATATAAATCGGGTGAGGATAATCCATTGTAAAAAGATGTTGTGTCTAAGGAAGAATTAATTCTAAGTTTCAGCATATGTGATATTTACTCTCTGTGCTGCTATGAGCACTGAGGTGTGAAAGTAGAGAGAATGTTAATTTTAAGGGAGTCTGCACTGAAAATATAACTTATATTTTGATCACTCCAGACATAAACAGCATTAAAACTTGAGGAACCTTTGTTTCCTTAATATGGTTAGTCATATAGTTAAATAATCAGAAGAACATTAAAATAGATGCATGTGTATAATAATAAGAATAAATACTGTACGAAAAAAATACTGCTGTGCTGCTGCCAGGACATAGTTACAGGAATTTCACAGGTAATTAGTACTATATTTTACTTTCTATTGGAATGAGATAGTTATGAAATGCTAATAATGCTCAAATACTAAAACTGAGCAGGGTTCCAGCATTATCAAAGATGCAGCAATCTTCCCTTCTCTCCAGTGCATTTGCAAAGTTTATCTGTCTTCTCAGAACCAGTCACTGGAATAACACTGTGTTTGACATTGGTTCTTTTCTAGTGTGCCCATTTTGGTGGTGGTGGAAAGAAAGTCTATGGCTGGATGTCAGCATCTGGAGTCCTTTGTTCTGGAAGAATAAGGTGTACATGGTGCTGGTTTCCTCTCCATTGTTCCACAGTTCACTTGGAGTCATATTTATGGGCTTGCTAATGCATCTCCACACCTCGATCATCCTTTGTTGGTCTGCAACACCTTCCAGCCAAATTTGCTATAAGTGGTGCATTTTACATATGTTGGAAATACTTGTAATTTGTTCTTTTTGTTACTCTTAAAGCTGCTTTTGCCCAGCTCAAGAAAAGAGCAAGCCTGACCCACCTTCAGAGGCCTTAAAAACCCAGAACAAAGTCCATGGCAATTACAACACAGGTTTACATGTAATAACGTGGCCTTTTTCTTCAGCCCATTTCCCTTGTACAACTGCAATCATTGTATTAAGGATATTTGAAGAAACATCCTACCTATCCTTTTACTACTCATTAATGGGTCTGTTATGAATTTCTATTGAAAAAATCTTTGACATTAGACAGAATTCCAAAGAAAAAAAATCAAATTTTTGCAGAGATAATGTGACTCAAAATTGTCTTTCTCTTTGTTCTTCAGACCTCCCACGTTAACTGTGTTCTCCATCTGTTAACTGTTGGGTTAAAGATCAACTGGGTAAAAGAAAGTAAATTCAGTAGGTTTTCAAAATGTTGCAAACTCCATGAGAACAGACTGTTTGGTCTTAATTGTTTATAAGAGATGAGGCACATGAAAGGACTCATGTGGTTGGAATCTCATCCAAATTACTTGGCAGGGGACTGCTAATAAATCAGATCAGTAAGACAGGTAAACCCACTGTTCCTGTCATTTTAAATTAAATTAGTTTTCAACAGCCCTATTTCTATTTACTGAAGATATTCCAGGGTGTTCAGTAATGACTCAGTCCATTTGAAGCACCCACCCCAGAGAAACATACCTGCCGACAGCAAAAGGAAGACAAAAAGCAGATGAAGATAAGCATAGCTGACAAAGGGTCTGAGAACATATAGTGCCTTTTATATGATTATCCCCAGTGAACAGAACTTTGCTTATGCTGAACTGAGACACCTCAAGCTGAGATACCAGGTACTCATTCATTGCTTTCCTTGTAGTTAATGGAGTGAGAGTTTCTTTCAGAGTGCAGTTCATCTCACCCAGCATAGGTGCTGTGGGATCTCATAGTGAAATACATGCTGTGAAATAAAATGAAAACACTACTCAGGAAATACTGGATTCAGGTTCAAATAGCAGCAGCATTTCACAAAGCACAATCCTAGATCCATTTAGACAGGTTTACTGAGTTTAAGCAGTATAACAGGCGCCACAGCTGAGGAGACTTAGCTATGCAAAAAGAAGCAATCAAAAACCTGCCTTTTCTTTTAGCCTTTGTTGGGTTTATAGATTTTTGGTAGAGGAATTGCAGGGGTAAAGAAAAGGAGAGATTTAGACTTGTCCTGAGTCTTGTTTTTCCCAGTAAAATTTTTTAAAGAGTATAATCTTTGGGATGAATTTCTGAAGTATGCAGGAATTCTGTATCCTGGCATTAAAATATCAAAATCCTCATCTCTGTGCTTTCATGGATATTTATTGTAGTAACTCAAGCATACTTTCTGTATTAGAAGGAGAAATATATAACCACTGATGCTATCACTTGGGTGATACAAATCTCTATGTCTGCAATAGTTATCAGCTTTTATTTCTTGGTGTAGCAACTCAAGGAATAGCAGTGGTTGCAATGTTAGTTCAGCCCCTTCCAGGAGTGGCTGAAATTTCTGCGTGTGGCTCAGTACCATCAGTTTAACCTGAATAGCTTTGTTTTCTAACTTACTTGAGAGTATTTTCCTAAAGAAGATTTAGAAAAAGAGATGGAGTTGTCCATAAGCTTTTTGGACAGAAAATAGGAAAGTGCCTTACGGTACTGATATATTCCCTGTAGAATGTCTTCCTCTTGTGCAAGTGCAAGGAAAGAGCTATAAAACTCTGCTCCAGCCCGAAGGGGTCTAACTGCAAATCCAGATATTTTCTTACTAGGACTATTCCTGGCTGAAAGGCAATAATACATTCATCTCACCACTCACACTTATGAGCTAATATTCTGTAAGCTTCATGTTGTGTAGCTACGTACCTGATAGGTGAGGGAAGTTCCTGAGCAGATAAAAGATGCTGGAAGAGACAATGTGTAGATATGGAGTCATGAAGGAGCTACTGTATGCAATAGCCTTTGTCCTGAAAGTGCAATCTCCGTGTCTATTTATTTCAGAGCTCCTCAGAATGGGAAGATTCCAGTGCACACTGATAGTGCTTTGTTAATCATTTCAGGATGTTATAAGAAATTTTAGTTGGTCCAAGCTCAGCAGCTAACTTCCAGTGTCAAGTGGTCAACAGGTAATTCTCTGCCTATACCCCTCTCTTTCCTACATCCATCAAGGCTGCAGTTGAGCAACTCCATCAACAAGACTAAACATTAAGAGTGAGAGGAAGGAGCTCATCCTGCAGTCTCAGCTGGGATCAGCAGGAATAGAAAGGAGGAGAACAAAGACAAGGAAAGCATTATATGTGAACTGGGATGAAAATGAGGCTAAAGAAGAAAGTGGGGTAAGAGTCATACAAGAAAAGTGCATGGAGACGCAGCGAGGGAAGGAAGAATACTGATGTGCTACTGTGAGTGCCTAAGTCAGACACTGACCTGGACAGGGCAAGAGATGTTTTAGCTTCCAGTTCTTGGTTTTCTGCACAGCTTTTCAGTCCTGCAGGCAATAGCCTCCCACTGTACCTCTTGTTTCTATCCCCAGTCCAGAGCTCCCTCAAACTGACTCAACGCTTATTATAACATACATAAGAACAGTGCTTGCATCAGCAAGATTTGTTTTATCAATTCCTTTACTATTTTTGATCACTTGATTTTGAAACTGAATCAAAGTCCTTTAATTCAAGTCTGTTCTTTCAATACAACAAGCGTAGAGCACAAAGAAGAGTACAATTGAATAGAACTAAAGTATTGACCAAATTTTTACTCCCAATTCTTTTATTGCAAAGTCCTTGTATTTAAATTTCAATAGACACTTAAGGAGTAAATAGATACAGGCAAACAGGGTAATTTAGCACTGCTGCATTAGTGCTAACAAAATAATAGTTACTTTGTTCTACTAGAATAATAGAATAAATAAGAATAATAGAATAAATAAGAATAATCTGCAAAAGACTCTGCTGATGACTAGCACCTCTCATCACACCAAAAAATTGCATTGCTTTCATTGAATTGTCCCACTGACTGCTTATGAGCATCAGTGGAAGATTGACTTGTTAGCGAACATTGTGTCTTGTGAGATGGTGTGACCACATGCATGCTAAATATTGAGAGCTCATCTGTTCTTGGCCAGTGAGTGGGCTGGACATTTCACAACAATATTCTTTGGTGCATCTTATTGCCTTCAGGTCACAATAATCATTCTGTGTGCTTGCAATTGGGTGTAAACACTGCCATTTCAGGCATCCACCTCCTTGCAATGAGCCAATTAATCAGAGTGGGGACGCACAGTGAACCCCACAGAAATCATCAGGAGGCAGTAAGTGTAAGTAGGAATTTCACACTCTCATTCAATTAGCACATTTAACTCTGAATGCTGACTGGACAGTGCGGTTGGATAGCTGCAAACAAGGATTTGCTAAGAGGTACTCTGGAATTACCTACTATTTGGATAATTACAGTGCCACTGATGCCTGAATTCAGTGACCGTGTATTTGGTCAGCTCAGGCAGGATGTTCCTTCAGGGGATGTAGAGATAACAGCCATAGCAGTGCAGTGTGTTTCTCCATTCTGCTTCCTAATGCAATTCCTACAAGATATTCTGCCAGAGGTGCTGGAGCAATTTGTACTGGTGTGAAGATTAACACATGGGAAGAAATGGGGCTGTGATTTGTCTCCTCCCAGACTTTAGGGAAGCTGCCACTTGTAGTTTATTCCTTGTTTAGACCAACAGATTACTTCCTACATTCAGGGCTTTGGTTTGTATTTAAGAAGCAGAATTTCGATCCTCATTATTTTTGAACTCTAATTGTTCCCTGATGGTAATTAATTGGGGAATTTCTTCTAATCAAACAGTGGCCTGACTCAATTCCTCAAAATCCACAGGGATCCTTCCATTTGATCTTGACGGGATTTTATAATGTAATTTGAAAATTAAACATGAAAAGGACTGGCAGTTTAAATTTAGGAAGAAGTAGTCAAATATTTTTTCCACTAAGGGGATTTAGCAGGTAGGCATGAAAGTAATCAAAATTTTATAACTTTCATTTATAGCACTGGAGTGTACACAACCATCAGATGTCTGAATAAATACCAACATGGATGTTGGGTATTGGCATTTACCTCCTTGCAGATTTCCTGACTTGCACCTTTTTTTTTTTTTTTAATTTAAATTTTTAATGACTACATAAAAGAAAAAAATCAAAATAACTCTCTTTTTTTCTTCTTCAAATAATTCTTGATTTTTTTTCCCTTTTTCTCTGGTAATACATGACTGGAGAGCTCCATACTAGTGGTAATAGCTCAGAGGCCAGCTGTCTTCAAAGGCTGGTGACTGAAATAAGTGCTCAGAAGATATTCCAGCACAAATACACAGATTCTCAGAAAGACTGGGAACTTGGGGTTCTGCACTCCCTTGTGAATCTGACCTTAGCATTGCTGTATGCACTGCCAATATCTGAGCATTTATGGCCCTGATGGATCTGGAGCTCTTTCTGTGCTCTTGCCAATTGCTAGAACTTAAAACTTGAAAAATAATTTCCTAAATTGCTTCCTTTAAAGCCTGCCCAAATAAACAGGAACTTTTGTCTCTGTTCTTGGCTTTATTTAAAACGAACTTAATGTGTCTAATTCTGGCGTACAAGGGTAGTAATTAATTAGCTAACGTTTCAACAGAAAAGGAGCACGGGACTGAAGAGGGCAGAAACAAAGCAACTACCAGTGATTGCTGGGATTAACACACTTTGGGGGGCACAGGAGAAACTTCACTCAGCCTCCGATTCAAAATCCTGCCCTTGGCTTAGAGGGAACAGGAGCAGATTCCCTTTGAAACACCAAGGGCAGGACACCCTTTTTCAGCAATCAGCAGGACACTGAGTTCTGTAATTTTTTGGTGGATTACTGACCAAATCACAACTTTATGGTTGACATGAAGAGGCTGTAGATGTCTTTCCTGCTCAGACAGACCGAAGCAGGACACGATATCATTCTGGATGCACTGTGCCTCTAAGAGATATCTCTGGGGATAGATTTTCAGGTGAGTTGTCAGAATGTCCACAACATATCTTAGTGAGCAGCTGTGATATGGCAGCAGCCTTTTGATGCCAACTCAGGATACACAACAGTGCTTGTTGAGAGATTGCCCTGGATGGATAAGGAAAGCAAACTATCTGAAATTATACGAGGTAGCACCTCTGCAATAGAAAACAAATAATGAAAGATTTAAGAAATATATATATTCAATTAGGACTTTTTAAATTAATGATTTTTATGCATAATGTTTTAATTTAACACGTAAGCATTTCCTGCACTCTGACCTAAGAAGATTCACAAGTCTTACTCCTCTTGAATCCTAAAAAGTAAAATTATTTCATGGTCAGTGTCTCTATGAATGTTTTCCAAGAGCATATTTCTGTATGGCACAATGCATTACATAAATACTGATTCATTTTTTTTAAACTTTCATAATTCTTACTTAGGCTAAATTATAACTATCATGAATAACAGGAGATATAGAGTTCTACATACCCCCTCAAGTTGCTTGTAGACTTCCTTCTTTCTCATTAAATATAAGCTAAACTCTGAATTACAGTAGATTTGCACAAAGTCCCAACGTACCTGTTTTAAGCATTACCAAGGGTTAAGGTTGCCTAAATTTATAATAACTGATAAGCTGTTGTGTTAGCTTTAGGGTTTAATTTTAAGCACACAACTCCTGTAACATACATACAAGCTATACAGGCTGCCTCATACAGAGTATCTTCCCTTTTGGTGAGTGAACTTCAATACTTCAATATTAATCTTTGACGTGTTTTTGAGCAGGAATCCAGTTCAGCATTACCTGCTCTTTGTTGAGCTCTTCAGTTAAGCCTGCAGCAGCCACTACTGTTGTGCCTGCGTTAGAGACCATATGGCTCAAAAATGTACATTGAGGGGGCCTTTAATCTCAGAGGGATTGGTTTCCATTGCAAGAGCCATCTTGGACAAAGCCTTTATCACAGATGTAAGAAAAAATAGCCACCTAAAAATCTTCAGTGCTTCATAAGAGAATGACTAGAAAGTGAATGAAAGTACATTTGTGCACAGCCAGTAGACAAAGAAACATGGACCTTCAAAAAGATTCCAGAATTTTACTGAGATTGTTCAGTCTGAAGAAGAGGAGGCTCAGGGCTGACCCTATTGACCTCTATAACTACCTGAAGGAGGCTGTAGTGAGGTGGGCATTGGTGTCTTCTCCCAGGTAACAGCAATAGGATGAGAGGAAATGGCCTCCTTACTTCTCTCTTGTGCATGCTGCTTTGACTATAAGGCTGAGTCCTCCTTTCAGGTAATGATAGAGGGAATATATGAAAGCATTGCAGCCTTAACTGCTACGTAAAGTGTCAGCAAGTGTATTGTCAAGAGATTCTAGAAGTAGTTATGAACCAAGCAATACAATCTATGAAGGACTGTGACAGATTTTCAGAAATTCAGCTTGGTTGTTACAGTTTGATAGTGAAAAGCCACTATCTTCTTTCAAGATCAATACTGGGATAGTTATTTTGAAAGAGACCAGCAGAATAGGATGCAGGAATTCTCTTCCTTACCAGCATTTCTATCCTTTCTGTTGCACACAGCTCCACCTTCAAGTCCAATTAACCAACTAACCAAGTGTTGCCTCTCTAGGGGGCTCACTGGGGACAAAACCGCAGCCAAATGATGACAAAATCAAAATGTGAAGATTGCACTGCTAGAAATGTAGTGCCAGTGATTTAGGGTGGTGACAGAAACTGGTTAATGGAAAATTTCTGCAGTATTTCAAATAGAGCTTCAAAACCATGCTGAAGTCCCCTTTCATTACCTCCCATGGTTTTGCTTTGGTTTTGTATTTGTTTCTTTGTTGTTATGGGTTTTTTTGCTTTGTTTCGTTTTTCTTTTTCTGTTTCCACAATTTGAATTTGTCACTGGTTGAGTGACTCTGAAATTTATTGGCTTGCTGGAAGAAAATGACAGTTCATTTAAGAAAAGTCTGTAATGATTTATGTTCAGCTACTTATTTTGAAGCAACATTCCTGATTTTTGGTCAGAGGAAAGAAGACCAACATGACTGCACAAGGAAGCCTGCCTTAATGAAGACTAACGGTAATAACTAAGTTTTTGAGATTATAATCAGAATTATACTTTGACTCCATTGCCTATTCTGAGGTCTGGGAGCTGGAACTCAGTGATCTTTGTGGCTCTTTGCAACCTCAGCCATTCTATGATTCTATGTTTGGAGGCAGCCTGTGCCTTCTTCAAATGGGCATTGCATTTGTCATTATCCATAAGATAACATTCCAATTTCTATAGCCTGTATTTAATTAATATTTGTGGCAACTAGTTCTGCAGTCAGTAAAGCCACATATTAAAGTGGTCATTAATGTTTCTCTCCTGCTAATCTCTCCCTGTGGGGATATATCCATGTCAATAATTGATGTTATAAGTATATGTGATGCCTCTCAAATAATGACCTCAAAGCGTGTTAAGGACATTAATTGATAAGCCTCATCTAGTGTTAATTTTATAGGGGAATAAAATGCATTTGCATTATTCATGTGGATTAATTAAGGCATAGAGAGGTTAAGCTGTTTCATCCATCAAGAGGTACAGAGCTTGCTGGACCCTTTGGACTGCACTGGCAGGAACGGTTGAGGGAGCTGAGATGGTTTAGTCTGGAAAAGAGGAGGCTCAGGTGAGATCTTCTCACTCTCTTCAACTCCCTGAAAGGAGGTTGTGTCCAAGTGGGGGTCAGTCTGCTCCCAGCCAACAGCAATAAGACGAGAGGTGATGGTCTCATGGCCAGGAGAGGTTCAGGTTGGATATTAGGAAACATTTCTTCTCAGTGAGTGGTGATGCACTGGCACAGGCTGCCCAGACAGGTGGTGGGGTCACCATCCCTGGAAGTGTTCAAGGAACTTGTAGAAGTAGTACTTAGGGGCATGGTTAGTGGGCAATATTGGTGGTAGGTGGACGGTTGGATTTAATGATCTTTGAGGTCTTTTCCAACTTTAATGTCTCTATAATAAAGGGAGAAACAGATGAAGATGTATAATCTATCACTCCCGATTCATCTCATCCCAAATGCAAGCAATACACATTTCCAATGACTGAAGCACCTATAATTTGCCACTGCAATGATCCTATCCTTCCCAGGGACCAGATATTCTGGCTTTGATGCTTATGCTGGTTGAAAGATGCTGTAATAGAAATAAGGTACTATTCCCTTTCAGACAACAGCTGACATATTATTTTGAAACACAAGCGCAGGATGGTGTTAAATTGAATAAGAAGAAGCTGCTCCTGGTGGAACACTGGACAAACCACAGGAAAGTCAGCTGACCTGGTGTGAGGAGTGAAGCTGTTGGTGTGACCTTCTGTAGCGCAAAGCCATTATGGTATGATGCCACCACTGCCTTTTGTTATACGGTTGGTAGCTCTCACCTGTCCTTGTTCCTCATGCTTCTGGATTTCTCCTTTTCTTTTGCCCCTGTAAATTAAGATAGAGTCCATAATCTGAGCAGCATTCAGAGTTTGGTCCCAGAGGTGTCTGATGTGCACAGTGACACACAGCTGGAAAGTTCCTCAGCTAGAAGTGAGCATGGTCAGCAAGATCTTACAGTGAATAAGAGAAAATCCTGTAGCAAACATCTACCTTGGCAGTGAGTATCAGAGGGCTGCCTGCAATGAGAACAGTGAAAAGCCAGCAGCGCCTGGCAGTTTGATTTTTGCTTGTTTGTTTGTTTGTTTTTGTAATAGTGATGGCTGTATTTGGGGCTGAGAGAAGCTCAATTGCAGGGTTATCCGAGCATCTCAGCTGCACTGCAGGAACACTTTTATTGTCTGCTTTGAAGACACATCATGTGCAAGGTGATAACTTCCCTTATGGATACAGTCAAGCATGGTAAGAGACAGCTACATGGAATGAAATTTTGGCTTTGAAGAATCTAAGCTACGTGTCCCCAGAGTCAAATATCCTCAGGAAGAAGAATAATAGGATGATACTGAATATCATTTCTGGTGGCAAACTTCCAGTCTGTCAGCTCCTGGGGTTGTGATCCAGGGGCTCTATGATTTGGCAGCGGGAAACGTAGGTCTTCCCTAATAATCTTGTTATACAAAGTACTTTGAATGTCTGTGGGAATTATTACAAAGTGGTTTGCTGTCGTTGTTTATATGATATCTGAGGGATATTGGATGCTTATTCCCCACAGATTTAAAGGAGAAAACCTCTACTTTTCGCTGAATGCATTCACACCTATCTCAATTGGCAGAAGGGAGACTTTCTGTTTCCATTAAATCCTGAAAGTTAAAAGACAGAAGGCTCCTGGAAAAAAAAAACTAGCAGGGCATCCAAGTGCTACCTTGGGAATCTCATGAATGTTAAGATGCAGTTTTTGGGGGATGTGACCTGTGATTTCTTTACATGGGGATTGGTCAGAAAGTTGAGCACTAGAAACTGGAACCTAGACTAGAAGCAGAGCTGGATTTTGAAGTGAGCAGAGGAAATCACATGTGTTGGTGTATGTACTTTGGTAGGTATTTTGTTCATATTAGGTCTGTCTGCCAGGACAAAGGATATTTCTCACGTGCTGATGGAGCTACGCTACCATTTGCTGCAAAGCACTCATCCTTTTCTCTCAGATGTGCAAGACTTCATTCATTTATAAAAAGTGCTGGTTTGTGGGATGTCTGCTGGGAGAGCCTTGGGGCAGTAGCATGGTTAGCCAGTGAAGGCTTACCGTATGCACACTAAGCAGATATAAGTGCACTGAGTATAAAAGGGGCCAAATGACACTCTTATCCTCTAACACAGGTGAAGAAATAGTCTGTTTTCTCAGCTTCTCTCTTTTCTGAGCTGAACAGTTGACATGAGTTCCTGTCACCAACTGATTCCCATTACCAGCTCCTATTTGTTTTCCTAAACAAAATTTGCTACTCCTCAGGCTACTTAAAATGATAATATACACTGATGAATGTAAGTTGTATCAGCCAAGCCACGTATTTTGACATTGAAGTGGTCACAATTTAGCCCTGCTGTGGATCTAACCTGAATCTGACATTTAAATGAAAGTTG
Organism: Centrocercus urophasianus; assembly: GCF_019232065.1. Classification (NCBI taxonomy): domain Eukaryota; kingdom Metazoa; phylum Chordata; class Aves; order Galliformes; family Phasianidae; genus Centrocercus; species Centrocercus urophasianus. The sequence continues at coordinate 40,579,241 of NW_024885532.1, forward strand.
AGGTCATTGAGGCCATCCTAGCTGAAACAAAAGGAAGGAAAATCATCAAGCTCTCTGGGATGTGATGCTAACAAATTTAATGGTCCTTCAGTGAGTTCAAACATCTTTTAGAGGGGACTTAACGTCTCCAAATAAATGCATCCTCATGAAATAGAAATTATAGTGGTTGGTTTGCAGGCAAGCGATGACAATAATTTTTCATCTCATTCCATAGAAGAAAATGAACCCTTCCACAGTTGGCTCTGTCAGTCACAGTCAGACAGCTTATGCTAACATCCATTTCATCCGCAATTGTTGTAATTTTCATAGTGGGCTGCTTTTATTATGGATCAAAAGGGTCAATTTTAAGGGTAAGAGATGTTTAAACATATTATTTTTTAAAGAAAGAAAATTACAGTAATAAGGAAACAAGTTTTAAAATTACCCTTTTTGTGTGCATGCCATCTTATCACGGTGAAATAATGGGAAAAGAAAAAGATGTATTTTTTACGTGCATGCTCCATCTCTGAATGCAGATTTTAAACAGCAGCCATACATACGCCCATTTTGACAGCCTGCATGTGGGTCAGGAGGCCTGCAGCTGCCATCCTTAGGTACCTCCTGCCACCTCTGGACTGCTCATCATGCTTGCATTCACTTCCGAGTTCTCCAGCGTAGCTGCAGGGCTCACCTGCTCTCCTACACCTGTGGAAGGAGCTCAGAGCCTCTTCTGCCTGGCTGCTAAATGGCTCAGGAATCTTTCAGCGTGAATCTTTTGTCTCTTACCCAAACTTCTTCTAATTCTCTTAGTCTATTTTGCTTGACTGTGGCAACAAACTTGGAGGCACTTTTTTTGCAGGCACCTCCAGGCTTGAATCCTGCCATCTTTTAATCCTGTACCCCTCCTTATTCAAGGGAAAACACACTCAAGTGTAGAGCCTCGTGGCGCAGGTGCTCTAAAAATGCAAAATGGAAACAAGAAGCAACTCCAGACATTGTACCTGTGAGGCTTTGCAGTCATGCTAGAGAAGCAGAGGGATCACTCTGGAGTATACCGTCTGGTTTTGGGATCTGCAGGGCAGAACAAAGATCAACAAACGGGAAAGAACTCAGTGGGAGACAGCTAGCATGGAAATAGATATGATGTATGAGGAGAGGGTAGGAGAACTGGCTGTGTTTAGACTGGAGTAAAGGAAGCTAAGGGGTGAATTAGTTGCATCTGTCCACTCACTTAAGTAGAGTTGTGGAGAAGATGCAGACAGCATTTCCTCAGTTGTTTGCAGTGAAAAGACAGGAGGTAAGTTGCAACAGAGGAAACTGATTCTGTATAAAGAAAAAAAATCACCTTGAGGGATTTGCAGCTCAGAGTGCTTGAGTGACCTCCATTTATGATCTTGACAACTAACCCTTCTCTGAGCTGAGGGTAAATCAAGGTGACCTCAAGTTCCTTTCTGGCCAAAGTCTCTCTACAATACTGTGAAAAATTCCATTTTTTGAAGGAATTTCCAGAAGCATCATTACTACTGGCTTACTGCAAGTGTCACTGCTGAAGGTGACACTGTTGTGGGTGCCCCATCCCTGCAGATGCTGAGGGCCAGGTTGGGTGGGGTCCTGGGCAGCCTGAGCTGGTGGAGGGCAACCAGCCTACAGCCTACAGAGGGTTAGAATTGGGTGGGCTTTGAGGTCCCTCCAATGTAAGCCCTACTCTGATTATAAGTGACCCTAGAAGTGTCACTAACAATCTGGTACCTTAGAGTTTTGTAAGGGGTGAAATAAGAGGACAGCACCTCAATGAAAACTGGGGAATACTCATTGCTGAAAGGTAACTAAAGGATGCTACACCAATAGTGAGTTTGGAGGGCACTGAAAAAGATTATTTACTTGTGGGACGGATGCTGAAGGTAAATACATTGTAGACAGAAAAATAATGGTCAATTATATACATTAGAGGTCATGAAAACCTTGGTTTTCATAGATATCTTTGCATACTGTTCAAAACTGCACAAGGAAGTAGATGAGTATCTGATGTTTCTGCAACAGTAATGAATAGAACATAGAATCATAGAATCATAGAATCATAGAATCATAGAATCATAGAATCAT
>NW_024885532.1:40581332-40875369 GCF_019232065.1 Centrocercus urophasianus
GAATCATAGAATCATAGAATCATAGAATCATAGAATCATAGAATCATGGAATTGCTCAGGTTGGAAAAGACCTTAAAGATCATTGAGTCCAACCATGACCTAACCATATGTTATGGGCTGTTGCTTTTCTCCTTGATGATGGGAAGATCCTGGAGAAACCATCTCCTCTGTCTGGAGAAGTCAGAAGCGATCACTGCTCATTTGTCTGTCTTCTGTCAGGAGTTACATTGAGTCTTCTTAGGCAGGAGTTTCATGTAGCCATGACTCACTCACTGGCTGGGATGTGCATGGACTTCTACCCTCTGCTGTTGGAAGGAAAGACTGCTACATTAGATATAAGGAACTTAGCAGCATTACAAACATACCTTTAAATTGAACCTGTTCTTCTGATTAATTGCATAGAAAGTTTCCCAATAGCAGAAAATATATCATTTAGCTTTGTACTGCATACAGGCTGGTGCTCTCAATATGTGCTGTTTGATACATTAACTGTAAAGACATTTTTTTAAGGCTAAGAGAAGTGCAGACAGAAAAGAAGCAAACTTTGAAAAATCCCTTTTATTAAACCTCTAGTTTCTTGATGTAACTGAATTTTGGGTACAATCCACTGAATTTGTAATGTTACCCACAGAAGTTTTGCAGTTTACTGCGACAGAGCCTGTTTGCTGCAGAAAATAAAGCTGGAATTGTTATTAGAATTGCTTTTGGCTAACAATAGAGTAGAAGGCAAATGTAATATAGCAATAAAGTCGTGGTCAAAATATGGTGATAAAGGTTTGGCTGACAGTATAAATAGGTTATTCGGTTGTTCCATTAGAATTTAGTACAACAGCATCTTTAAAAGTGTTGTTCAAAGGATACATTTTGGAAAAAAAAAGGTTGGGAATTCAAAATATGGAGTATATAAAATAAGATGTATATAAAATAAGGACATTTCAAGAGGAATTTCATCTGAAAATTTCTCTGGAGTAAAGGACATAATTGTCACCAAATCAGCTTAGGAAAGATATGCAAGGCTGTAAGCTTTGAATGCAAATTGAAGCTCATTTGTTTTGTCCTCCTTCAAACGGGGATGGGAAGCAGCAGCTTTAATTCAAGAAATACAAAGTTATTTACTTGTGCCTTCCTGTTTAGCAGATCTAAGACCTTGTAATAATTTAGAGGGACTGTTGGCAAGGTATCAAAGACATAACAAACACTTTCTTGTCCATTAAAACCACATAAAGGAAGCAATAGGAATAGAAAATGTCCTAAATTGAAAAGGCACATCTTTCTCCTCATGCGGAGGATCTCTGGAGCCACTCAATGCTATTGTCTGGTAGGGACTATGGATCATTTAGCTGTTGTTCAGACTCATTAACAGAGAAGGGAATCTTATAAAACTGAGAAGATATAACAAGAGAAGTGCCTACTTTTGATTACTTGGGCTTTACTGCCTAGACTTCCTGTCTCCCCTGGTGATCTAACAGGAGAACCAGTGCCCAGTCATGATGCTCAGACCCTTACTGTTATAGGCATGCAGACCAGTTCCTGGTCTGAAATATCTTCAACCTTTGTGTACAACAGTAGATATGAGATCTCTCTCTCAAAAAAGTAAAGACTGTAGGCTGTGTTAAATGATACTGGAGTTGTATCAGCTCATATAATCATAGAATGGCTTGGGTTGGAAGGACACCAAGGATCATCAAGTTCCAACCCCCTTCCACAGGCAGGGCCACCAGACTTCAGATCTGGTACTAAACCAGGTTGGCCAGGGCCCCATCCAACCAAATAAAAAGCAGGAAAATAAGTCCAGTATTTTTAAGGGAAGAAATGGTAGACATTCATTGGACATTCAACTGATCACCTGTGGAAAATGTTCTTTTCTACCAAGGAGTGTTAGATTTTGAAAATGCAAATTAGGAAAGATCAGGGTTAGGAAAATTGCTTGTGTGAAGGGGTTGCATGGCGGATGTGCTGACTTGCAGAAGCAATCTTACTGCTTACAAGGTTTACAGAGGCTTTATTTGTTGGTTAATTGCCCAGTAATAATGTGATTATTTTTGATAGCATTTTTTTACAGTTTAATAACTCAGTGACATGAGGTCAGAGAAACCGGTAGAAAACAAAATGCAATAGAAATACATGCAAAACCGGTATTTCAAGGAAGTTCTCTCAATTCACTCTTCAAATTCTGAAGTTTGTGGATACTACAGGTTATGCCAGATCCTTATCTCTAACTCTGGATCAATAAGTATCTATTACCCTTTCTATAATAATGTAATATATGTAATATAATGTAATAATGTGTAATAATGTTGTAGTAAAGGCAGGCCACTGTTCTGTCAGTGCTCTCTCTGCACTGTTCCAACGCAGCCACAGGGAACTGCTGACTGTGCACATCACTGCTGCATACTGCAGTGACGGATGGTTGTGACTGGGAAGTCCGCAAGGTTGATGAGGGCTGGAAAAAGACATTGAAGTGATTATATTTCTTTATAGCACTCATTTTGTAGGTGCTGAATTGCAATGGTTTGCTTCTTTCCCTTTCTTAAAATGTAGATTGTTCATTTAAATGGGTGGTTTTGGAAGAGGAAAATCAGCAGGAAAAAAAGTGCAAAAGAATGGGGGCCGGACAGGTATAGGAAGGGAGAGAAATCACAAATATCAGGTTTTATTTACTTCTCATTTTCTTCTTCTTATTTCTCTTCAGTTCACCTTTCAGTTTTTAAAATTTTCCGAAGTTTGCACTGGCTGGACTCAGAAATGAGAAACTTCAAAAATAATGTGATAGCAAAATAAATGGGAGGATAAAACATCTGTTTGTGTGTCTTAATGGTCCCTTCCAACCCAAACCATTCTATGATTGCATGCAGGGGGAGTGAATGTGGTGTGATTACTGTGAGCTCAGCTGCTAGCCTGAGAGGTTCATTTACAGCTTGAGAACTTAGGATCAAAGATCTCTGATTTATTTATGTCACTGAGCAAGGGAATGGGATTCTGCAGTAAAAACAAACTGAAAACAAGAACTGAACCCTGGCAGACCAAGAAGCTCAGCAAGAGGTCAGTCTGCCATTTAAAGATGGAAATACAAGGGGAATCAGTAAGTGCCTGAATAGACTGTATTAGGAACAGAGGGTTTGACATCTCCTGTGGCTGTGGCCACATACCACACAACATGAACTCTTGCAGACAAAGAAGTGACAAAGAAGCTGCAGGGTCAGCAGCAAGTCAAGTGGCAGAGGAGTTAACTGCTGCAGGGAGAGGCACTTGTTCCAAATACCCACTGAGAGCATGCACATGCATAGCCCTGAAGTGTGTATCTAGGATGAGAGGTAATAGCCTTAAGTTGCACCAAGGGAGGTTCAGATGGATATTAGGAAAACATTCTTCTCCAAAGGAGTGGTGAGGCCCTGGCACAAGCTGCCCAGGGAAGTGGTGGAGTCACTGTCCCTGGAGGTGTCAAAGAGAAGGGTAGATATGACACTTAGGAACATGGTTATTGGGCATGGTAGATCCGAAGGTTGGACTAGATGATCTTTGTGGCCTTTTGCAGCCTTAATAATTCTATCCCCACCAGTGATGAAGCAGAAACTGCACACCAGCACTAAGGGTGGGAGATTTACAGTTTTCTCAAATTCCAGGGAAAACAAGCTGTGATGAAAGGAAAATGCCATGTGAGGGTGCTGGGACAGCCTGTGCCCAGAGGCTTGGAGACTCCTTGAGATGTTCCAGAGAGCACCCGGGAGGTGAAATATTACTGAAGGCTTCTGAGGCACATCCAGATTGCTGGCCAAGACATGGTTCTGCTCAGTCACGTGAACTCTGCTAAAGATCCTCCTCTGATCCAAAGAGACCGTGAGATGATGAAAGGAAAGGGAGAGGATTGGGGCCATCTATCTGCCCCCCCAGTGCAGGGACAAAGCACATCCACACAAAGATGCATCCAGTAGATAAATGGATGGCTGAGCGTCTGGCACTATCAGGAGGGCTTCCACTGCTCCATCCAAGAACATGTAATGACTCATTCATTAACTGATGACAGTCCAAAATAAATGAAAGAGGTAGAGAAACTCTGAAGATCTCCTAGTAAAACCATTAAAAGATATTAAAACTATTAAAGATAATTTTAGTCCAAGAAAAACAATGGTGTAGATATGAGTAAAAACAGTGCTGACTTGGACAGGGGCTTATAAACTAGAAGAAATATTTACTCACTACAGGGCTGTAGGAGATCAAAGGGGATCAAGGATACACTGTCCAGTGTTTAAGGTTTCTGTTTACATCAAAAGATGCATGGGGAATAAATTGGTGAGCCTGAAATTTTTAATGCAGTTGATCAGAAAATGAGTTAATTTATAGCATAGACTTGGTGAAAAAAATCTCATAATTGGTGTATAAATATATATATAATTATAAATTCATATCAATTGCTATAGTCCACGGGGAAAAGGAAGGAATTATTTCTTGCATATCAGAGTCATGCTAGACCTGAGATCTTGAATACTGCAGGAGGAGAGAATGCTGAAGATCCCTGGGCAGTGGTGAAGAGGAAACTATAGATGACACAAAAGTGGGTTACCCAGTGGGCACTGACCCACTGTGGATAAGACTTAGTGAGAAACAAGGATAAATCATCCAAGCACAAATCTGTTTAGGCTGGGAAATCTCCACAAGCCGTGAAAGGAATACAGGAAAACACAGATGTGACATTTGTTCTGTTAAACAGTTGTAGACAAGGACTGATCTTTGGATCTGAGGACAAGAATGCACACTGGATGCTTCCTTACTGTTGAGGACAGGCCTTGTTTAGGACAGATGGGCCCTGACTGCACTTGGCCCTGGGTCCACTTTAACCCTTCGTGGTGCAAGGCATAATTGGGATTCCATATGGCATCTTTTTTTGCAGTCCAGTGTGTCTGAAATAATACAAGGGCTGAGCTATAGCTCACCAGGCTGGTGCTTTTATAGCATGAAAATGAAAGCACATGCTGCTTACCCTGCAGGTGACATAGGAATGTGGAGGCTGTCAAAAACAGAGCACAGAGTCATTTGTCAGATGGGGTTGAGGTTAGCCTTTTCCTCAGTTGGAAGAACAGCAAAATCCAGGTGGATTCTTAAGCAGTGTTTTCTTGAAATTCTGTGATTTACTGGCAAGAAAAGAAGGGGTAAAGGGAGACAAGACAGGAAAGAACATTTTAAATCATCTTTGAAAATAAAAATAAAAAAAAACAAATAATAAAAATACACTTAATTATTGCTCAGTGGCACATTTTAAAAGGGAAAAAAAAGGTGATTTTCTACAAAACCATTTTGGTAAATAAATTTATGTGGGAAATTATGTTGGTTGAAAAGTCTCAAACAACATGCAGATATGAATGTCCCTAAAATGTGAAGAATACTTACTTTCCCACTTCATAGTTTACCCTTTGAACATTTTCTAGTTTGAATTTCTTCTAAGTTTTGTATACTTGCATTTCTTGCAGGATGTCAGAAAACTGACCCAACTTATCAACTCGAAATAGGACATATGAAAACCTACATCTTTTCCTGGTTTGGGGATAAAGAATGATTACCAGAGTCTGGGAGTTCAGTCTGTGTTTGGTGAATTTGCAGTTTGCTATGTTCATTTATTCTATTTTTAATGTGCAGCCAAAGTGTCTATAGGGCCCGCAGGGGAGCTTTACTATTTTCCATAATTCTGAGCAAATAAATAAACTAACTAAATAGAGGAACCAAGAAAACCAGAGGTGATTTTGTATTTAGCTACTGTGGAGCACTGAAGTATGATCATATCCCTCGAGGCTTGGGTATATTTCCTCGTGTAATCATACTGCACAGTACTGCTACAGACCAATGGATTTTTCTCCTAGCTCCAAAGTAAACTATCAATCACCTTCATTTCAAATAAATGGAAATTGGCTTGGCTCCCATTCAGCACACTAATCCTCCTTTCAGAGGATGAAAGTCCTTTCTCCATTAGCACAGCAAATGCCCATTTCTGTAAGAGCGTAACTCCCACCGACTCACCTCCTTGGACTCCCTTGCTGCCAAAGCACCATCCCTCGGCCTGCACGGGACTGTTGTGTGCTAGAAGAGAACTAGGACCACTGAATCAGTTGGAGTGCTCCTCTGAGAGCCTTTTTGTTTTGCCCACCCCACAATGTCCATGGGCACCCTGAGACTTCAAAGCTATCGCTGCTGTACTGTTTGGAGTCTGCCTTCCCCAAAGCACGTCTTCTCACCCAAGGCTGTCTTCTTACTGATGCTCAGGCAGCCCTGGGAAGTAGCTTAAAATACATCAATGTGCTCATCTGCCATCAGACGTATGGGTGTGACATCTTTGTGACTCTTTAATAACCTACTTATCTTTTGAGAGGGTCAATGTATTCCTTGGATGAAAGGGCAACCCTGCTTTCGCTAACAGTTTTCCAGGTGAGAAATCTCCAGATTTATCTCCAGTATTTTTAAAATTATCTCATATACATCGCATGACAGATACCTAATTCCTTACTAAATTGTTTAGTCTTCTTCAAGAAAATCTGTACCATCCACGGCACAGAACATCACTTTCAGTTTGAGGCTTTGCAGAAAAGTGTCTCTTAGTATATGACAGTCTTACATCTGTTCAATTTTTGAAGCCTGTGTTTTGGAAAATTTGTATAATTCAGACTGTGGCACCAGATGCTTTTCCCTGTTTTAGAAACTGGGTGATTGAGGCTAACACAAACTGCAGTGACAGTAGCAGAAATCCACCCCTTTCCTCTCTTAGCAAGACACTGAGACAGTCCCTTACGTGCCTGGTATCTTTGTGCCATAGCGCAGTAGTCTGAAGAACAGATTATTTAACAGTTTCTTCTGTGAAGAGTATTTTATTGTCATTAAAATAACTTTATTTCTACACTCAGTAGGGAAGCAAGCTCAATATTTTGTTGGGAAGATTCACATTTGGCAAACATTTTGCTGAGGATTGCTGCTGGTTCAATGCTTTCTTTCGAGCGTAAAGGCTATGATACCGCTGTCTGCTACTAAGGATAATGCCTCTTGCAGAGCAAAGTGCACACTTGACTTGTGTGTGTTTAGAGCAAGGTAATTATGAAAAAACATGCATACACCCCTTGGAGATTATGCAACACTTTATGCTTTGCTGATAAACTCTACAGGCTCCACTGTACCTTTGCTTCAAGGCACAGTTTTAGAATTGACATACACAAACCAGACATGTCTAAATGGAGTGCTATAAGCACAGTGATTTGCTAGTTCATGTCTCAAAACTGCATATTATTCCTGTTTGTGTCTGGTCATTTGAGATAGAACTAATCTCTTGCTTTAACAAGGGTTTTCTTTATGGGGTTGTACTTACACAATACTTGAAAGTAAAGCTAAAGGAAAAGTACAGTTGTGTTCACATGAAGAATAAGGATGTTTGGCCCACATTATATCCATATAGTAATTATTACTCCTACTCCTCTGCCTCAAAGACAGATAAGGTTATTATTGTGCAGAACTTGCTGCCTGCAAAGCCAAAAACAAAACAAAACAAAACAAAACAAAACAAAACAAAACAAAAAGCTGTTTGGAGAGAAAAGAGATACAAGAAAGGAACACGGGAAAGTGTCCAATTTGCTTTTCCACATTTCTAAACAATTTTGTGCAGGTATACTTCTAGAAAACAAGGCTTGGGACAGACATCCTGCCAAATTGTTACACTGATGAACATATTGAAAAGCAAATTTCCAAATTCACAAGATCATTGTAGAAGGTGAATTTTTAGTTTTTAGACAAGTGACCAAATTTATTCTTGTATATCTGAGGCTCCTTCTGTTATTGGAGGTTGAGCTAGATGATCTCCTGAGGTCGCTTCCAACCTTCACAATTCTCTGTGATAGTACTGAATATTCCTCCCTTAATAAACCAGTGTGTGGAGCACCTTTTTCATGCTCTGATTTGCTCCCTTCCTCCACATCATTTATAAGCATTGGTGTCTTATCTGTCCCAAGTAATGATTCTAGGGAGATAGACTAAATGATCCTCGAGATATCTTTCAATCTGTCAAGAAAAAGGATGCAAGAATTTGGCCTAAATTCATAGTTCCTACAAGCTGAAATTAAAATATAATGACAAAAGTAGAAGCAGGAAATAAAATGGCAAATCACTCATTCGTTGCATTCTCAATTATCTCTGATGTACAAAAATGCCGTGAAGGAATTACTTTTTATCACATTTTTGGTTAAATGAAGCACACATTCTAATTCAGTTTCATAATGACAAAAGGTCAAAGCAATCAAGTATTATCTTTACTCACAGTGTAATTTACCTACCTATCCTTATAAAAGGAGCTGGTTCTGCCAGCCCTCCTCCCTCACTGTTGGTGATAAGGAAATTAAGCAATTGTTTTGAATGGAAGAAAGAGCAAATGACATATTACAGCTAATTAAGATATTGATTTAACACTTGTCCCCAGGGAGAATTGAGCAGAATGCAAAGCCTTTAAAAACAAACAAATAAACAAACAAAAATCTTTATTTGTAAAACATATGTATTTATTCACAGTGAGTAGGCGTTGGCTTTGTCTCAGATGGTGCAGATGGTGCTTCTGGCTGAGCTGGGCTGGCAGAGTCTCATCCTCAGTCCTTTGTGGACTGTCCCTCAAAGGGTCTGTAGTAGGACCATTGCTATTTAATATCTTCATCAGTGGCATAGACATAGACATAGACATAGACATAGACATAGACATAGACATAGACATAGACATAGACATAGACAGTGGGATTGAGTGCACGCTCATTGACTTTGCAAATGACAGCAATCTGAGAGCTGTTGTCATCCAGATGATGGATGATTCTATGGTTCTGATTCTATGATTCTATGAAGGTGTTAAATTTGTAGACAAAAAAGAAATCTGTTTAAAAGATACTGCTGTTTATTCCACTTTGTGTCTTTCTATTGAAAAAAAAATTACAACAAAATAAAAAAAAACACCTGAAAACACACACAAACAAAACACAAAAGAAGTAACAAAGTCTATATGGATATTAACTTCAGTACAATGCCATTACTAGGGAAAAAATGTGCAACATAACAACTCCCATTCCATAGTTATTAGGTAAAGAGCTATTAGAGAATGAAGTTGAGCTTATACAATCAGAAAAGGTCCTCAGTGCATGTATTGAAGGGGGTGAAGGTCATTAAGTTTTCCTAATGGTTTAGCACATTATTTGACTATTTCAATGGAGTCAGACTATCATACATTTACAACCAGATTTTAAAATTTGGAGACAGCAATTTTCAGAAAGACTTCCCAACTTGCTTCAACTGGAGTACAAGGAGTTTTACACTGATATTACTCAGTTCAAAAGTAGATTAAACATCTGAGCATTCTCAATAACTGAGCTGATCTGAAAAGTCTTTTCCCAGAGTGACTGCTGACTGAGCAACAACCCCAAACACAAAAAGAGGTTAGAAACTAGTGTGCATCATAGGGTCAGATGGGAGGACCTCTCGCCACCACCACAACCCATAAAATCCTTCTGACATGTATGAGTCAAGTCTTTTTAATACCACATATGTCTCCTTGAAAGGCGTATGGCAAAGCATGTGGGATAATGAGGGACAAGATTCAGTAGCCTGGGCATCTCTTTTTCAGGCATGTGTTCCCTTAGTCCTTTGGAAGATTTCTGAGAGCCAAGCACATAAGAATCTGCTGTATGCACTTAATTTATATCTTACTGCCATATCCAGGTCCCTAAATAAATGTCCTGATTATGAGCCACAATGAATAACACTCCTTTTTTGCTTAAGTACTGAGATACCTGAATTGTGGAGTCAGAAAAATTATCCTTTTTTTCCCTCAATGTCTGGACAGAGTCATTCAGATTGGGATAGGATAACATGGTTTTTATCAGTGCAGATGCATGTGAAGTATGTTCAGAGAGAGAACTGTTCTTATGCTAACTCACCCTGCCCAAAGCTACTGGAAATTTCATAAAAAGAAATATGCTCTAAATTTCCATTTTGTCTCATTTTTTTTTGAATGGTTAGTAGTGAGAAGAGCATTCTTTGGATGATCACAAGTATTTTTATAGTCACTAGCAAGAACATTCATTGTTGACAATCTAAGGAAGTGATCAGACAAAAAGCAAGATAAAGGAACTGCTTTGAAATCAGAGATGTAAATGAGCACTGGAATTGCAGTATGAAAACACTGAGCAATTTATAATCCTGTGTACCACCAGTACATTACTTTTGTTGCATAGTGAGAGCAGGAGAGAAACTTAGGTTTCTAAAATCAAACCAGCTGTATACTAAGCAGTGAGATGTTTGCCAAGACAATGCAACTATTTCTTGTTTTCCCAGCTGTAGATACCTGCAGATGTCTGGTGCAATCTCCTCCCTGCACATGACTTGGGGTTCTGGTCTAATCATTACCGTCTCATCCAGTATTGGTTCTGTTGCTTTGCAGGAGGGCTTTCTACCCACTAGTTATGGGCTTTCAGGTTAATTTTAGGCTAATGAATTTTTCTGATAAATAGCGAATATGAATAAAGCCACTTATCCTATTATTTTTAGGCATAGTAAGAGGTTATTTCTTCCCTTTCTCAAAAGTTAATTTGGCAGGAAGCTCTGTAGGACAAAGCTCTCTTTTGCTCTTTGTACTGTAGCACCTTACTCTCTTCTGGACATAACTAGACCCCCTGAATGCTGCAAAAACAGAAGAAAAAAATCTTGTAAAGGCCAAGCAGTCACAAAAATAAGACAGTTTTCAAAGGTTTTCAGGATGGTCATAACAGAAGGATGTAAATGTTGGGCTAGAAATGCCATTTACTTCTGTGTTTTGCTGTAAGAATTCCAAGCCACTTTTTGCTTCTATGTCAGAGCTGGGGAAGAAGTGCAATCACTTTCCTCTACAGGACTGCAGCTTCTCTGCTCTTCCTGTTTCTGGCAGTGCATCCCCTTCACTTGTGCTGTCCTTTAGAGGTTCAAAGCCATGGCATTTTGGCACCTTTGCAATCCAGGTTCCCATCTCTCAGCCAGAGCGTATCTTTAAAACAAATACACGTTAATTCTTGGAGTTTGGATCAAGACCTGAACTCTGCTTTTATCTTGTTACCAAAGAGACAAAATAGATCTATGGCATTCTATTGTATCACAAGCAGTTCAGTCCAATAGAACATCATTTGTTCTTTGCATCCTTTTGTCCCTTTGTAATCAATGTTTTTGAGTTAAAAGTTGTGGGAAAAGACTCGTCTTACACAGTAGGACCTGGAAAGTCTTGTCTGGAGCAGATGATAATGATTTACAGCCCACTCCCATCTCCAGAAGGGTGAAAAACGGATGTATTTGATGCCATTTGAAGATCTCAGGACATCTCTGTCTCACTGGTGAACAGCAGCAAGTAAGAATGTGATTTGACTAGCTGGTTTCACTGCTGGAGCACCTCTCAGTCATGAGAACAAAATGAGAGTTTTTACTCTGGAAGGGAATTTGAAAGTCTGCCTGATATTTAATATCTAGTGGATGAAGAGGATGGGACAGAAGTACACAAGCAGAATTCCATCAGACAAACCCTTTGGTACATCAGATATGTCATGGAGTAAATTTGTCTTTAATAAAGTTCAACAACTGCAGCATTAGATAGTATGTCAACAGCTTTTTGTGGTGTACTGAAATTGGATGTATTTTATTGCAGTAGAAGATGTTTTCTGTTTGACAAAACAAGAGATATTGCTTATGTCATAAATTCATGAAAAAAAACAAAACAACTTGAAGAACCTGCAAGACGGTCAAAGGGCAAAATGCTGTGTAAAGACCGTGGTTTTATCTACCAGTGTGGCATTCAGTTTTGAGGAAAAGCAAAGGGCTTTACTACGAAAAGATGCTAAACTCCCTGAGAAGCATTGTATGTGTCCTGGTACAGAGCATTTGAAATAACAACTTTTTTTTTTTTTTTTTTTTTTTTTTTTCCTGAAATGAAAGTTGTTCAAAGATTTTGGTTGAATTGAACATAGAATACATGCCATTTACTGCTTACCAAGAGCAGAGCTAGTTAATGATTAGCCCTCTCAGAGGTGAAGGAGAGCAAGGCTCTCAATACACGTTATGGTTCCTCCAGAATCACATTTTAAATGTAGGGAGATGGTAGAAGAATATCTGAGAGGATTAAATCATACCAGAACAGTTGGCTGCACACTAAGCAGAATTTTGAAAAACTTTTATTAACCATTTTAATCAACAGCAATTAATTATATTTCTGCTTCTGCCTTCCCTTTCTCAAGCAAAAGTACCGGGTTGGAGGACAAGGCTGCCGCCAAGCCAAGCATACTCATTCTCCCTTTCTGGTAGGCATCAGGAAGGACATCAGTTCTTCCTGCCATAGTTTCATACGCCAGCTCTCACTCTTCAGATTCTTACTCTTGAAGAAGGGCAGTAAAGGAAATTGTCCTTTGTGACATTATACTACATCAGTTACCTGCATACAAAGAAAATTTCTCCCATGTTGTCTGCCATCTGAGGTCAGATACCTCTAGATCTCAGAAGAGATTTGCTTGCATCATTTAGCAGTGAGCTACTGATGCTGATTTCAACAAAACTTCCTTGATGCTCTAGTTCCAGTTTTTGAGCGAGGTGTTCCCTGTACGTGCTGAAAACAAAATTTATCTCCTCCACTCTTCATTCTTGCTGACTTCTAGTACATTTCTGAAAATCTTCTGCATGAGATCATCAGAGTAAAATACTTTCTCTACTTCTTGCTGTTGCTTAAATTCACTCATCCAGGTGTGGCCACTGCTGAGCTAAATAGAAATGTTTTCCCTCTTTAGCCTGTGCTCAGCTGCCCTTCTCTCTACTAAGATGATCATGTCTCAGATCTGCCACCATGTTGGTGAAATTACTGTCTAATCCAATTCATTAGACACGAGCTATCTTCTCTTAAACTCCTTGAAGTGGATCTCTTGTATCCCTAACTGTACTGATCGTATTCTGCTAGGAAGCAATTACACAGACAGTTATGTCAATGGATGTGAGGAGCACTGACCACCTGTTGGGCTTAGGCCAGAGACAGTAAACCAAGGTCAGCCATGGACAGGATTTTGACATCAATCTCATAATTTTCATCATCAGGTTATGTATGTGGACCATTGGAGAACAGGTCCTATAATTGAATACCCTGCAAGGTTTCGAATTGACTTTGAGCTACAAATTACTGAAAAATCAGAGCTGGAATTTAATCTAGCCTAAGAGGTAGTTCAAAGAGTGAGCACAAGTAACTTAAACTTCAGGCTCAACTTTAGTTCCCTTTCTATAAGGAATGGAAGTATTTCACATAGTTATTTTGAAATCCATTCTTTCTTCCTCCTCAGAGAAATGACGGTTTGTTGAATTATGTGTATCAGCTCCACCACAGATCAGTGCTATCCCCAATGGACAGCTAAGTTAAGTTTATCAAGCTTTCAGCCTATGCTCTGTTTTTTTTAACCCTGCAAATTGCTTTGGTTTTGGATGTGATTTTTCAGCCTGAGGTCTCTGCCCCACCAGATACAACTGTGGTCTGCAGAAACAAGACAGCTCCTAGTTAACTTCATTAGTTTTGTAGGGGCCCATGGCAAACTTTTTAGAAGTTTGATGTTCCTTCAGAAGAAAAAGTTTGAAAGCCCACTGACTTACAGACCCAGCATTTATATTCCTTTCTTATATAATTATTACTGCCAATTAGTTGACCATGCTCAGAATGAATCTGTGATCCATGGTTAACTTAACATTCCTAATCTTCACAGCCCTACAAGACAGAAGTGCAAATTCAATGTGCTCTTTGGTATCAACCATTCATTATTAATGTTGCAAAGCTTTAAAATCTCAGAAACGCCCATCTTTCTCCATATGTCAGTTGACTTCCTAATGTAGCCTGATACCTTGCTGGGTTCCCAGCAGAAAATCCTCCTTGTTCTGGGGGTGAGAAGCCCCTTTGAGCCAAACAGGGAGAGCTGCCCACTTCTCTGCACACACTGTGATTCAGATACGTGTGGAACTGTCTTTAAATGCTGTGTGGAAGGCTCTTGCCTTTATCCTGATGACATAATACAGGGTATTAACTTACCTATCTTGGATGTGCTGTGCTTGTTTCCAAATGAATAATGAACAGATTACGGATAATATAAAGATTTTGTGTAGTTGCTTAATAAGCAGGAATGGCTGTCATTAAAAAGGACCTTTCCTTAGTAAGTAATTAGTCAGTAAATAACGATTGCTCAAACCCTATTTGCCCCAGTAGACCCCAATTACAACCACACAGTATGTTGAAAAACATTTAGTTAACTTCCCAATGACTCTGTAATTCTTCCAATAATGACTATACCTCCCTATTAGTTCTGTGCAATAATTGCCCTTCTAGTGAGCTTTTGTTTTGGTTGTGGTACTGTTTTTGCTTAAAGAAAACAAATAGCTCTTAGAGGGGTCTTGCTGCCTGTCTGCCAGACCCCTCTTGCTCACCATAAAATTTTCTATTGCATAGGCATAACTTTTGTTAGACTAGGCATGGTGATGACACTTTGCTGGGATCAGAGCTGACAGCAATTAAATTTAGAAAATGTCATATGTGATCCATGTGCCTAAGCTCACATCTACGGTCAGTGGAGAACTGCTCGTAAAATTTGTTGAGCACTGAAAGCAATCAGCTGGCCAGCCATTAAGGGCCCAATTCACCTAAATATGCAAGGCAATTATAAAACCATAGAATGTCCTGTGTTGGAAGGAACCAGTTCTTTAAACTAGAAGAGGGTAGATTTAAACTAGATATTAAGAAGAAATCACTACCGTGGTATGACAAGGTGGTGAGACACTAGAACAGGTTGCCCCGTGAGGTTGTGGATGCCCCCCTCTCCGGAAGCATTCAAAGCCAGGCTGGATGTTGCTCTGAGCATCCTGATCTAATGATTGGCAACCTTGCACACATAAGGGGGTTGAAACTAGATGATCATTATGGTTCTTTTCAACCCAGGCTATTCTATGATTCTATGATTCTATGAAGGCCAGGCTGGATGGGGCTTTGAGCAACCTGGTCTAGTGGGAGGTGTCCCTGCTTATAGCAGGGGTGTTGGAACGAGATGATCTTAAAGATTCCTACCAACCCAAACTGTTCTACGATTCTTTGATTCTATGATTCTGTGATTCTATGATTCTATGACCATTGAGTCCAAGTCCTGATGATGTCTTCACAGCATCACAGAATGTTAGGGCCCTCTGAGTCCATCTGCTCCAACCCCTGCTCCAGCAGAGGCACCCAGAGCAGGGTGCCCAGGATCATGTCCAGGCAACTTTGGAAGATCTCCAAGAAGGAAACCCGACAGCCTCTCTGGGCAACCTGTGCCAGTGCTCTGTCACCCTCAGACTATGTCAGGCAGAGATATAGAAATCTCGAAGCGTCTTAATAGGTCTTTTGGTAATAATGGTTAATTAGTGCTTCAGTCTGAAAAGAAACCCAGTCATCTTCATGAAATTGATATATGTGAATTTCCTTCAGTTTAAGATTAGAGTATATGCATCCTTGAGTTCAAAAACTCGGAATTGGGATGAAAGAAAGAAATAAGTTTGATCCTGATACTGATTCTTTATTATTTACTTCCCTGGAGTTTCTGCTCATCTGTGTAGGAAGAGCAGACATAACATTTTATATATAGAATACTAAGAAATTTTTTAAGAAGGAGGAGCATAGTAAACCCAAAACAAGCTAAAGCCAGTGTAACTTTACTCAGCATCTTTGGACTGTACACTGTAAAGGTGTGTCATGCATAAATATATGTTGCACCAATAGACTAACGTTTCTTATGCAGCATAGATTGCAGTTGTTTAGTGGCTGTATAGGGGATTGCGGTAGTCTTTTTCAAGAGCCTTTCATAAATGGTAAATGCAGACTGAGTACTACTGGTCTCTGTGTGTGTGATTAATCAGTTAACTACTCACCTGTGACCACAGGTATATTTTCTTCTGCTGAAAATGTCTTCCTCTTCTCCGCTGTGTAACTACAAAGACTTCTCTTTGAGTAATATATAGGAAATGTCATTTTGTCATTAAAACTTTCATCATGAAGTCAGGAAATCAAGCAACAGCTTGGAAGTTTGAAGTGTAGAAAATAACACATTAACATTTCCATGAAGCATAAAAATAATAGTCTGCTGCTGAACTTCGAAGTTAAGGATGAGAATTTTTTACAAAGGGCATTTGCATCTTCAAAGAAAGAATCATGGGCTTATGAAAGCCATAAGGTAAGTCTTGCATCATATGCTGGTCCAGTAAATATAAGTGAAAAGGGCCATGATGCAGAATTACAAGGATTCCATAACAAGTTATGCTACAGTTACTAAGAAAGAAGGCATCTGAAAAAGGCTGCAAGCTTAGTTCATTCATTCATTCAAAATAAGCTAGTTTAATACATGGGTGACCAAAGGATCCTCAATCAGATCTCCAGCATTTGTCTCTGAATGAATTGATAAATAACCGTTATCTTTCCAGCAGCTAATATCTCTGAAGAACCACAGCACATGGTTCTCCCATGAAAGACTTGGGAGTCCTGATGGATGAGAAGCTGGATATGAGCCAGCAGTGTGCTTGTGCAGCTAGAAGGCCAATGGTATCCTGGGATGTACCAATACAGGGGTGGCAGCTGGGAGAGGGAGGGGGTTCTTCTTTTAGGAAAAAAATTTTTACTGAGAGGTCAGTGTGGCACCGACACAGACTGCCCAGAGAGCTGTGGTGCCCCATCCCTGGAGGTGCTGAAGGCCAGGCTGGATGGGCAGCTGAACTGGTGGAGGGCAACCAGCCCATGGCAGGGGTTGGGGCTGGGTGGGCTTTAAGCTCCTTTAAAACCTAACCCACTCTGTGATTCTCATTCTATGATTCTGTAATATGATTCTATGAAATGATTCAGCCCATATTACTGTTACATCACGTACAGTAGAAAAGAAAAGCAAGCAAACAAAATTGTATCCTGCTTTCCTGAAGAGAACTTGGATACCTGCTTCTTCACCAGTTCATCATACTGCTGATGAATATGTCTATCCGCAGATCTAGGACAGGCAAAAGGAACCTCATGGTAAATGTGAGCAAAGAAAGCCACTTGCTTCACAAGTTTTTTCTTCATTTAAAAAAGAAAAAAATCCTTATTTTTAAAATTCTCTGTTGCAATTTACACAGTTACCACTCTGAAGCTCCTCCCTAAACATAAGAGCCAGATCATTTTGTCTATCGCTTGGAAACAAAGACTGTGTTAACTATTTATGGCCTAGTGAGTGAAAATTATACTAAACCACCAACACATCTCTTCTATACAGAACTCCTGAAGAAGTAACTGATTTCTTAATAGGTAAAGCTGCATAAATGTAAGGTCTGCACTGTTTATACATATTTGTATATATAAATAGTGATTTATGAAGAGTTTATTTTTTTACCGTCATGACTACAAATGTACTTTGATGTCTTTGTGTCTGCAGTGAAAAAAATATTTCAATCTGCATTCATTGAGATGTGCTGTTTGTGTTACAAAACTATTTATACTTTTAACCCATTTTTACAGAGTAGTGTCCATTATACCATAAAATGGAGAAGATTGCATTGCAATATGAAGGGTAAAATTTCAAGTGGGATTTCCACACACACTTGGGACAAGTGGAAGACCTACGAGAAGATCTAGTATGTCTGGAGAAGATTTAGAGGGGATCTCACCAACACTTATAGATATCTGAAGGGCAGGGATTAAGTGGATGAGTTTGGGCTCTTTTCAAGGCCCAGTGACAGAGCAATGCAATGGGCACAATCTGCAACACAGGAAGTTTCATTCAGAGATGAGGAAGAACTTCTTGAAGAGGAAGATATCGAGGCCCTGGAGTGTGTTCAGAAAAGAGCAGTGAAGCTGGAGAGGGATCTGGAGCACAAATCTTATGAGGAGCAGCTGGGGGAACTAGGACTGTTCAGTCTGGAGGAGGCTCAGGGGAGACCTTATCGCTCTCTACAAATGCCTGAAAGAGATTGGGGTGAAGTGGGGGTCAGCCTCTTCTCCCATGTAACTAGTAATAGGATGAGAGGGAATGGCCTCAAGTTGCACCAGAGAAGATTCAGGTAGGATGTTAAGAAAAAATTCTTCTCTGAGAGCTGGAGCGGGCTGCCCAGGAAGGTGTTGGAGACATCACCCCTGGATGTGTTCAGGACAAATTTAGATGTTTTACTGAGGGACGTGGTTTAGTAGGAAATATTGGTGATAGGGGGATGGTTGGGTTGGATGAGTTTGGAGGTCTTCTCCAACCTTGGTAATTCTATGATTCTTTACTCTGAGGGTGAGAGCACTGGAACAGGCTGCCCAGAGAGGCTGAGGAGTCTTCTTCTCTGGAGATATTCAGGACCTTTCTGGATGCTTTCCTGTGTAACTTGCTATGGGGAACCTGCTTTAGCAGAGGTTTGGACTTGATCTCTGGAGGTCCCTTCCAACCCCTCCAATTTGATGATTCTGTGATTTTCTAACTGCATCCCCTGTAAAAGCTTATGTTTCTATCTAAATAAATAAGTCTTTTATGACATAAGAACCATCTTTTATATTTATTGATGGCCACAATGACAAACTCACAGCATCTTTGCACTGAGTCTTCCTTTACCCACAGGCAGTAGAGGACAAGAGAAGAGCAGAACTCCCAGAAACATCCAAGTGCCTTTGAATCACTAGGAATGAAGAACTGCACAGTTTGGAGCTCTGTCCTCTCCCCAGCTGCACCAGTGCAGACCAGAAATGCCTGAGGCTATGGAATGCCCTAAGGCTTGTGTGGGAGCAGAGATCAGGACCCCAGTGCAGAATATTAAGGAAGGCAGAAATAAAAGCTGGCAGAAGTGCTGGTTCTATTCCTTGACTTGATCATGAAAAGCCTTGTCTACACAGGGAAAAATAATACTTGTAAGACATTGAAGCAGTACTCGCTACTTCACGTATTCCACAGAGTCAAGAAAAATACTGAATTATTTAGCTATTCATCATTATCTTCAAAGTATCCAAACTGGAAAAAAAAAAGAGAAAAAAAAAAAAAAAAAGAAAATCCAACTGAAAAATTTCCTGTTTTATTCTGGTTACTTCTAAGATGTCTGGTCTTGTCTCTACTGTTAGGATAGTTACGTGTTTTCTTTAGCATGTAGTTTCATGTTAAAAATGTTAGTGGCAGCACTAAGGCAGAAAGACAAATATAGGTTCCATAATCATTGTGGCCACATGGGTCTCTGAGGCCATTTTCAGAGCAATCTGGTGTGGTCTATGAAATGATTTTGCTAGGTGTTCTCCTGCCTCCCAGGGCAGGGTGTGAGAGGCTCAGCAGAGACTTTGAGGTGCTGATATTGTAATTGTGATGAGAATGATAGTCTCATCATCTCGAGGACCAGAAATACGTTGCTGGTGTGACCATTTAGCTCACAGTAAATTTGTTCCAATAAGCAGTATGATTTGACCTCTTACTCAGTTCTCTGCTCTCTAAGGCAGTGTGATTTGTAGTGTCAGGAGAGAGCAGTGAAAAGAGGAAAAAAAGACAGAAAATCTGCTTACCTGGGTTTGTTTTTCAGCCAGCCACGTGGTACTCATTACATGAATACTCATTACACGAACAGATTCCTACTGCTCTGGAGAGTGTTCAATTTGCACAGGTAATAGGATGTGCATAGTGTGTGATGTCTAGGAGGTTCCCATAACATGCAATGCCTTTACAGTTTTTAAGGAAATAATAAATAGAATGTTGATATTTAGCTGCCCTTTTCATTAGAGACTGCCTTTCTGGAAGAGATCTGAGTGACACAGATACAGTACTTAACAGGAACAAAAGATAAATTCTTTATCTTTTGCATACTGAATAAAGACATACAGAATTGATTGAATCACAGAAGTGGAGGAAAGAGTATTTTCGAGCACAGTGGATGACCTCAAATTGTAATGTTCTCTCATTTAGAATGAATCTAGTAGACCTACCCATTCTTAAAATTTCAACCAAATCCTGGGAATCTGTAGAAGGGTTATAATTTGTATTCATTTTATTGGTGATTTCTGCAACTACAAATGATTTACATTAAGAAACAATGAAAAATATCACTGTTTCTGGTTTGGTTTTTAGTTAAATTTAACTGAGAGCGCCACATTCAAGTTTGCTGTAAAATTGTTTCTTTGTTCCAAGCAAATGAGCACATAAAGGAGAATATACCAGGCTAAGAAGGGCACTGGATGAAAGTTTGTTGCAGCAAAGCCCTGGCCCTTCTTTGGTGGACTGAAGGGACACAGAACTATATGCACTGGTAGCACACAACATTCTTTCATTTTTGATTCATATATTTCAGTTCAATTCAAACAATACTTGTTCTGCAGTGGAAAAAATATAATGATAAATTGTTCTTTGAGTAATTGTATCTTTTTGTAAAATAGCTGAAGAATTAAACAGAACATCAAACTCCAGAATCTGTATAATTGTTTCTCAAAGAAATGGTGCTTGATTCAACATGGGTCTCTTGCACATAATGTAAAGGAAGACACAATGGAAGCAACAAGACAATGTATGCAACATTGTCTTAAAAAAAAAAAAAAAAAAAGAAAGAAAAAAAGAGGTTGTTCACTTCTGGAGCTCCCAACCCAAGAAGGACATGGAGCTGTACAAGTTGGTCCAGAGGAGGGTCACGAAGATGACCAGAGAGCCAGAACACCTTCACTACAAGGACAGGCTGATGAAATTCTGGTCATGAGCGGTGTCCTCCAGGGCTCAGTACTGGGGCCACTTCTATTTCTTAATGATCTTGATGAGGGGATTGAGTGTACTCTCATTAGGTTGGAAATGACACCAAGTTGGGAGGGGGTGTTGATCTGCCTGAGGGGAGAAAGGCACTACAGAAGGACCTGGATAGACTGGATCGATGGGCCAAGGTTAACTGTGTTAGTTTCAATAGGGCCAAATGTTGGGTCCTGCATTTCGGACGTAACAACTCCAGGCAACCCTACAGGCTTGGGGAGGAGTGGCTGGAAACCTGTCTAATGAAAAGGGACCTTAGTGCACTGATGGACAGTAGTCTGAATATGAGCCAGCAGTGTGCCCAGGTGGTCAAGAAGGCCAGTGGCATCCTGGCTTGCATCAGGAATGGTGAACAGGTGAACAGGACTAAGGAAGTCATCCTGCCCCTGTGCTCGGCACTGGTGAGGTCCCATCTCGAGTACTGTGTTCAGTTTTGGGCACCAGTACAGAAATGGAGAGATGCTGGAGTAGGCCCAAAGAAGGGGAATAAGACTTGTGAAGGGCTTGGAGAATATGCCTTATGAGTAAAGACTGAAGGAACTGGGGCTGTTTAGTCTGGCGGAGGCTGAGGGGAGACCTTACTGCTCTCTTCAAATACCTGAAAGGTGATTGCAGTGAGAGCTGGATTGGTCTCTTCTCACTGGTGAAAGAACAAGGGGGAATGGCCTCAAGTTGAACCAAGGGAGGTTTAGTTTGGATATTAGAAAAAACTTCTTAAAGAAAGGGTGATTAATCACTGGAATGGTGACCAGGGAGGTGGTTGAGTCACCATCCATGGGTGTTTTTAAAACGGTTTGGATGTGGTGCTCGGGGATGTGATTTAGTGGAGGGTTGTTAAAGTTAGGGTTTGGAGTTTTGCCTGCACAGGACCTTGAAATTAACTTTTCTGTGAGCAGACACCAAAAATATTCCATGGGATATTCTCAACAGCCATCAAAGACTGAAATCCTGAACTGGGATGAATGCAGATCTCTAGAGTTACTGATTGTGACTGCCCAACTCTGTGATCAGGTGCAGAAGGAAACACAGAAGGTCACATCCATTGCGGTTTCAACCTTCAGCTCTAGTTGTTGCTTTCCAAGTTTTTTTTTTTTTTTTTTTTTTTTTTTTTTTCTGCAGTTAATGTAGTACTTACCTTAGAATAAATTATTTACAAAAGAAAGCAAACTTCTTTTTTTTAATCGTAGAATCACCAAGGTTGGTTCCCACAGAGGCACATAAGACTTGTGCTCCACACACCTCACCAGCTTCATTGCCCTTTTCTGGACACACTCCAGGGCCTCAATGTCTTTCCTGTAGCGAGGAGCCCAAAACTGAACACAGTACTGAAAGAGCGGCCCCACCAATGCTGAGTACAGAGGGATGATCTCCTCCCTGCTTCTGCTAGCCATTGGTCTTCTTGGCCACCTGGGCACACTGCTGGCTCATGTTCCAAGTGTCAAGTGTCAACCAGTATCCTCAGGGCCATTTCCTCTACACAGTCTTCCAGCCATGCTGCCCCAAGCCTATAGGTTTGCCTGGGGTTGTTGTGGCCAAAGTGCAGAACCTGGTCCTTTGTCTTGTTAAACCTCATCCCACTGGCCTCAGCCCAGCTATCTAGCCTGTCCAGATCCCTCTGCAGGACCTTCCTACTCTCAGGAAGATAGACACTTCCTCCCATCTTGATGCCATCTGCAAACTTACCAAGGGTGCACTCAATGCCTTCATCCAGGTCATCAACAAAGATACTGAACAGGACAGGCCCCAGTACCCACCCCTGGGGAATACCACTTGTGACCGGTCACCAGCTGGATTTAATTCCATTCACCACCCGGTCCACCAGCCAGATTTTTACCCAGCAAAGAGTGCATCTATCCAAGCCACGGGCTGCCAGCTTCTGTAAGAGAATACTGTGGGAGACAATGCTAAAGGTTTGGTGAATTCTAGATAGAATATATCAGCAGCCTTTCTGTCATCCACCAGGCAGGTCACTCAATTATAGGAGATCAGGTTGGTCAAGCAGGACCTGCCTTTCTTGGACTCATGCTGGCTGGGCCTAATCCGCCAGTTTTCCCGCATGTGCCTTGTGAGTTCACTCAAGATTATCTGCTCCATAGCTTTTCCTGGCACTGAGGTTAGGCTGATGGGCTGACAGTTACCCAGATCTTCCTTACACCTCTTCTTGTAGATGGGAGTCATGTTGGCAAGTATGTTCTTCCTCAGTATACTTTCATATAGTGTTATAAGTATATAACCTATATGGGTGATGAGTTATTTTAAACTACATTTATATTTTTCCTTCAAATATAAATTGAGGGAAAATGGATTTTTAATTGCAATAAGTACAGAGAGAAAATTAATTTCAAGTATTTTATGTAAGTAAGTGGATACAAACTGCTATGGAGAAAAATAAAACATTGCCACCTATAGAGGTTTCGGCATCCATCTACTTTAATTTAAATTTTATGCACTGGATTGATTTTCAGATTAAATCAAATTCAATTCTGTGGAGTAATGCCTGGTACAAAAGCTTACTTTAACAGACATGAATTACTGTTCACATGTCAGGACTCATTCAGTAGCAGTGTCTGGCACATTAAATATCTCAATTTATTTTGTGGACACCATGCAGAGCAGGGTCCCATTCAGGAAAAGTCCTGGTAGTAGAATCCACTAATAATAAGTATTGTTTCAGTGAATTCCTATCACTTCTGACAAAATATTAAATATGGAAACACGTCCTTCTCTGAACAATGTACTGTCCTTTTCCCTAAGTTAGAGAGAGATTAATTTGATTGGTGGACTATTCAGTGGATAAAGAATTGGTTGGGTAATAGCAACCAGAAGATTGTTGTCAGCAGCTCTATATTCAGGTGGGCAGCAGTGATGAATAGTGTCCTCCAGGGATCAGTCTTGGAACCAGTGCTCTTCAGCATCTTTATCAATGGACATAGATGATGGGATCAAGTGCACCCTCAGCAAGTCTGCAGATGACACCGAGTTGTATGATGCAGTTGATATGACAGAAGAAGGGATGCCATAGAAAGGGAGCTGAACACACTTAAAAAGTGCTCTCACATGAACCGAATGAGGTTCAACAAGGCCAACTGCAAGATGTTGCATTTGGGTCAAGGCAATCCCAGATGTGAGTGCAGACTGAAAGAAGAACACACTGGGAACAGCCCTGTGGAGATGGATTTGGGAGTTCCGGTGGATGACAAGCTGGACATGAGCCAACAGCGTGCTCTAGCAGCCTGGAAGGCCACAGTAACCTGGGCTACATCAAAAGAGAGATGGCCAGTAGGTTGCAGGAGGTGATTGTCCCTCTCTGCTCTGTCTTTGTGCATCCAGGTCTGGGGTCCCCAACGTAGGAAAGATGTGAAGCTTTTGGAAAGGACCCAGAGGAAGCCAAGAAACTGCTCAGGGGGCTGGAGCTCTCTTATGAAGAAAGGATAATGGAGATGGGCTTGTTAAGCCCAGCAAAGAGGAAGCTTCAGGGAGACTTCATTGTGTCCTTTGAGTATTTAAACAGAGTTTATAAACAGAAGAGAAATCTTTTTACACAAGCAGATGTGATAGGACAAGGGGGAAAGGTTTTAATCTCAAAGAGGGGAGACTTATGTTAGGCATTAGGAAGAAGTTCTTTACTGAGTGCGGTGAGGCACTGGCACAGGCTACCCAGAGAAGCTGTGGTACACCATTCCTGGAAGTGTCCAAGACCAAGCTGGATGGGGTACAAGACAGCCTGAACAGTTGGAGGACAACCATCCCATGGCAGAGATTGGAACTGGATTGGCGTTAATGCCTCTTCCAATTCAAGCTTTTCTATGACTCAATGATTATTAGCATAAGCTTCTTTTAGGATAGTTGAGGAAGTAGGCACTCTTGAAAGTGATCTTTCATTTTTAATGTACAGTGATAAATTGTAAAATAACTGCACAAAGACTTCAGATTTGCTTCCTATGAATGTGCAGAATGATTGCTGCTCAGTTCTGTGGTTAAGCAATTGGTTATGATGTTTCACTGAGCTAAAACAATATTAGGAATTTGATAAAAATTTTGGACTATTTTGATTTAAGTTATAAGCGATAAAACAGGACTGATCAATTCACTTCTAAGACTAATTTATGTGCAAGTCAGACAACAAATTTTGAGTACTCAGAGAAGTCAGAAAAAGCCACAATGTCAATGAAGAAAACTTGATGTCCGTTCCTACAAGTTTTTAAGACTCTTGAAACTTCTTATGTCCTCTGGGACAAGCTTCATGTATATTAAGTATATTATTTTATATTATATAGGTATATCAGGTATATTAGTTTTTTCTTCAGGACAGTAATTTGGAGGTTATAAGCAAAAACAGTACATACAAAAATCGTAACTGCCAGACTTACAAAACTGTGTTCAAAGAACCTACATTTTAGTGACTGATACTTTTAGCCATTTTTATGACCAGGCTAAAGTTGTTCCACTGAAGATTCTGAATTTACCTGTAAAATAATCATAGGTCCCAATTGTTTAACTGCTACTGGTAGTGAATTAAGTAAACCCCTAGATCTGTAATGTAGAGAAAATATTTACATCTCTCATATATCTGTTCAGACTTTTCAGTGTTCATCAGGCTACTAGTTTACAAGGCCTAGGATACTGAGCTTCAGAAATCATCAGGAATTAGCTGGTTAACATGAATGAAACTAGAAGAATCATCACATTTGTTATGTTGCTGCAACTTACATGGCAAGCAAGTAAAACAATTAAAATATGATGCTTCATTGAAGTTTTTCCTGTATGTGTAAAAAAAGGATTTTGTTTAAGATCTTTACATCTTTGTTAGCAGTGCATTTGTTGCACAAATTAACTACAACAGAATATTGTTCATACAAACTGGAGTGTGACAACAGCCTTCTTTCCTATTTTAATACCTGAAATCAAAATAAAAGCTGATTGGCTTCTTGTTTCTCCTCTGTGAGTGCTACTAAGAGTAAAGTGCATTTCAGAACTAATGATGACTTTATTCATTGTGTGCATGCACAAAGACCCCAGATCTGATTTTGAGATAATGCAAATCACACTGCGTGACTGCAATGATGCGAGGTATAATGCACTCTATAACCCGACCTGTACAGTCACTGTTACCTAAAAAAGGTGAAACCCGGTATAAATTTGAGCTGAGTGGAAAGAAAGTTCAAAATCATAATTTCATTATATGAACTGCAAAAATATGAACTGTAGCTACACTAATTGAGATTACCTATCTTTGACTGAACTGTGTTTACATATGAGCTACCTGATCTCAGTTACAATCAATGAAGACATCGTGAGGTCTGTCAGTCAGTTCCTCTGACCAATAAGGAAAGCTATTCCAAGATAAAATGAACTATTTCCTAGGCCTCCATGGACTGCAGTGGGAATTTAGAAACTTGAATGTGTACCAACAGCTACACAGGAGAAATCCCAAATTAGGCACAATAAATCCTGATATAACTACCCAAACTTTACTAGTTTGAACTAGTAAATAAATATTCCACAGTCAATGAGACCAGCACCACCTTGGAGCAATTCATCACATCTTTGGATGCATGATTATCAAAGATTAAAGGGATCCCATCTCTGCTGATAGATATTCTCTGCATAGGGAAGGTTGAAGCTTACATTAGATTAAACAACAAAGGTGGATTTTATTCAAGACTAGATGTCTACATATGGCAAGTATCTCAGCTGCCATTACAGTTAAAAGGGTTTTTTCATTCAGTCACTCACTAGTGTCTACTGTGACTTGAAGCAATCTGAGCTATCATGCCTGGTGTCCAATTACTATTCCAGATTACTACAGGACATACGCCACAATTTCCAGTCTGTTGAAAATGTGGCAATTATGTTAAAGTGCATCAAGTTTCTTTAGTTGTATATTTTGAGGTAAATAAATGGAGCACAATGGAAATTCAATTTTCTCTAAAAGAAAGAATTTTACCTGAAGTACATATGTAAGAAAAAAAGTATATTATATTACATTATCATGAAACAGAGAAATACAGCGTATGCATGTAAGAAGAAACGGGTCAGGAAAGGCTTTGATATTAATATTTACTTTCACACCAATGCTCTTCTTTCCAATTTATAAGTGTGATTCATAGACACTCCTACTGCCACCAGTATTTGCACAGAAATCTGACATTTGCCTTATGTATGGAAAACAGAGTATCTGATTCACCTTCTCTTAGAATCACAGAATGGTGGAAGTGGAAAAGGTCCCTCTGATGCAACCACATCTCAAGCAGGGACGCACTGGGCAGGGTGCCCAGGAACATCTCCAAGCAGCTCTGGAAAATCTCCAAGGAAGAGACCCCACAGCCTCTGTGGGAAACCTGTGCCAGTGCTCCATTGTCTGCACAGCACAGAAGTTCATCCTGGTGTTTGGAGCAAACCTCCTGTGTTCCAGTGTGTGCCCACTGCCTCTTGTATTTGCACTGGGCACCACTGATGAGATTTTGGCTCTGTATCATTGAACACAAAATATCACTCTGGAGCCTTGATGAGCTGCTGTGCCCATAGACCAGTACCCTTGCTGAATCTTTTGAGAACCGAATCCTGACCTTGAATAAAGCATGCCAGGTTCCTACAGGAATAAAAAAGTGCCTCATGTGCCTTGAAGTTGAATTCAACTCTCAAAAACAAAATAGTTTGTGCTCATCTGCTGCTTAAATTTTGAAATGTATTTTCAATTGATATCTTGTATAAATTACGAATTATGAGCAATGTGCTTTACCAAGAAGACAGTATTCCAGTCACAAAGTACCATCCAAGTGGAAGGTCCCCCAGAGTCAGCAAGAATGACTAGAACATTGCAGCTCTATCATTGGAGTTTTCTGTGACAAACTTTTGCATTAACCATCATCCCTTTACAAGGTATCAGTTTTTATTTGGTCATTGTTGTTTAAAGCAGGAGAGGGCTTGCTTTTCTGTCCATCAGTTCCTCCTTTGGATGTGTCCTGGAAGAAAAGCCTTGGCATCCACAGTGACATTAAAATACGTTTGTATTCATTCCGAAAATTCTGGTTAAGAAGTCCATATATTATTGCATTAAGGCAGCTGTTGAAATAGGCCATGAAGTAGCTTACAATGAATAACCATTCAGGAACTTTCGGTGCCATTTCTGAAGGATTGATAGCTACAGCCAATCCTATGAAGTTCAGAGGCGCCCAGCAAAAGGCAAAAATCACAAAAACCACAAACATGGTAAGAAAATTTCTGAAGTCACTTGGTTTCAGTCTTGGCTTTGTTTCTGACTTGACTCGTCTTCTAACTTGAAGCACTAAGACCCAAATTCGAAGGTAGCAGAAGCTCACAACAGTGATAGGGACAATGAAATGAATTACCACAACTGCAATTGTATAGTAGGAGCTTGCAGTCTGAACAAATGTGCATGAATAGATGCGTGGATCATACTTCAAGGAGCCGACAAAAAAATTGGGCACAGTTGCAATTACTGTTAATACCCAGATTAAGGAGACATAGAGCATTGTGTTCCAACAGCTATACACTTTGTCATAGGCAAAGCTATGACATATATAGCAATATCGATTAATTGCAATTGCAGTGATGTTGAAAATAGAGCCTATTACACTTAGTCCCATCACAAAGCCACTCACTTTACAGTGCATTTCACCCAAAGTCCATCCATTGTGGAAGATAGCTAAGAGCACCAGTGGGTATGGATACAAGGCCACCACAAGATCAGCCAAAGCCAGGCTCACCACAAATGCATTACCTGAGGAAAAAGAGAGACATATAGACATAAGTCTGAAAGCAAGCATAGTTGTGAACATGAAGAAAATGAACCATCTTACTTTGTATATCTGCAACATTAAAGTATTGGTGATGTTGGCAAGCAGCAGGTATATAATATCATTATGGTCTGTAGGGTAAATAATTCTATCATTCAGCTGAGGCCACCATAGAAATAGCTGCAGCAACATGATGTTTCAAATTGCTGGTGAATGTATTATACCCTCCTTTCCATTTTGTACTTTAATAACCATAGCAAGACATTACATAAGCTTGTGTTGAGATGTTTCAGTATAGCTAGCTCCACAGCTGGAGAAAAAGAATAAAAGGAAAGAAAAAAGTCTAAATTGCACTAGGTAGGCAGGCTAATCTAATCTAATCTAATCGTCACTCTAATCTATGAGTAGAATACTAACTGGCTTGAAATTTATCAAGGGGAAGGACATAGAAACGTCTACTGGAATTAGAAGGATGTGCTGTTTTATACGTAATCTGAATGGATACACAATAGACTAACAGAAATTTTCTGCATGAATAGCTGTACTGCAGTTATTTTGTCACTGCATTGACTAAGAAAGAGTGAACTGCCTTCACTACTTTCTGTCAAAAGGTATATTTAATTATCTGCACATAGTAAAAAGGTGCAATTGCAAGAGAAAGAAAGCATTTACATGTATGGAAGAAGCCTCTAGGCCTTTTGTTCTGATTATGTTCAAAGAAATTTTAGTGATATGCTCAAAATGTGCTGTCTTTAAACGATGAAATTTCAAAATGTTGTACATAAGAAAACTATAATAAAACTGTGATGTATTAAACTATATTACTATAAACTATTACTATATTACTATAAACTATATTACTATAAACCATTACCTGTGCGACCTGGTGTAGGGAACCTGCTTTGGCAGGGGGGTTGGACTCGATGATCTCTGGAGGTCCCTTCCAACCACTACAATTCTGTGATTCTGTGATATTCATGAAAAATGAGAGCCTTACAATGACAAGTATTGGCTCCCCTGATTTTTATGAAATAATTCTATAGAGACTTGCCAAGAGAGCTATGAACTTTAGATTCTTGGCTGCACTGAAGCGCAAAAGACATAACACCTTTTAAAATTGTGTGGGTATAACTATTTTTTGAAAAGAACAATTAGCTGATTCATCTTAAAAATTCTGAGATTTTTTATCCTCATCTAGCAAAGTAGTTCTCAAAACATTTAATTTTAAACACAGAAATACTGCTATGAATAGGGATGCCATTAGTTGGGGGACAGAAAATGTAGAACCTTGTAGGACTACTTTTTAAAAAATTGCAGAATTTCACTTGTACACTGTTTTCTCCACCTGCTCCTGCAAGTCTACCTTTCTTAATTAGAACAATGGAATGGTGAATTCTTTCATCTATTTTAAGAAAAGGCCATGAGCATCAGAATTTGCTCACACCAGCTAGGGAACTTAACATTGAATAGAATTACAAATGCATAGCCACAGAAAGTTGGCTCATCTCAAGAACAGGTGGACAACTTATTTTGGATGTTTTCTTGTAATAAGTTTAGCATCCTTTCTTTCACTCTTTATGTACACTTTATGTAATTTACACAAGTATTTTCACAGCTATGGATAGCTGACTTGGTAAACCCCGATTAGAGCTATCCTAAAGAATATTTATTAGCTTTATGATCTATGAAGAAAGAATAAATAAATTAGGGAGAAGATTGGAGGGTAGTTGGTAACAATCTTCAGGTAAGTGGGTCAGGAAGGATATAATCCTTTCCCAGGTTTGTGTTGAACACAAAAAAGCTTTAGTTACAACAGGAAAGCTTCAGACTAGATATAGAGAAAAAGATGCTAATGGCATGAGGAAGGAGGTGCTGAACATCTTGCTTTGTGCCTGACGTTGGAGATAGTAAGAAAAAAGTAAATAAACATTTGTCAGTACTGGTCTACTGGTCCTGGTTGGGGCACAGGAAGAATGAAGGAACTTTGAAGGTCTCTTCTAGGTAAACTGTGATAAAAGAGAAGACTGAAAAAGGAAGAAGGGCATATTTATCAGAATGTGTTTACACCACAACAAGAATTTTTCCAATCATTTTTCCTCATACTCAGGAGAAAGTTAGAAAACATTTATGTTTTCATGAGGATGTGTGCCAAAATCCAGTCTCTTGGGCCTCCTAGCATCAGCTTATACTTAAAATGTAATTATTTGGTTAAAATCAACTGAGCACTGAGCTCCTTCAATCATTTTTGGAAATTTACTGGAAGGTATATTTGCAAGTGAATATCAAAACTGCATATGTAGTTTATGAATTCTTGAAAATTTCACCTGTATTGAATAAGGACAGTTAGCAATGAATCTGTCAAAAAGATAACATACCATTTCACGATGTAGAAGAAAGGCAGTACATTATCTCTAAAGGCCTCAAGCAGTTTTTACTGTTATGGCTGTTTAAAGGTTTGGGTGTTATCACTGCGTGCCACAAAGTAAGATCCAAAGTTTTTGTCTTTTATGTGGCTGACTGTAGAATGAAGTTTAATATTATATGACTGCAATTTAATAACCTACAAAAAGTAGAAAGAAACTCCTCTAATTCATAAAAAAGTATGCAATCAAAATTTCGGAAAATCAAAGTTCTTAGATGCTTTTTAAGTGCTTTGAGAAAGTAAGTGTTTCTTGATACAACTAAGAAACAGCATTTTGAATGACCTTAACAACATTCACAGAGTAATCAAAGGGGAAACTTTGGGCTATCTGACAAAACAGAAACCACAGAAAGCTCCTCTAGTTGTAATGATTGCCTTGATAATTTACCCAATAGATAAGCCAGTAGATTTCAATTTCATGAGATTGAAGATTATATTCATTCATAAGAAGCGCATTTGCTCACTGGAATGGAAAGACTCAGTTACAGAAAATACCTACCAGACATCAAACATCTTGCCAAGGACTCAAAAAGTTACATATCTGTACTGTTTTAAATTTTGATAGCTAATCTGTCTGGATGGTTTGTAATCCTCTTTAATTTCTAAATACCCTAATCGAATAATCCACTGATGTTCTGTTCATCAGGGTGTACAAATGCCACAATGCCTCTTTCTCTGCTCCTGTCAAACTAGGAAACAGTTTAGCAACAATATAAGCAAAAAAGAGAGGCATGGCAGATGGTGAATGAATAGCGAATAACCTCGTGGCAGATTTTTTGAAATACCAAGAATTAATGACTATGGATATTTCTTCTATCCTTCCAGTTTGATATTCAGACCTCTATGGAAAATTTAGAATTACCCTTGCAGATTTCTTACTTCATTTTGTCTTCATGTGGAACACACAAGGAGTGCTCTGAAAGTAATGCTTCCTATTTCATTACGTTGGCTCACGATGTCAGAGGTGGATGTTGGTGGTATGGCACTAGAGGCTGACCCTTCCCACCAACATTCCATTACATTTTGTTGCCATTCAACACATTGTAGCAGAGGAGCAATCTGACAAAATGGCATCTGACGTGGAAGTACATAAGAAGTAAAGGTGTTTAATTGAATTTTCCCTGTGGAAAAAAAGGCACCCATTGACATTCATTGATGCATGCTGAACATTCCCGGAGACCCAAACAGTGGATGTGAGCACAGCGAAGTGGTGGGTGGTGCATTTCAGCAGGGGCAACAGTGACATGAAAGACAAGCTATGTTCCAGGTGGCCATGTTGATTTTTGTGAGAGCAGCATGCAGGCTCTTGTTCATCTCTGGCAAAAATGCATAGCTAATAGTGATGACTACATAGAAAAAATAGTTCGTTCCTCTGCCAGACACTTGCTCCTGTATTCAAAATAACCTTAAAAAAAAAAAGTTCAGGAAGGCTTCAGATGGCTTTTTTTTGTGATAGACATATAAAAACAGATTCTGTGCTCAGTTTCTAGACAGCCATCTAGTCAAAGGTATCAATTCAGGGATGTGTGGTTTCATTCATTCTGTAAGTTACTTACATATAAACTTTAAACATACAGCACTTTTATTTCCTCTGATTTTTAAAATGGTCACAAAATACTCAAAGTGATTCTAACCCTTTAGTTCATTATCGTAACACATTAAAGGGGCTAAGTATGTTTTACTGCCTCAATCACAGCTTCAAATTTTTGCAAGTGATATTTCTGCAAGTGATATGCATACGACATCCCTCCTCAGCTGTGAAGTCACCCCTTCCTGATAAAAATCCTAATATTAAGCTCAGTATGAAATCTGACAACTTAAAATTTTTGTTTCTGACTACCAGAAATAGAAATCAAATATAATTTTTATGTTAATGTTATTCCCTTTATTTAAATTATGTTTGTATAATTTATCTGCCAGTTAGGCCTTTTTAATGAACAATGAAGTAAATGGGAGAATTGCCATAGATTTAAAGGATCCATTAACCAGACCATTAGAGATATAATAAATAAAAAGCTCTTATTAATAAGAATGTGAAATACTGAAAATAGTCCCTTCTCAAACTCCACTTGTTCACAATTAGTGATTTGTAATAAAAACTACGCAACTTTTTTTGCATGGAACTTCTGTAGTGCATCTTTTTAGGTCCAAGTCTAAATCATTTCTGAGCTCCAGAGGAGGAGTTTCAAGGTCTGGATCAGATAAAACAGAAACATACTCAACTAAGAATAAACTGGTATAAAAATAACTTCATGAATCTATGTCTCCACTCACAAATTTATGAGAATAGCTCTGAGACTAAAACTAAGGGCCAAACTGCTCAGGCCAATCATAAGCCACAGATTCTTCTAAACACCATTCAGAGTGCTGAATTAAAGTGTGAGGTATAAGTTTTCCCATTCAGAGTTCAGGATTTTTGCAAAACAGATGACTACTGTGATGGAACTGTGTAGCTGTTACCACACCTGGAGCTTTTTTGTTAAATGTGGGTCTTTGCTATATCTTTAACTGATAATCCTAACAGAAAATCCATTTATTTTGGCACATTATCTGGAAGGATTATATAAATGAGATAGTCAGAACTTCTGCTGAATGTCCAGATTGTGGCTTTTAAATGGATGTTCTGGCCTTGATTGCTGGTTCTCGATGCTGCCAGTGATACCTACCTTTTTCTGACCAATCAGAATTTCCCAGAGAGTTGTAATTTCTATACTTCTTTCAGCTCATTTCAGGGTTGGGTTGAGGGCAGAAAAATAGGAGACCAGTCCTCCCAAAGTTTGCTTTTTAATGTGGAAAGTAAAGCACGACTGTGGGGAGCCTGAAGAACTGGTACCAGGTAGGTAGCCAGAATTTAGGATTGCATAGGTTGCTGTTTCTATTTCCAGAGTGTCCCAGCTTACCTGGCTCAAAGAGCAGGCAGGGAGGTATTACCTGCTCCTGGAGAAAGGCTGATGCTTCTCCCAGCTGTAGAAAAATGGAAGTGGAATTGAGTGTTAACTGTGCACCACAATTTCATTCTCTGTTGTTCATGGGATACTGCAGCTATGTAATAACCTTGGACTGCCAGGTGCTGATTTGGGACATAAGAAACCACAGAAGTGGGAGAATCACATGGTCAGTGCCAAGCAAATAAAACTGGAGTATATTAACAGCATGTGGATGTCTCACATTCCTCACTTTCTTTTTTTTTTTTTTTTTTTTTCTTTACTTCACGATTCTTTGATTATTATTATTATTATTACTTAAGTATTTAAGCTCCTGCAGTTTTTCACTGTTGGTTTAAATAGAGATCCTTTTAATCTGATTAAAAGCACCTGTGTCCACTCTATTTTTTCTCACAATCCATTAGGAGGAAATAAATCATGGAATCATAGAATAATTCAAGTTAGAAAAGACATTCAAATTCAAGTCCAACAATGAGCCTGCCCTACCAAGTCCCATCACTAAACTATGCCCCTTAGTTCCACATCCACATCTCTTAAAATCTCCAGGGAATACCCACCTTCCTGGGAAACCTGTTCCAATGCCTTATCACCCTTTCCATTAAGAAATTTTTCTAAATATCCAGTCTAAACCCTCCTAGCACAACTTGAGACCATTTCCTTGCATCCTATAATTGTCACCTGAGAGAAGAGACCACCATCCTCCTCATTGCAACCTCCTTCAGGTAGGTTCAGGCAGGGAGCAATGAGGCGTCCCCTCAGCCTTCTCTTCTCCAGCCTAAACAATCGCGCTTCCCTCAGCTGCTCCTTATAACTTTTGTCTTCTAGTTCCCTTACCAGATACATTACTCTTCTCTGAATGCATTTCAGCAATTCCAATTCTTTTTGTAGTGAGGGGACCAAAACTCATCACAGCACTTGAAGTGCAGTCTTGTGAGTGTAGAGTATGCAATCCTGTCCTTTTGGCCACACTATTTCTGATGCAGACCAGACTGCTATTGGCCTCTTTAGCCACCTGGGCACAATGCTGGCTTACGTTCATCCATCTGAACAGCATGAGGTCCTGTTCTGCCAGGCAACTTTCCAGCCAATCTGCCCTGAGCCTATAGTTCTGCACAGTGTGGTTGTGATGCAAGTGCAGCACCAGACATTTAGCCTTGTTGAATACTACACAACTGGACACAGCCCATGGCTACAGCTTATACATATCCCTCTCCAAAATCTTCCTACCCTCAAGCAGATCAACAATCTCGAGTAATGAGGTATCATCCACAAGCTTAACAAGGGTGCACTTCATTCCCCTCATCCATACCACTGACAAAAAAATGTAAAATAAAACTTGAGGCCTGGGGAACTCCATGGGTGAACAGCACTCAATTGAAAGCCACTCACAACTACCCTTTGGGCCCAGCCATCCAGACAGATCTTCATCCACTGAACTGAACATGTCCTGGCAGCCCAATTCAGATGTAAACCCACTCAGTGTCAGTGGGAATGAAGCCAGCAGAAGTGGACACTAGTAGCAGGTGAAGCACAGAATTAAGTCTTTTGCATTTGGATTCCCTGTGACACTACAAGCAAGAACCTCAGGTATTCTTTGATAAAACATATTAATGTAATCTAATGTTCAGCAATGTGTTACTAACAGAAGGTTTCACATAACGCTCCAAGAGAGTGCCTGATGGATTTTGGTTTTCATTGAATATAGCTGTTTAAAAGCAGTGACAGACTCCTTCGCTGTTTTGTTTCAGACACTTCTGGGATATCTAGAAGACAGATGTAATGGAAAGGGACAGAAAGGAGGTATTTGGAGATGCTGAGAAAAAAAAAAAGTACTGTAAATGATGAATTGATGCTGAATCTTTGGCCTGTTAAACATTCAGATTATTTCTTTTTAGGAATGTATGTTCTATGAAATTGTACAAAATATTTGGTGAGTTTGGTGAATTTGAGTTATTCTGTGCTAGGTTTAAAGGAAATTATCTACTGTCACTGGAAGTACTA
Source organism: Centrocercus urophasianus (assembly GCF_019232065.1). Classification (NCBI taxonomy): domain Eukaryota; kingdom Metazoa; phylum Chordata; class Aves; order Galliformes; family Phasianidae; genus Centrocercus; species Centrocercus urophasianus. The sequence goes on from NW_024885532.1 coordinate 40,617,226, forward strand.
TACACAGAGCATAAAGAGAATATTTACTGTAGGAGTTATCCTTTTCTTGTGAAGCTCTCTGTTGGCTTTGAGAGAGCTTTCTGTTCAGAAGAAATTCAGGCCTAGACACTCTTGAAAATCAGAAGTCTCAGTTCCTGTCAGTTTTCAAAGTCTGGAGTACAGACTAAAGAGGGCTTAAACCCTACTCATCCATTTTCTGGATGAAAGCACCATGAAATTAAGCAGAAGAGGAGGAGAAACATACCTCATTTTAAGAAAAAAATGATACAAATACCTCACTTTGAGATATTTTAGTGGAGAATGCTTTGTACATCCCTTTCTTAAACTCCAATGCAAAGTACAGGATTCACAGGACTAGAATGTAAAAAGGAGCTTGAGACTGTAGCTTAGCGACTAGCAGAATGCTGGACTGGGACAGATCCTGGTCTTCTGGCCTATAACAAAGAGTTGAAGCTGGAAGCTACATTTTTAGGAGATGAATTTCAGGCTGCGGGTCTCAGGTGCCAAGTTCCATCCCTTCTACCACAGGCAGGGCCACCAACCTCCAGATCTGGTACTAAACCAGGTGGCCCAGGGCCCCATCCACAACCTCTCTGATCAGCCTGTTCCAGCACCTCACCACTCTCAAACTAAAGAACTTCCCCCGGACATCCATTCAACACAGTGTTGCTGAAAAGGACTGTTTTTTAGTATGTTTTTGAGATTGTGACTTTGGTGTGCTTGGCAGCTTGATACGCGTATACCTTAGTGAGCAAAGCTTCAGGTTTTTTTTGTTTTGTTAAACATGGAATAGTTGGTATCTGATTTAAGTTTGTTGTCATGAATCCCAGGTTCAAAAAAACGTTTTTAATGCTGTGCTGTTAAGAACTTTGTAAAGCCTTCAGATTTGTTACCTCTAGATTTATAATAGAGCTAAACCGTGGTTTCCTCTGGTGAAAGTATCCATGCTGAACACAGACGATGGTGACTCTCTATTGCCACCTAGTGCACTTGCTAAACGAGAGACAGTAAATCGCACCGTCTAACTGCAGAAGGCAAAAGCAAGTGGCTCCTTCTTCTAGAGTAAAGTCTGGTGGCTACTCAAATAGCATGTTTATGGGCTTATAAGTATTTTTAGAGTTTCTGACAATTTCTGAGACTTAATGAACTTTCCTGGTACTATGAGTTTTTCCAAAAGAAAAGGAGAAGTTGAAGATGCATGACGGTCTTTTCTAGAGAATCTGCTGTTGCCTAGTAGTTGGGGCAGTGACATAGTAGAAGACCTTTTATCTGTAAAAGGATTTGAGCCTATGTCTCTCATAGTCCCAGCAGAACGCCCTACTCACCAGCCCTTCTGGTCTTCTTGGGTTTCTCTGTGTGTCTAAGCTCATGTGTGTCTCTAGGTTGTGGTCAAAAATTTCACCCTGTAACAAAACGCACAGGTTATCACTTATTTTGTAAAGTGCTCCTCATAAGTCTGTCTTAAAATAACAAAATATTTTGATTTAAAAGATCTGAAATTAAGATGGACAGATGCAGAGGATCTCCCCAGAAAACTACTTTGGAAGAAAACACAAGGTTCATGGGCCTTACTATTCTGTACTGGACAATGCCATCTCTGTAAGGCATACCTTGCAAAAAAGTGAGAGCCTGTCCAGCACACTGTTCCAAAGTGACACAATTTGGGGTGCTGGTATTGAGGGATGGGGCAATAGATGAGCTAGAGTTACTAAGCAAATACAATGGGATTCAAATCAGACAAAAGTGGTGGTTGCTACAACAGGCAATAAACCTGTAGAACTTCTTATTCAAGGAGGATATGCAAAAAGGTTTACCTGCCTTAAATGAATGATTGAGAAAATAGCTGAAGTGGAAATTCACTAAAAAGATGACGCATGAGATTCAGTAAACGCTCTGAGCTGAAAGCAAAAAAAAGAGAGAACACAGGAAATATCATATGTGCTTGTTCTATTTTCAGTTTTTTTTTCCATGAGTGTCAGTAAATCTACAGGTAAAGAAAAAATATGAGGCTACCTACATCCTTGGTCTGTACCAATAAAACTGTTTTTATGAAGAGGTCTTTAAGTTTCAGTGAGACTAGATGGAAGCAAAACTTGCTCTACATCTCCTGTATTGTACTGATCTGAAGTGGTATGGTACACCATCTTCACTCAGATTCTTACCAGCCACTGCTCTGGACAACCAGACCATTTTTGTTGTCAGAAGGTGTATAATCAATGAGTATTAAGATGTTATAATTATGAAATAAAAAAGAGAGTTGGGCTAAGCAGATTATGATAACAAAAGGAGAATAAATAGAAAGCCTACCCCTATCCTGGGCTCATTTACAAAACTCCAGCGGAGCAGATCTCCAGAAGAGATCCTTCCCCACTGGTAGCCAGCTCTTAAATAGGTCTCCAGGTTCCACCCCTAGCAGCAGCACAGCTGAATTGCCCTCACCTGTGCTCCTCCGGCTGACTTATGGCTCGCCTCAGGTGATCAATCAGAAGTTCAGGCTGGGACTCTGCAGTTCCCATACAGAAGGTCTGAAGGGTGAATAACCTGCATTTCTATCTACTTGCAATTGATGCAAGCATAGTGCTATGCAGCAAGCATAGTGGTGAAGTTCTGTTACACCACTGCCCTTACACTGAAAGATATTGTCCTCGGGGTGGTCAGAGAAAGGGAAAGGCCCCCATAATTACCAAGAGAATTGCCAAGGGTGACCATAGGTTTTCAGACAGAGGACAGATTTATTCTGAGTGCCGTGGGCTGATGAATTAGCTTAAAAACCTCCAATTGCTGAATACAATCACTGAATAACAACAAAATGCTGTTGTTTTTTCACTAGTACTTTAAAGGAGTTGTGTTTCCTGTATCTATCAGTACACAGCATCAGCTTAATTTTTCTCACTTGAAGTAATCACAACTGTTGATTGCTTCAAGTGAGGGAGAATAGGAAACCTATAGGAAAAGCTGCAAGTATAAAAACTCATTTGCTGCTGAAAAAGGGGCCAATATGAACAGTTGTTGGACAGTAAGGGTGCAACCTAATTGGATCCTGTAAATTGCTAGATAACCTTTTTGCTAATAACATACTTCTTTTTAGTCTCTCAACGCTCTATTGCATTCCAAATACAAAAAGCAAAATATGTAGCATTTTGTAGACTGTTACTTTGTTAAAAACAAAAAAATACAACCCTTAAAATTAAAATTTTATTCAGATTAACTATAAAGGGCTGGTGTATGGAAACAAAGAAAGGGAATTTCACTACTGAAAACTCTGGACAAAACTTAATTCTGTTCTGGCAGGTGTTGTATGAGCTCGGGAGGCACCGGAATGTATTGCCAGAGAAGTTGTGGAGGCCTTATCCTTGGTGGCATTCAAAACCAGGTTGGATGGGGCCCTGGGCATCCTGAGATAGTGGGAGGTGTCTCTACCCTCAGCAGGAATGGTCTTTAAGTCCCTTCCGACTCAAGCCATTCTACAGTTCTATGAAAGGCTGCTTCATCTTCTGTTACCTTCCCAAAAAATCTTAGGCTCAGTAAACACATAATAACTGCTTTGCTAATTGTTGTTAGCCTGAATTTGTATCAAATTCATGTAAACATAAAAATGTTTTTTTCTCTCTCCCTTAAAGCAACAAAAATTGCTCAAGTTCTTAGGATAACTTCTACTTTCTTTTAAAGAGGATGGAAATTTGAATTATGCATGTATAAGTAATATGAAAAAAAAAACCAACATTTAGTTTTGTCTAGCTGATTGATGTTTTTGGCTAATATTCATTAGGGAATCAATTAAATTTAAAAGAAAAAAAACTATAAAAATACTAATCTGAAATATAATAAAAATAATTTGAAAATGTCACAGTTGCTTAGACAATTCATCAGATATTTCAAATGAATAAAATAGAGATTATTGCTGACTAAGGGAGATATGCAGCTCTACTTAGTCAAGATTTAGTTAGCCATGATAAGGTGCATTAACTAAAAAGTTAAGTCTTGTAAATCCTTTAAACAGAACAAGGCATTTTAATCAGTAAAAATGTTGGGATTTCTCCTTGTGGAAATGAAGACATCATGAGTTAAACTGTTCTGCACGACTTCCAGTGAAGGATTTTCAGCATGTGGGAGATGTACAACCAGTAAGAGCAGCAGTAAAGCATGTACATATAAATTAGTTTTGCTGCTCCATACAGTAAGGGATCCCTCCCAGACATGTTGGGGATCCAAAGACAGTCTTGCAATTATTTAAAATGGTACCTGATACAATGCAGTAAATACAGCACCTGGGAACATCAATATTGAGATTGTGCAGGTTGAAAAGCTGCCAATGCTTGTAACATTCTCTGGAGGCCCTTCCTAATAGCCTTTTTTTCCTTTTTTATTTTTTATTTTTAAATCTCTGCTTTTTCCTTCCTGTTTCCTATTTTGTGGAAGAAGTAAGTAGATGACACTTGGTGAGCACAGCCATTATGAATCTTTCAGTCAGGAAAAGTCTTACCCTTTTTGTTCTTAGCATTTAGAAGGCCTCATCACTGCACATGCGTATGGAGCTGAATGTCTTCAGAAGCTGTTGTCAGTCTGTGCCATCTGCTTCTTTTAGAAACAAGGTCTTAAAGTAAAGTACACTTGCATGATTCATCTTATAATGATACTCATAGGTTTGTAAACAACATTTAAATAGATGAATAAATAAAGTGTTTCAAAGAAAGTGATCATGTATGCTCTGCCAAGGCATTGTCTGGTCTGTGTTTCAACTCAATCTAAACAAAATATGTCATGATGATTTCCTAAATTTAGCTCTTCCCTCTGAACCAGGAAGTCTTGCAAAAAGACTGGAAAAAGCTCACTTCAGGCTGAATTGTGATTTGGTGAGCAAGTTAAATGAAGGGTGGTAGACATGGGAATATAACAACGGGATCATTGAAGTTGGAAGAGATATCTGGAGATTTATCTAGTCCAAGTCACCCCCAAGAAGGGTCAGTAACAGCATGTTGTTCAGAGCTCTGTCCAGTTGGATTTGGATCTGCAGCATAGGAAGTTCCGCACAAATGTGCGCAAGAACTTCTTTACGGTGAGGTGACGGAGCACTGGAACAGGCTGCCCAGGGAGGTGGTGGAGTCTCCTTCTCTGGAGATGTTCAAGACCTGCCTGGATGCCTGCCTGTGCGACCTGCTGTAGGGAACCTGCTTTGGCAGGGGGTTGGACTTGATGATCTCTGGAGGTCCCTTCCAACCCCTACAATTCTGTGATTCTGTGATTTTGACTATTTTCAACTGTGGATACTCAACAGGCTCTTGCGGGCAACTTGTTCCAATAAGGCAGAGATATACAGCAGATTTACTTTTTTTGCAAGGGAATAGGGGGAAGACTGTGTTGATTTTGCACATGGATGAGGATTCTACTTGAACTACTATATAACAGGGGGTGTTTAAAATTATATCTGCCAACAAGTAGGTAGAAAAAAGATGGTCACTAACAAAGAGAGAGAGTTCCTTGGTCAGATTAGAGCAGGTGGGACTTTGTTTCTTTGTTTTGACTAAGATTCTGTCTTCATATTCCATATGGCAGCAGAATCTGGACAATCTCTGACTAGACATAATGGTCTGAGCCAAACAGAGAATTTGGGCCAACAAAGTTTACCTGGGAGGCAGGGAACAGTGTTGAGACAGCTGCATAGAAAGCAGGAAGAAGCACCAGATCCTAACAAAAAGAGTTTTGAAAAGTAATTCCCATTGGCTTGAGCAGGGTCAGAATTTCCCTCCTTATCTAGATATTCAAAGATAGGTTCAACTTACCCAGTCTGCAGAACCCTTTTCCATATGCTACTTTGATGATCTTGGTGAACTGTAAACTTGCTGAGGGTATAGTCTGTCTCATCATCCAGGCCATTAATGAAGATATTAAACAGTGTTGATCCCAAAAAAACCCTGGAGGACACCACTTGTGTCTTGTATGCAGCTGAGTTTTGTGCAACTGATCACAACCCTCTGGACTCAGTCATTCAACCAGTTTTCAGTTTAGCTCACTGTTCACTTGTCTAAGCCCTACCTTGTCAAGTAGTCTTAGGAGGGTGTTATGGGAGAGTTTCAAAATTCCAAATGAAGGCAAGGTAGACAACAGCTATTGTTCTCACCTGATCCATCAAGCTAATCATGTATTTGTAGAAGGCTACCAGGATTGGATAAGCATAATTAGCTTCTTGTAAATCCAATCTGGTTACTACCAATTACTTTCTTGTCCTTCATGTGTTTAGAAATGGTTTCTAGGATTAGTTAAATCCTTGTCAGTGGAAAACTGAATAAAATTGTCTACTTCTAAGAACATTGGAAAAAAGAGTACCAAAGACTGTAATGCTGGTGAACGTCACCAGGGCCAGGATCTGCACATTGTGAGCTGTTATATACCCACAGGTTTTTCATTATGCAGTTAATACTCAGTAAAGTAGATTATTTTTACTCTAATAAAGACAGTCCAAGCTATGAGGCAGAAGGAAATAAAAATACCTAGACTGAATAGATAAAAAATATTCTTAGGTGATAGCCATTTGACGTAAGGTCTTTTTCATTATTTGAACTCAAATTAAATGTTGTGTGTACTGAGATAATTGGAAAAAATTAATTGCTTTTAGTACAAGAGGATGCTGAGAATTTCAGGCAGTGTATAAGCAAACCTTAGAGATATGAGGATATTCTTTATAGGTTCCTGTCTTTTCTGCAGGGATGTATTTTCCCTTTCAATGTTAGCTCTGGACTTGTAATTTGTTAACATAATTATATTTACAAGGTTAATGCATTAAGCAGATATTTTCCCTATCTTATTAGTCAGACTGCCAAATCCAGTGGTTGCATGTGATATTTCCTGGCAGCTGTTGTTGCCCTCATTGTGCAAATATGACAATCTAACAAAGCAAATGACAGATGTGACGTGACAGAAATGGCAGAAAGAAGATGATGTTTGTGGAAGTGATGCAATATTGGTATAGTCTTCGTATATGTGCTTAAATACTGAAAACTGAAGTTAAATTCAGTTAAAGTCCATGAACAGTGGCCAAATAAAATGAGTAACTTTGTGAGAAGAATGTTTTTTCTCTAGACATAATTTAAGCAGTGTATATTAAACAGCATAATCATATATATATATAATTAATAACTAATTAAAAGAGAATCCCAGTAATATAGATTCTAGCAATCAAGAATGTTGTTCAATGAATGTGTTTAGGCTAATGTTACCTCCTGTTATGTCAAGATCTGTACTTAGGTCAGGAAAACACTGACTGATAAAGCTCACTGTTTACCAGTATTGTTAACAATATATCAGATCTACAAGAGTAGTTAGGAAGAACAAAGTTGCACCCACAGTAATTTAGACATACTTTCATCAGCTTTTGCTGGAAATCAACTTCATGCCCATATCAAGGTGGAAATTTAAAGATCAGAGCAACTGCTCAGAATGCACCACCATAATCTTTCTTTCTTTCTTTCTTTCTCTCCACTAAGGAAAACAAAAACAAAAAAAAAACAGTTTTAGTTTTATTAGCCCAGCATAATGTAGTTATTCTCATATGTTTTCTTGAGAACAAGGCAGTGTATTTAACAGCAGCATTTGCTTGCAAAGGATAATTTATAAGAAGCTAAAATTTGGAGCATACCTGAACATTTTCTGTTACTCAGATGAAGTGTGAGTTGGAATAGGAGTAGGATTTACTTCTAGAAACAGAGAATAGGTTGTCACTGATTCAGTGAGCTGAAAACAGTCTCCTATAATATCCTCAACAGAATGGTTTAAGCCACTGGGTAAATATCTGTCTACTAAGAGTAGCTGAAAACATTACAGCCTTTTAAAATGAGCTGTGCTGGCTCCCTGTGAGTACATTTGATCTTCTAGCTCATTGGCTGATTGTATCAAAGAGCATCATGAATCCTTGAAGAGATTCTGCTGGTTGACCCAAGAATAGAGCTTTACTGCAGAGGTCATGCCTCATGCAATCAGCAAGTATTGAGAAGGAAAAGCATGTCCAGAGTCCAGAAGAGAGCTGGCTATAAAGGGAATGCTGCTAAGACACATAAGAATTTGCATACACAGCTGCAGAGAGGTCCTTCTAATTGTCTCTGAGGGTGTGTTTGCACTGGATATTTCAGGGAGATAAAAGCAAATATTCACAGAATAGCTGGTAGTTCTTTCAATTTACAGATGGGATATTTAAGGGGCTGAATGTGGCCTCTCATTCTTCTCTCAGGAAGACAACTCTTCCCAGGAGGGAAGAGCTGCACTCAGATGAGCAGCTTTGCCATGATTCCCTGGCACCTGTGCTGGTCCCACCTCTAGTACCCACTTCCCCCTTCCTTACTGTGATGGCAGTATAACTGCTGTTCCATTTTTATTGCATGATCAGCAACTTTTGCATGAACTTTGCCATAACTTTAACAATTAGTCAGGGAGTAATGACAAAAAATAAAATACTACCAGTTCACCTCTGGAAGATCCGTCTGTCTATCACAGACTAGGTGCTAACATGGCACCTAAAATTAAGGCAGGGAGTAAGCCGGAGAGGAAGAACGGATCAAGAAATCTCTACACTTTTAGATCTCAACTGCAGGAAAAACTATAGAAGCAACATTCGGTAGGAAAGAAGAAACAAAGATGCAAGTAAAGGAAAATGGAATAAAATTCAATATGAGCTAATATAAAGAGGCTGTACAAATCTGATCATAATTACTTAATAAAAGCTAGAGTTTCTGTACCTGGGAAGTTGCTCTAAACTGATCTAGCTTTGGGAGCCTATTTGCCATGGTATCACACAGTCTGCTACTACCATTGCCTGGACAGAGATGAAAGAAAACTATTGCATCAGAGATATCCTTCATTGGAATAACTTTGATTCAGAAGTATTAGGTCACAGAACACAAAAGAGAAATAATGTGCTGTGACAATGCAAAGCTGAGACCCTGTATTTCCCTGTATACAGGGAAATGTCAAGATCTGTTTTTTCTTGAGGACTGAAAGAGTGGAAAGTGAATGAATTATAATAGTATGAGGCACAAGAACAGGTGCTGAAGGAACAGCAGGGACTGAACATACAGAAGAAAAAGATGAGCTGTATTAGTGAGTTACTGTACCAAGAAGAGTCATTTATACCATGACTGTACACACTATAAATTAGCAAATAAGCAAAAACTTTAATTTTAAAAGAAGTTTGAACTACAGAATTATTATATTGAGAATCACAGAATGGCCTGGGTTGAAAGGGATGACAATGTTCATCTAGTTTCAACCCCCTGGTATGTGCAGAGTTGCCAACCACCAGACCAGGCTGTCCAAAGTGTTGGGTTCGATGAACTTCTGTGAATGTTGAAATCATGTCCCCATGAATTGCTCAGTACCAAGCAGCTTCAAGGCTAAAGGTCTTGGATATGAGAGAACGTGAAGGCTTGCTGGCCACACACACTCACAGTTTCAGGGCTAAGATCCAGAGTTCTAGAAGTCAGGAGTAGAGAAGTTCTGTTAGGCAGGGTCCTATCTGAAACCAAAAATAGTAAGCACCCATGTTTTGCTCATCAAAATATATTCTTTTCAGCATCAGTGTTGACATTCAAAGCCAACTTTTCCAGGTGGTTTCAGGATTCAGGAAAGATTTAAGTTGTATCAGTCTTATTTGGATCAATGGGAACTTTTGGCGGACTGGCAGTGAGGAAAAAGGTACAAATTTAAAAACGTAAGTGAGCAAGCTACTAGAAGAATTACATGATGACTTTTAACTCTTATGTTTATTTTATCCTACCACAAGGTTAATGTCCATGCTGAGGTTCCTCCAGACTCTTTCTCTTTTTAAGTAGAGAGAAATAAACACTTTTGTGGTCTGAATCATGCCAAACTAATGTAGACGCCAAAAAATAAGTTGGCTGAATTGTACCCCAAAAATGTTTACTTCTCTTCTTAAGTTCTAAAGGGAGCCCAAAGGAAGAAGCTCAGAAATGGGTGTCTCCACTGTAGTCTTTTAAAATCAGAAGATATAAATTCCACCTGAGGAGATGGCTGTCCACTGTCCCATGGAACTTGAACTGCTGTATCCAAAGATATGAAGAATAAGTGAAAACAGCATGTAACAATGGGGAAAACAATATCACAGATAGAAAAGAAAATGGCAAGGAAAAAAAGAGTGCAAAACTTAATTATATTACTGGATATTTTTATTTAGTAGAAAGAAGAGTTCCAAAATTACAAATCTATGTGCAGGAATGTTTTACTTTGTACCAGTGCCTATGCATATGAGTAGCATGTCCATCTCTAGAGCCACACACACGAACTCACTCATTGAATTTAATTAACATGCAAGTGCAGCTATGTTCACACGTGGGAAAAATACCATGAGTTTTGATTTGAAAGGGTATCAATCTTACTGTGCTGTGCTAGTTGTTATATATAAAAAAAAGAAAGTAGTAAAGGAAGAGATTAAAGTGGGTTGACAAAACATACTAGAAATATCACTTTCTGCTAATGCATTCTTTGGCAACACACCAAGGTTAATATTAGGTCTTCTTCTGAACCAAAAGGGTCTCAAAATCTTCACTACTATTTGAAATGATATTTGAGTTAATGCATCTAATTCTCATTTCCCACTGATTTTGCACAGTTTTAAGGCCAATGAAATACAAATGGGTTGCTCTATCTCCCTCCCACAGGAGACGTCTTGTCTTTTCCTCCCCTCTGAATTCTATCACACTGGGCTCTTACTCCAGCTATAATGTTGTGGTTAGAGCTATGCCTACACAAAAGCATACCAAAACTCTTGAAAGCATCTAGTGATTTTCAGTGACTGGATACACCCTCAGGATGCTTCACCACTCAGCAGTGACTATTTAGCATACATGAACTTTAGCACTGCAAAAGTTTAGTGCTTTAAAAGCTGCCTCCAATTGGGCGTACTTAAATGAAGACAAAATCAATAGTCACTTTTGAAAATTCAGCACACAGTGTCAAATAGAAAGGCTAATTTATTTCATTCTGACATACAAAGTTTTCTTTCATTTTCTAGTGTGTTGGACTAAGTTACTTCCTCTCTAAAATTAGAAATTATAAAAGCATTAATTTCTGTAAATTCAGCCACTTTTAGAGATCAGAAACTGCTCAGCCTCTCACAAAAAGGCTGGGTGCAGTTATGTAAGAAGACAAGCGTGTTGATTCATACCAATTATACTATGCACTACTTGGAAGAGCCTGCACAAATTCTCCCCCTCCTCCAAAAACAAATCTAGATGTAGGAAAGAAGATTCTGCGTGCCATGAAACAGTCTTTCCATTGTACAGCTGGCAACATTCCCACTGTTTAAGAGTGAATGAGCAAACCCTAAGAACATCAGTCCTAACCATTCTCTATTTCTCTTCTGCTGAGCATAACACTCACCAACCTAAAGGTTAATGGGTCATTTCATTCCACTCCACTCTGTGCCTCATGTATATATATCAGCATGAAAAATAGATTTGCTTTTGACCAAGCTTTCAGGAGAGTGATGTGTAATTAAATCATTTGCAATAATCAGGTTTCTTTGTAAATCACTGAACGGAACAGCATTGGTAAGTCCTGAAAATATGATAAAGCCTTGGTTTGCTCTCTGAATAGAGGATTACTATTTGTACTATAGAAATGGTTAGAGCTGCTTAATTTATTCCTTATAAACCAGTGGCTTATTTGAAAGATCCCTACTCTCACCCCTCCTGAAGAATCACTCTCATTAGCTACTTCAAGGGAGAATCAAGCATTCGCAGTGCTATCACTCCTTTTTCTTTCAGTCATCTAGACCTTTTCTCTGCTGCCCACAGGTTTTCTAATGGTTTCACGTTGTAATATGCAATGTCATAGAGAGACAAGACTAATTCATCATGTCTTTTTCCCCTCACCATTCCATTTTTTCCACACATCCCCACGTCCTGCTAGTACTGGCATGTTTCTAGTCAGCTCAGAAAAGAGCAGCCCCAGGTCCACTCATTGGTACATCTTTCCTTGTCTGAGGGCTCCTGAGCAATGCCTCAGTCCTCCACAACTTCCCCATTCTCTCCACCACTCCACCAAGAGCACTGTTCCCTGCCTCTGCTCACTACTTACAAAATTTTCTGACAACATTTATCAACTTATCTCCTTTCAGCTTTATCCCCAAGACACATCCCTCCCTGATGGCAAAGCTAGAGACTGGCAATTTTAAGGTATTTAACTTTATGAAGACTACACTGAAGGAACTCCCTGCTGTTCTTCAGGATACTTATCAAAGATTAAGAAATCAATGAAACAGGGTCAGTGATATCACATCAAGGATGACACTAAAAGGAAATAAATTAGTATATATTCTAATTAGATAAGAAGATTGTCTTATTTCATCAGCCTTCAGACAACATGGAGCACTTTAATCAGCATCTTGAAGCTTATTCTTCCAAGCATCCAACTCCTCCCTCTGCTGTCATTGAGTGAAGGAAGCAGTCCGGAGGAAATTCCCCTCTTGCTCCCCTTTCGGCCGGGAGTTGATTTATGGGACCGGCTCCACGTCCCATCGCCAGCCTCCTCGAGCGCGGACCGGGGGAAGGGAAGCTCTGGCGGCGCTCCCTTTCCCGGTTCAGCACCGGGCATGGCTGTCCTCACCTCGGTACTGCTCTGCTGCTCTCGATAATGACTCAGTTCTCCAGAACGTGCAGTTTGAGATAAAACGCTGAACACAGTGCATATAGCAGCTCCTTCCCCATTTCTTCCCTTGGGAGAGGTCTCGTTCCTTTGCAATGATGATCTTTAAACATTATTTAATTAAGAATAAGGGTGAATGAGTGCATTGTTCCAGGTAGTAGGAGATGCTGAAACACCGCATGTAGAATTCTGAAGGAACTGTGATCCACCAAAAAAAAAAAAAAAAAAAAAAAAAAGCCGGGAAATTCAAGCACCCAGTTACCCACTTCCTCCTCCCCTTCGTAAGGCAGCTGTTAGGCATGAGGTCGGACAGATGCAAGATGATACAGTTGTGCATCTGGCTTCACAGCTCTCAAAGCAAGGTTTTGCTGCCCAGAACATGGGGCAGACAACACAGAAGGAGATCATTTGGTCATTTTCCTAGGATCTGGTATCAGAATGCCTCAGCGAGCCTACTCAGGGAGCTGTGGGCACCTCGGGGTCACAGCCCTGTGTGTGGATCTGACAGAAAAGGCGTAGGGGAAAAGGGAAACCCGAGGGGTATGATTGGCAGTGCTGTGGTTGGAGGCAGGTGTAACCTGCCCAGCAGAGATGAGAAGCCCCACGAAGCACAAAAAGCCACTTCCCAGCACATAAAGGAAGAAAGAAAACAACTACAGACATGACTCAAAAAGAAGGAAAATACTTTATTTTAGTCGGAGGGCACATGAGCATAGAACAACAACCTCGTGAAGGACCGCGGCGAGCTCCAACGGGCAGTCCGGAGCCGGAGCTCCACTTCCCACACGCCTCACCTCAGTGCTCCGGGCAAGTTCCTTCTTCCCCCCGTACTTCCGAGCACTGTTTAAAACGTGACATCGATCCCCCCAGCAGCAGCAGCTCCACAAGGAGCGAGCAGTACCTCATTAAGAGCCTCGCAATGACACGCACTCGCTAGAGCAGAGCACAGCCCGGAGGGACCCGCAGCGCACTGAGCGCCCGAGGTCCCGCACACATCCCTGTCCGCACAGGGACAGAAGGAGACTTTCTGAGTCCCACAGACGGGCTCTTCCCCTCAGAGCAGGGCGCCCGCTAGGCTCCGGGTTCCCACTTCTACCTTACCTGAGTTCCTGAGCTTGCGGTTCTTGAAGACGGACACGATGACCAGCAGGTTGCCTAAAATATCCACCACGGTGGTGAAGATCAGCACGCTGGAGAGAGCCGTCACCACCCAGGCGGGCCGCGGGGCGCCTCCAGCCGCCGCCTCCCGCTCCGCCGAGCCGAAGTGACCCCGCCCGCCCGGGTCGCAGCAGTTCCTCAGAGATCCATTCTCCAGCATCGCTGACGCCCGCCGACCTCGCGGCGGCCCCGCTGACTGGACGCGCGGGCGGGCGGGAAGGCTTTTAACGGCCCCGCCGTGCGCGCTGCCCCTCCCGCTCCCTGCAGATGTCGCCGGGAAAGGTCCGGGGCGGGGCTAAGCGGAGCCCCGAGGGGGCTGGGCACAGCCCGGGGGCGGGCGCTTCACCTGGCGCACGCCTACGGCGCCCGGCGGCCGCCGAGAGCGCGAGCGGGGGCCGGGGTGAGGTCTGGAGAGAGGAGAGCGGGTACCGCTGCGCACTGGGGGCTGTGAGGCGGCAGCGAGTGCAGGTGGCCGCGCTTATTAACTCCGCTGAAAGGATGAGAGCCCCGCTCGCTTCGCCCAGCTCCGGTTCCCTCAGCCTCCGCTGTGGTGAATCTCCGCTCTCCGCGGCGGGTTTTTACTCCGTGCCGTGTGTCAAGGCTGGGGAGCTCCATTCCCCTCGCCGATCCCGCCGGGCTCAGCGCTCCCAGGCGGGATTTCCCCCGGCGCCTGTGATTTCCATGCTCCATTGCTACGCACAGTAAGCTGTAAGGATACAGAACAGCAGGGGTTGGAAGTGACTTCTGGAGATCATCGAGTCCAACCCCCTGCTTTTGATGGGTATTGAATATCTGCAGAGTAGAAAACTCCACAACCTCTCTGGGCTTCCTGTTCCTGTGCTGTCATGCTCACAGTAAATTCCTCCTTGTTTTTCTATGAAAAACTATGGTGTTCTCTACATTTAATACTAAAATGTCAAATTTGACCTAGACTTTTATATATTCCTGTACTTGCTGATGTGCAGTAGGAACACTGAAACTTATTCAAGCATTAAAGCATGAGAACTGGTGGTGCTGGGCTTGCAAGTCTCTTGATTTATAATCTCTACTCCTCTGTTTGTCAATATGAGGCCATCTTGTCTTGAGGGTGCTGTGTGAGACTTCTGCCCCTCCCACCATGAAAGAAATTGGTGCATATATGATTAATGACATGCACCATGGCCTGGGAAATTCACATCATGAAGATAAAGCAGTCCTGTTTAATTTATAGAACTAGCTTTGCCTGTAATTAATAAAGGTGATGCATCTGGGTTACAGATGTGAAAAAAAAACAACCACAAAAACACTTTGTAGAGGCCTTGTGCTTTGCATTTGAACAAAAGTCTAGCAGATTAAAACTAAGGACAATGCCTACAGGTGGCAATGACTGTAAAAGTTACAGGTGGCGCATGCAATGTGATATCTCCGAACCAACCAAAGCTTTGGAAAACATGCATTTCAGATATGTCTCCTTTCAAGCTCCAGGAGTATTCAGTGGGGCACAGATGGACTTCTATTGGAGATCAAGTTTGAAATGTATAGTTTGATTTGAAGTCCCCCAGTGGCAGATGCCATATGTTCCTTTGCATCAAATAAACAGTAAGAATCAGATGTGTGGTACAAAGGAGCGCGTACCTGCATGCCTTTGTGTCTGGCTTCCAGCATGGCTGGCACAGATACCAGGCGCCACTGACAGTGTTGCTATCATCATGTGCTGACAATTAGGGCTGCTCACAGCAAACATGACTGAGAAGCATCTTGTGTCCTACTTTATATCATTTTCAGGGCAATTGGATCCTTCTGCTTCCAGTTTTGCCCCACTTTTGATAATGATGTTGAAGATCAGCATCTGCAGAAGAAGCTACTGGGTAACTGCATTCTGCCTTTGTGTTCACTCATCACAGAGAGAGGTATGCCCTATCATTTTTCAGGAATTGGATCTTGAGATAGCTAGTGTCTGTTTATTTGCAAAAACCAGGGGGCAAGCTTCTGTTTATTCTAACAGCACATAATGTATTATGGCACATTGCTTCTTTGAGACTTACTTCTGCACAAGTGTGCCCTGCTTTATTTAAAATACTACAAATTATTCTGGAGACTTCTTTTTCCAACTTAAAGTAGTCTTTTGTTGTTTGATTAAATGTATTGCTAAATGTAGTCTTGGTTGGAACCAAGATAAGAGTGCTCATGTAGATTTTTACACCGGTCTTATTTGCAGTGATTTTAAAAAAATATATACCTCAGATATTTTCTACTTAATGTAGGCAGTATGAAGTACATAAAGCATCATGATCCTTTTTAAAATACAGATGGAGTTATCACGGCTTCATGGCTTGAACCAGAGAAGGGCTATCTGCTGAGAAGTATCACTTCTGAATAGTTATTTTGCAGTTCCATCATTGCTAGAGGAAAGTAATTGCACACTTGACAGAACAGACTTTCAAGCAGCAGTTTACTTGATTTTTCTTTTCCTTCCTTCTGAAATGTAAAAAGAAATTTATCCAAGGAAATGCCCATTTTCTGTATTCATCAGTGCAACATTTTTTTTTTCTCCAGTGACTAGTAGTCTTCCTGTAAAAGGAATTGTTGCATTATAGTGTCTCTCTTTATCTACCTCTGTTCTAATTTACTTTTTCAGAAAGTTGTTATTGTCAGTGCCCATTGTCGATGCACCACTCTAGTCTTATTGATGAGGCAGTACAGACACTGTCTTATTTTGGAGAACATACAAATATTATCATTGGTTTACATGCCTCGGGCTCTTTCTGGGCATCTTTCCAGGTTCTATATAAGTGCTTTTAGGAGAAATGTACCATTTTGTTATCTGTGTGTTAGTACTACGGAATTTATCTTTAACTGTTAAATGCTTAAATCGTCCCTGAGCATAAATGTGACTTTTAAAGATGGACTTTACTCCTGGCATTCTCCGGGTATTGAGTTTGTCCACCCAAGAATAGTGCTTTTTATTTTTCCCTGCCACACACAATTGTTATTTATCATTGTTCATTATGTTTTATAGTTCCTTATAGTTTGCCAAGTGATTGAGAGAAAAATTAGAAAGCTATGGTCTGAACTTGGCTTCAAATATGAACCAGTTGCAAAATGTGAGATAAAATAAGTGTTGGTAGTTGTGTAATAACAGTCTGTCCTTTGTGGTTGCCCTGGCATTTGACAGTGCGAAAACAGGTAGGTAGGAATCAAATGCCTCGGCATCTCTGAAAAGCAGGTTCTTCATCTGATCTGAGCTCTCACTCTCTTCATTTTTATCAGCAGCATAAGTTGGAATTCTCATACAGTTTTACCTATATAAAGATAAGTTATAACAAGTCTGATTTGCTTTTTTGAATGGTTGCTTAAACTGCCTTAAATACACAGTGGATATTCCTATTTAGCATTTTAGAAACCTCATTTTAAATAACTAAATTATCTCCTGAAGTGTAATACATCTTTAAACAGATTGATTGTTACAGTTAATAAGGAATGGAAGTAATGGAACGAATGGAAGAAAGCACTCCATGTCAAACTAAGTTTGGGGATTTTCTCTTCTAATTCTTAGTCTAGGAAAAGTAATTATGTTTTGTATTTATTTCTGAAAGCAATCCTAAAAATTTCCTAAATCAAACTGTATTTGAGCCGCAGGCTAAGACCGGGAATTGCCGGTCAAAATATTCCATGAATCATTCTGCAGCCAGAGACTGTGCTCTCTTGTTTGCCTTTTTTTCCCCTTTCTGAAGACAAGTGGCTGCTTCCTAGAGATACCTTTGTGCTCTTTGTTTTCTGTGTTTTCTTGATTTGATGTTTTTGAAGGGACTTATCTCTAATTGGTTGCAGAAATAAAAACTCTTCATGAACAGGAATGAAATTTCAGAAGATAGACGTTCCTGCAGGCAACATCTCTTGAATTTTGAGTAGCAGAAGAAATTGTTCTGCTATGCTTGTTATGTTATCACACGTTTCAACAAGACCGAAGGGCACTTAGAACTAAAATGCCCAGTTCCTACTATTAATTATATCAGCTTGAGTTGACCATTTTCACAGTGTACACCATGGCTGATACCGGAGTTTGGGCTCCTGCATCACTTCCATTACTATCCAATTTTTTTTTTTTTTTTTTAATTTAAATATTTGTCTATACATGTTTGAACTACTTCAAGTCCCAATACCACTGGCTAAATGAATTCCTGTTTTCTTTCACTGCTGATTTACTGTGAGCCGTACAGAAAAGTTTGTATCTCTTTAAGAAAGGAGAGTCTGTCTTTGCAGAAACAGAGATTTACTTGTATTTTCAGTGCAAATTTCATTTTTTCAATGCATAATCTTAATATTTTTAGACACAAATCTAATAGTGGGGAAAGGTTCATTTTGTTGTTCATAATTTTCCAACCCATTTTTTGTACCTGCCAGAAATTGCTCATAAAATGAGATGTCATCTAATTTTCAATAATTTATTGATATTTCTTTCAGATAGATCTTCCATGGCCCATAACAGAATCCTTATGTCATGAGCTGTCAATAGAAAGAGTTTTCTGGTTTCAAAACTTCAATCTAAATAAATTGGGCAAAACAAAGAAGTGAAGACTGAAGGATGCATCTCATTTCTCTTTAGCTACTTAGTAGTAAGGTTGTCATCTGTCTTGTCTCTATGTCAATTGAGAGAGTTGTGGAGAGAGCTGTAGCAGAGTGGAGAGAGAGGAGGGAGAGAGTTGGAGAGAAAGAAATGTGATTCCAAAGGACAGTGCATGTTCTGTCATCACTGAATATCTGGAATGCATTACCTTGTGCCAGTCATTCTGCAGAAACTGTAGGCAAGCTTTTATGACCAGCTCAGATCAGATACTTGACTGCAAGGTGTTTAAAGATTTAAGTCCTTCTTGCTGAAGATCACTCTGAGGAGCTTTAGCTTTAGCAGGGCTGAAACAAAACCTTGTTCTCTTGATTCTGATTCAGTGTCAACATTTCAAAGCCATCTGATCTCTAACCATGCCACCTATTCCACTTTCTGTATTGTTTAGTGTAAGCGTGTATATACTTTTTCTGTATACTTCCATACAAGCAACTGTTACTATTCGGCTTCTGGGAATCTTCTGCCAATTTGTGTGGTGCTTTTCTAACATGAAAGTACTAGGCTGGCATGGAAGAAACTGATTTTCATTCCTGACCCATTCCTATACTTGAACTTATATTTTTCAGGAGTGAAAGGCTAATTCCACAATCCCACATAACCCTTGACTAATCCCATTTAAGGTGACAGAGCCAGAAGAAAACAATTGGCTTATATTACTGAAGGAGCCACCAGAATCCCTTGCTCATGTAGCATTCAGAAGTTGTTATCTCTATCCTTCAGCTTGTTTTACAAGCAGCTGCTAGTTTTGTTGGCTTGAAGACCAAGATGGGCTGGGAAGAGAGCTTTTCCTTGGCAATCAGGAGATTCTGAAGTCTTAGTGGTGAGCATCCCACAGATTTGCCACAGTGCTGGAGCTTACTGATTTCATTATTTCTCCTCTTTTTTCCCATTGAAATGGGGCTAAGGAAACACTGTTATGTATGTCTCAAGAGAGAACTGAGAATTACTTGGTTAATGATTTAAAATGTATTTAATTTCGCTATGCAGCTTATTGTATTCTGCATAAGTTAACGCAGAGCAGTCATGGTTGACCAGAGCTGCTTTAAAAATAGGCCGTAGTTCTCTGCCAATACAAGCAGTAACAGATGATTTGCTTCACAAGGTTGACCATGAGAAGAACTGAAATTTCCAACAAAGGCAGAACTGTGTTTGGTGAATCAAACTAGGTCACAACTTAAACACAACTGTTTTCTGTTTGTTTTTTTATTTTTTGTTTGTGTGTGTGTGTGTGTATGTCTAAGGAAAAAGGACAAGTTTCATTTTTCACAACCTCTTTCCACCAATGTTATCCCAAAAGCAGGATGAATTGTGCTGCTTTGAGCTCTGTCATGATGTCAAAGTATCAGCAGAGAGAACGGAATATAACACTGGTCTTTCTTGGTGTGTGACAGACTCCTTTTTGGCTATTGGGTAACGAGTTTATCCCTTCAATACATGCTGTAGCCAGCTGGATGAAATTTTAGTCAGTTGTTTGATCCAGATCTCCCAAACTACAAGAATAAATAATAAGATAAATTTCCTGTAGCATTTTAATCAGGTACAGAACTGGGGAAAACAACAGTATTTGTATTTAAGATTGTATTTAACAACAAAGATTTATTGTTTAGAACAAAGAGTTTGAATTGTATGCTGATGTTAGAAATGTGTACTGAGGTGCAGGATATTTCCTGAGGATTAAGGGTCTCAGTTGCAGATTAGGTCCATTGATTTCAAAGACTTTATAATCTCTAGGAATTACCCTGTCCATAATTCCTTATTGATTTTTTTAAAGAGCCAGCTGAAAGTCTTCTCTTCATTCTCAAGGATGTAAAATGGATCTCAAAATGTAAAAAAAACTAAAAACAAAAGCCACACGCAGGTTGGTTTGGCAGTGTGTGTACACACTGAGCAAGTGGCTGACACAACATGTACAAGGAGTGGAATTCTGACTCTTCTAACCAGTTACTGATACTCACAAAACCTCTTTGAGTACAATAACCTTGAGACTTTAAACCACAGCTCAAATCTAGTGTAATTTAGCAAAGGTTTGAAAGTGATTGAGAAATACTAACAAAAGGACATGTGTGTTAATAGGAGGCTTGATTATCATAAAACCCATTTGCTTAGGGAGTTCAGGTTACGTGTGGGCTGTTGCTTAGGGTTATTCCATCTAGGCTACCAGGTGCTGTATCCATTTTGTTCCTCCAGCCAGGGAAACAAAGGCTGGAATTGGAATGGGAACACGATGGATTGGTAGGAATACAAACCAAGCCAGACTTGGCGATGGACTAGAACAGATCATTATCTGACAACCAGCTTCACATTGTTCAAATAATATACTTAACTGGATTTGTTTTTTTCACTGTTACTGTATGATTCAGAGGCAACAGTCTGCCCTTTCACAGTCAGTAATAGATGGTGGTGTGGTACTGTTCAGTTGCAGCATAAAATGGATCACATCTCTCAGGCTTTAGAGACAGAACAACAGATTATTATGTAAATTGAGAATTATTGTTTGGATTAACTCGTAGAATCATAGAATATTTTGAGTTGGAAGAGACCCTTAAAGGTCATCTAGTCCAACTCCCCTACAATGAACAGGGCCATCTACAGCTAGAACTAGATCAGGTGCCCAGAGCCTGGGCCAGCAGGTCCTTGAATGCCTCTGAGGATGGCATCCACCACCTCTCTGGGCAACCTGTTCCAGTGCCTCACCACTCTTACTGTAAGAAACTTCCTTATATCCAATCTAAATCTCCTGTTTTAAGTTGGAAACCATTTTTCCTTGTCCTGCGACAGCAGACTCTGCTAAAGAGTCTGTCCCCTTCCTTTTTATAGCCTGCCTTTAAATGCTGAAAAGCCACTCTCAGATCTCCCTGAAGCCTTCTCCTCTCCAGGCTGAACAGCCCCAGCTCATAGACATGTCTATGAGGACTCAACATAGTACTCCAGGAGTGGTCTCACCAGCGCCAAGTAGAGGAGCAGGATCACCTCCCTCGACCTACTGACCACGTCTTTTGATGCAGCCCCAAATACAGTTGACTTTCTGGACTGCAAGGGCACATTGCTGTTCATTCACCAGTACTCCCAAGTCCTTTTTAGCAGGGCTGTGCTCTGTCCTTATATCCCCCAACTTGTGCTGGTAGCAGGACTTGCCACAAGCCAAGTGCAAGATCTTGCACTTGGATTTATTGAACCTCATGAGGTTCATCTGAGCCATTGCTTAAGCCTGTCTAGGTCCCTATGGATGGCATCCCGCCCCTCAAACATGTCGACCACAACACACAGCTTGGTGTGATCCTCACACTTGCTGACGCTGCACTCAATCCCACTGTTGATGTCACTGATAAACTGCCTAGCTTGAGTAACAATATCTGACCCATTAAATTATCTGCCCTTCTAAATACAGTTGCTGTTTAGAGAAAATGCTTTTAGAGCCATGTGGCACTCTCCAATGACTCTGCAATGGTTTAAACACCATTTCAGTTACTACAGTAACGTTCAAGAGTGAAATACACTATTATAATTATTGAAGTGGTGTAATGCTCTTGTGATGGTCTTCATTCTGGGTGAGTTTCATCTGTGAAAAAATTTGAGGTGGAATGTGGTTTGTTAAATAATCTGCATCATAATTCTTCTTCTTAAATTTGAAATTATTCATCTAGTTTGTAGTTAACAAAATACACAAGTTAGAGATGTAGTCAACGAAATATGTAAAGCGGGGGCTGTCAAGGTCACCAGGTGTAACCAGGCGTAATCTGTGTGGGCCCCTTGTGTGGTTAGCGAATACGTGAAAGGGGGGCTGTAACAGTCATCAGCCTCTGCGGGGGCTCCTTGACTCATAAGAAAACCATGATGAGACATGGCAAGACAAGACATGCCACATGTCTATTGGACGCAGATAACTGTAGCAAGGGTGATTGGTAGCACTGTGAAGTAAGGGACAACTATAAGAAGAGTGTGTTGCTTGCAATAAGTGCCATTTGCCGCTCACTACATTGGTGTCATAAAAGCGTGTGATTTGGCCGTGGCTGTCTGAGCACTTCACGATGGGACATTATTCAGAGGTTGCCGAAGCAAAGGCAACACTAGTTTAGTATTTTAGTGTGTCAGTTTCAGAAAGGTTTGAATGAATTCTCAAATTGTTTTCATCTAGGGTTTAATACTAATCATGCTTTTCTTCTGGCACTCCCACAGCACAAAGGACAAAATCACATTAGAGGACAAAGTTATCTTTATGGTAGATGCTAACTATTCAGGCATTGACTGGAATTCATTAACTGGACAAAAGGCCTGGAGGTATGTTTGTGGAAGTGGTTCAAAATTGTTTTTTAACTCAGTATGATTATTAATTCAATAAGAAATGAAGTGCTTCCAGACTTGTATTGCTGACACGGAAGATATGACTGAAAGCAGAACATCAAATGAAGCACTAAGGAACCAATTTGGAATGTGCTGTAGTAGCACTATATTTAAAACTAGCAAAAAAGGAAAAGGTCAGAATAGTTAGCCATATAAAGGGAAACTTGGCTGGCAGTAGGTGAGGACTGCATGTATTACAGAGAAGTGGTACAAGATAGAGATGAATGTTAGGAAGGGAACAAATGAAAGAACTACTTCTAGTTTAAAATTTGACTAGTACATTATTGAAAACAGGGAACTTGAAAAAAACATAGAATCATAAAATGGATGGGTTGGCAGAGACCTTGAAGACCATCCAATTCCAGCCCTACCTTCCACTAGATGAGGTTGCCCAGAGCCTCATCCAGTCTTGTCTTGAACACTTCTGGGGATAGGGTGTCCACAGCTACTCTGGGCAACATGTTACAGCATCTAACCACTCTTACAGGAAAGAATTTCTTCCTGATATCTAATTTAAATCTTTTAGTTTAAAACCTTTGCCCCTTATTCTTACAATCCTTGATAAAGATTTTCTCCTCATCTTTCTTGTGAGCTCCCTTTAAGTATTGGAAGGACGCATTAAATTCTCCCCCAACTCTTCTCCAGGCTGAACAACTCCAGTTCTCATAGCCTTTTTTCAAAGGATAGGTGCTCCAGTTCTCTAAGAATTTTTGTGGACCTTCTCTGGAGCCACTCCAACAGGTTCGTGTCATTCTTATACTGAGGCCCCAGGGCTGTGGAGTGCTCCATTTAGGGTCTCAGGTGGGATAATCATCTCCCTTCACCTGCTGGCCATGCTTCTTTTGATGTAGCTCAGGATATGGTAGCCTTTTGGGACTGCAGTCCCAAGTGCAGATTGCTGGCTCATGTTGAGGATTTTACCCACCAGTATCCCCAGGGCTTTCTCTGCAAGGCTGCTCTTAATCCATTCATTCTCCAGGCTGTACTGATGTTTGAGATTGCCTTGAACGAGGTGCATGACCTTGCACTGGGGCTTGTTGAATTTCATGAGGTTTGCACAGGCCCACCTCTCAAGCCTGTGAAGGTCCCTCTGAATGATACCCCTTCCTTCTATAGAGTATCATCTGCACCACTCAGCTTGGTGCAACTCTTTGGATGCAGCCATGCAGCCAATTCCTTGTCCACTGAACAGCTCATCAATCAAATCCATGTTTCTCAAATTTAGTAAAAACGATGTTATATGAGACTGTGACTGTGACTTTGCACAAATCCAGGTGTATGACCTTGGTACATCCACCAGTGCTGTCTGTTGTAGCAGGCCACCAAGTCAGTCGGGCATGATTTGCTCTCAGTGAAGCGATGTTGACTGTCCCTAGTCATCTCCTAGTTTTCACTTGCCTTAACACGGTTTCCATGAGGGTCTTCTCTTTGATCTTATTAGGTACAGAAGTGAATTTGATGGATATACAGTTCCCCACGTCCTCTTCTTGATTCTTTTAAATATGAGTGTTTTGACAGTTCAGTTCATCCTTACTAGTTTGTTGCAATGAGTTTTCAGCACATAGTAATAGTGCCTATAAAACTTAACTGTGTGCTGCCTACTTGTACATTTGGTATTTCTATCCCACATCACATAACACAGTTAAAATTGGATTGTAACAAGCTTTTCTTATCTGGAAAAAATCAAATGTGAGACTGAATGAAAGTACGTCTAAAATAGATGTTTGTGTCAGCAAAGCCTTTCTAAAAATCATGTTTATATAAAACAAATATTTAATTGAGGAGATAATTACACTAATAGCTTTTAATATTAAGACTCTAAACTATAGTAAATGGGATCCAGACAGAGCAACGGGTTTTCTATGAGGCATTCACTTTTTCCTAGCTGTTCTTGGGATGTGATAACTTGTGAAGGTTGGAGGACAGCCTGTTGATATCTTTAAGTATTGGTTACATATTAACCTGCTAAGCTTTGAATTTTATACAATTGTACAATACTGTACAATTTGTACAATGACTGGTCTCTCAGATGATTAAAATGGTAACTATAGGATGTAAAGGGACTTTTAAGGTTCTTGCAGCTGTGGCAGGTCACCATAAGAGGTTCCTGCCATTTTGAATTATGGTAGCAATGTGGATGACTAGGTTAGGTGACTCCGAGTTCAGCAAAACATCTGATTATTTCAACTTCCTCTCGTCCCCCTTCTCTCTCTTCCTTCAAAGAATCACATCTAAATCACTGCTCTGTCAACTCTTACATGCAAATACATATGTATAAACACCAATTCTTACTTAAATACTAGCATCACTTCATTGTGCTTGTTATTATCTTTTTTCTTTCCATTTACTTTTGATTTGGTGGAGATAATCTCTGTTTAAAAGCACTGTCATTTTTGTTACTGCTTCAATCTGTCTGGGACTTCAGTTCTTTGTGATAACAATTTGCATTTACATCCTTGCTCTTCCATTTTTACCACAGTCTTACAATTAAATGTTTGGCCAAGCTATTGGTTTTCTCTGCATGGCTGTCTATATTACAGAGCTAATTTTGCAAGACTGCATATTGTGATGAGTAACTGCTTTGCTCCTGATTCCCCAGCATAATCATCATTATCAGCCTCTGGCCTGGATGGGCTGGATCTTCCCCTTTTCCCGGGTCTCTTTATTAAAGAGTTGTAGTCATCCCTTTATAACTTTGGAACTATTCTTTCAGGTCCATTGTGTGTTTCTCTCATTCTGTGTTCAACTCCAAACTCCTGGCTCATTCTGATGGAATATTCAACCTCTCTTCTGTATGCTCCTTCTTTTTAAAACTAATAAACAAACAAGAAAACAAGCCAACTTAATTCAATTATTGCATTTACTCCATCAACATAGCTTTCTTGATTGCACTGTGCACAGCCTGCTCTGATTATTGAAGGTTTCTGTATTACATTTTTGGATGTGCTAGTATCCAGCAGTTTCCTGATCGCTTGTTAACTCTACTGGAATGGTGGGCATTCTCGAGTGGCTCATTTTTGTGCTTCTATGATTTAACCATGAGCTATGGGAACGAGAGGGGCAGCACTCACAAAATTATGACTGGGATGGAAAGGATACAGAGCCCACTTTCCCAGTGCAATACATCCATTCAGCCTGTGACATTTCCCTATTTCCCTTATTTGTTACCAAATCAACCTCTTTTTTTTTTTTTTCTTTTTTTTCTCATACCTTAAGGCATTTTCATTTTTTTTTCTCACTCACAAGGCAGCATTCCTTTGGTGCTCAGTAATTGCTTACTGTGTTTTATGCTTACAGTCTGATCCTGTGAAAATATTTTTTCCCTTTTCTTTCATTTTGCTGCTTCTCATTGAAATTCTAGAAAATTTACTCAGTTACCCTACTGTATTTAGTAATCCATCAGTATGTATTAGGTTCATATGGCAAGGCTGTGGTAGCAGAGGGGCTGCAGGGCTCAGGTATGCAGCGCCCAGCTGTGCCCCATGGCGGAGCAGCGCAGCTCCAGCTGGTCTGACAGGGACCTGCTGCTGGGCAGAGCTGAGCTGTGAGCAACACTGGGCCTCTGGGAGAGCAGACTGAAGGGGGGGAAACAGTGCTGTACATCTGCAGCTGGGAGGGGTGAGAGATGGGGGAGAAGTGTCCCTGCAGCCCCCACGGTCAACGCAGGAGGAGGGCAGGAGGTGCTCCAGGCACGGAGCAGCAGTTCCCTGCAGCCCAGGAGAGGCCCATGGAGGAGCAGATCATCCACCTGCAGCCCGTGGGCACCACATAGAACACATCTCCACGTGCAGCCATGGAGAAGCCCACAGCTAGCAGAGGATGAGGGCTGATGGAAGCACAGCCCATGGATACTCCCACAGGAGCAGCCCTGGGCTGGAGCTGCAGTGCACGGAGAAAGAGGGCTGAGGGAGCTGCCACCTGTGGGGCTGTGCTGGAGCAGTGTCTGAAGGGTGGGTCCCATGGTGCAGAGCCATGTTGGAGCAGCGCTGGGAGAGGCCACATGAGATCATCTGGGGAAGGTTGACCTCCACATGGAGCAGAGAGTGACCATGGAGGAGTGGCAGAAACAAAGTGTTATGGACTGAGTGCAGCTGTGGGGAGAAGGAAAGAGAGGATGGTTGGAAGGAAAGGTGTTGTTTGTAGTTTGCTTTTAGTTCTCACTCATTTTGTCTTCTAGCAATAGACAATAAAATACATTAATCTCCCAAAGCTGAGTGTGTTTTGCTTGCAATGATAATTAGTGTGCTATCTTTCAGTCATTATCTCAGCCAGTGAGTTATCACATTTTCATCTCCTCGTTGTTTTGAGGATGATGAGTGAGAAAGTAGTGTGGTGATTCTTAGCTGTCATTGGTATGAGACCACCACACAGTATTACATAAGCATTCTCAATCCTAGAAGCAAGGACAAATGTCCAACACTGAGATGTTGATAAGCTTCCGGCAGCCATTCAATCTTGTCTGCACTTTGTCTCACATTCAGAACAACCATATGCTGCTTTTTTGCACTTGTGTCCTCAAAGACATTTAGACTTTAGTTTAGCCTCTGGAATACACATCCCAACAGAATCGGCCACACTGAGTAGCAGAAGATGCGCAAAGAGAGCATTGAATTAAGAAAAGTGATGTGAATGTGAGCAAAGCACCATTTCTGTCTTCAGCAGGTTTACGATTTGCTCCTTTCCTGCCAGTGAGGTTAGCAGTGGACTGTCAAGAGAGGATATGAGTGGGGGGTGCGAATGCCAAGTTTTGGCAACTGATTATAAATGGAATACTTTCACACATTAATATTTATGCAGTGTGCCTGCAAATGGCAAAGGAAGGTTAATTTTAGATGACTGTAAGTCTCATTTCAGTGGAATGCAAATCTGAAGAGTTGTGGTGTGGCTTCAGCAGCACAACACATGGGAAAAAATCTTTTTTTTTTTGTCTGACCAGTAGGCCAGGAAGCTTTGTTTTATTCTGCCTATAGGTTTTCCTGAATGGCTGAAGGTACATTCCTTCATCAGTTTCACAGCCTGCTGCAGACAGATTTTAGTGAAATTGGTTACTGTACTATTAATTATTAAATGAGACCATATTAGCCCTAATGGGCTATTGAGCCACGTCACCAAAAATGCTTTAGCTTCATTTTTAACTGTGCTAATAATAGTCTCACCTGTCTTGTTGCATGCTACCATTACTCTAATGTTTTACTTCTTTATTATTTTAAAGGCAGCAAAACTTATTTTGGTAAAATTATGATTGGTCACAATACAATTGTGTTCTTTATTCCCTTTTCAGTGCCATTACATGAAATCAAGTGGATGGGTTAAAAAGCTGACTTAACCAGAAAAAAATAAAGAGGTGCCATACTTATGTGTCTCAGTGATTCAGCAGTGAGTTCACAGAAAAAAAAAAAAATCTAATTTTTTATTCTTGAAATGTCAGTTTTGATTCTGATGGTCAAATGGGTTTTTGAGTTCCCTGTTGTCTCCATCATTAATAAAGAAAACTTTGAAGTTCTGAATGTTTTGTTTTTTCTTTTTGTCACATATGAATCTGTTCAGACAGCCTCCTGTCTTTTCTGTGAAGATATTCTGATCTGATTATGTCTCCTGACAATGAGGAGAGGCAAGCTTCATCTTTGTTTCCAGACCTCAGAAACCCAGAACCCAGGATAAACAGGATTTGCAGTTAAAAACAAGCAAACGAAAAATTACACCTTTTAAAACTAGTAACTAATTGCTTTTAGTACTGAAATCAGAGAAAAAGTAAATGGCCTATCTCCAATCACTTTGTGTATTTGTGTATTATACTTTCATTTTTGCACCAATTCTGATCCAGAAGAGTATTCTGAGTTTGAATGTGCTTCAGTTTGTCTGTGACTGAGTACCTTGAGGCAAGCAGTAACTTACTAAATGATCTGAATGCCTTGGAGCAGAAACTCCAGTGAGCTCTCAATTCCTGAGTTTGTTTCATGCTGAGCTCCAAATCACATATCTGGAATCGATCTCTTTCATATACTTCAATAAGTTAAAATGATGGTTTGCTTTTAATAGGCTAATTACATTTAGGCGAGATCAGTATTGTTAATAGCAGAATGCTTTCAACATCTCTACTTAATCCTACTGTTTTTCACACAAGAAAACAGCTACATACAGTTTGTTTAGTAAAACATATTCCCCATCTACTAGCTACAGAGATTAGATAGTAGCTGAGTAACAGCTGGATCAGAGGAAAATATCTTTTCAGTTACCACTGCTTCAGAAGCTTCCTTTCCACAAAACAGTTAGGAGGCTGGATTCTAAAAGGCAATGATTAAAAGAAAGAGAGGTTTGGATAGGGCACTAAGGAGTGGTAGAGTTTTCTACTGTGTGTGGATTCTTTTCCAGTTTTCATTTTCCCCAAATAGAGCAGAAAGATCACAAAGCTCTGGTAGGGATTGTGTTAATTCTCTGTGAGCAGGGGAATAAGTCTTATTTGCTTGTGGTTCTGTTATTAGAATTTTCTAATCTGCATGTAGTTATGATACAGAAAAAACTGCTCCAGCGAGGTGTTCTCAAACTACAGATTCATTGTTATTGTATGCAGCCAGCTCACCTTGATAAAACATTTTCTTACTGCAGTAATTTCACCAGACAATCGTTAAGTCATTAAGTGCCACGAGCAACAGTTTTTCAGAATTTTAGAAATTCTTCCTCATCTAATAAAAGCATTTTAAAAAAGAAACTTTTGATCAATTGTACGTTTATGTGCATCAAACAAAGATCACAGAAACTGTTCTGTGTTGTGAAGATGATGTGTAGATTCCATTAGAGTGACCTGTTAGAGTGACCTGTTATCCTGCAGCCATGGTTGTGAAGCTCCTAGCTCAGAGGACGTCAAACTTCCTTGTGAGTTCCCAGCATACAGCAAGTCCATAAAATGTACTGTTTAACACAGTTTTGCAGAAAGAAATGGGAGAATCCAAATTGATAGGAAATTCTCTGTAGGATTACAGATTTTGGACTATAAAACTGCTCCTGAAATCATATGAAGATTTTTAGATTATAGCTCTGTTTTCATTGTGAAGAGTTTGAACTACTGTTAGCTCTGCTTTGTAATCATGTGATATGTCACACAGTTACAGCCATATATTTTTATCGGATCCAACATGAGCAATATGCCTTTGACAATGTCTGAGACAGAGCTAGATTCAGAGATGTTATGCAGTGTAGTGAGCTTTTTTATATGCCAGAGAACTGGAATACAATAAACTGATAAATCAATAAATCAAAGCAAGAATGATGAGACGTTTTTAAAGCAGAAAAATTAACCAGTAGGAAAGTATAAACAAAATAATTCAAGACAGCAACAAGACACAACAAATGGCTTTTCAAGTGTTCTTTTCATCACCCATTGTATATACTTTTTTGGTCAGTTTTCTTCTTAATCGAAAACAAATCAACTACTTTCCCTCCAGTTAATTTGTATTGGCTCATTGGTGCTTTGTATGACTGAGATGGATTCTCATCAGCTTCTTTGTCAATGAAGAAATAGTGGGATTTTTATTGTTGAATCTTCATAAGAGAAGAAGAATAAAAAGCACGCGTAATTTTCAGATTCCAGATACGTAGTTGTTGATATACATGAAATGAAAGAAGTAATTTAGAAATTACTTCTAAAATTATTAGCAGTGAAATCCTGTTTTATCTTCTTTTTTATTACATGAAGGCCTTTCCTATTTATACCAGGATCCTGTGTCATAATGTCACTCTGTATTTCCTCTTCTCATTTGTAAAGCTTTATCTTTTTTGTTAACACAGAAGAACAAGTTGGAAGGTTTTACTTCTGCCTTACGAATGCTTTTCTGAAATTATGCATTGATCTATAGTCTATTCTCATTCAAATACTTCTCTGAAAGATATTCTCATTCTTACAGAAAGCCTACCAACTTATAGTGAGTGGTGGACACACAAGAGCCACTCTCATAACAAAAATATTTGAATGAGCTAGAAATTGTGTAGGCAATTTTTTCTCCCACAATATACAGTCCTTCCTCTTTTCTTGTTGTCGTGCTTTTGTCTCTTTAGCACAGTAGTCACTATTAACTCTTTCCAGAGGTGTCCTTCCTAAATAATTGTCAAGAGGCTGTCAGAAAATTAAACATGCTAAAAACTGATAACACTGGGAAAATCTTCATTGTGAAAAAAAAAATAAAAAAATTAGGACTGTCATTCTTCAGCATGACAGGTAAGTGTCTTCCACAATGAAGTCCAAGTGTCGGAGAAACTCAGAGCTGATTCATTTGACTGAGTGTGGATGTTTTCTACTACTTATTCATAATTCCATTAACTGCAAGTTAATGAAGTAGGCATTTCTTTGGTAAAATTCCTTCCAGGAATCTTACTGAAATCCTTCCCCATCTACAAGAAGGATTGTAAGAAGAATCTGGGGAAGTACAGGCCCAACAACCTGACCTCAGTGCCAGGAAAGGCTATGGAGCAGATTGTCTTGAGTGAAATCACATGGCATGTGAGGAGTAGCCAGGGGATTAGGCCCAGCCTACATGGATTCACAAAAGGCAGATCCTGCTTGACCAACCTGATCTCCTCCTGTGACTGAGAGACCTGCCTGGAGGATGAGCGAAAGGCAGTTGCTGTAGTTTACCTAAACTTCAGCAAAGCCTTTGATACTGTCTCCCACAGTATTTTCCTGCAGAAGGTAGCAGCCCGTGGCTTGGACAGATGCATTCTTTGCTGGGTAAAGAACTGGCTGCAGGGCCTGACCCAGAGAATGGTGGTGACTGGAGTTAAATCCAGCTGGTGACCTGTCACAAGTGGTGCTCCCCACGGGTCAGTATTAGGGCCTGTCCAGTTCAGTATCGTTGTTGATGATCTGGATGAGGGCATTGAGCACTCCTGGAAAGTCTGCAGATGACACCAAGTTGGGAGGAAGTGTCGATCTGCCTGTGGGTAGAAGGGTGCTATAGGGACTGGCTGGATAGCTGCACCAAAGCCAGTGGGATGAAGTTCAAAAAGACCAAAAGACCAGAACAACCCCAGGCTACGCTACCGACTTGGGGCACTGGCTGGAAGTCTGTGTGGAAGAAACAGACCTGGGGGTGTTGGTTGACACTTGGCTGAATATGAGCCACCAGTGTGCCCAGTTAATTAAGGCCAATGGTATCCTGTCTTGTATCAGAAATGGTGCCACCAGCAGGAGCAGAGAGGTGATCATTTCTCTGTACTCAGTGCTGGTGAAGCTGCACCTTGGGAACTATGTTCATTTTTGGGCCACTCACTACGAGAAAGACATTGAGGCTGAGATTCTCCTCCCAAAGAAGAAGAAACTTGGGAGAATTTATCCCCTTTGCAACTACCTGAAGGGTATCCTGCTCCAATTATAGGAGGGAGAGGAGATTGATATATACCCGACGGTGAGATTAAGACACAATGGGACAAATGTTTGTCCAATCAGTTCATTAAAATCTTAGTTGCTTAAGGAGATTAGGAAAGGAGACAGGTGACAGAAAAGAGATAGGAAATAAGAGCAAGGAATCTTTGTAGAGGAATTTGTAGAGGAATTGCAAGGAATTCTTGTAGAAAGCAAGAGAGATAGTCCACACTGAGGATCCAGCATTGATTGTAGTTCATCTGGTGGTCTGAGGAACTTGACCAGACTCCATAAGGGATGGGAGAAAGCCAGGAAACTTTGCAGCAAGCAGGCCCCAGGGGAGTTCTTTCCTAACAGGATTCTTTTCTAAGGGAGTTCCTTAGAACTTAGTTCAGTAGGAGCCTTTATCCCCCACTTCTCAGTTTCTTTTTTCTTCTTTTTGTTCTGTTAACGTGACACACCTGATCCTCCAGATAAGCCAGCAGGGAACAGTGCCTCAGCTGTCAACAAGTGTTATTGCCTTTTGCAGTGGTCAGCTCCTTAAAGCAGACCTCAGAAAAGACTTCCTGCTCAGTTTCTGCTTATCTTTAAAATCCTAAGTAGTATTGTGCACAGTGACAAACACTAGTTGATTTCCAGATAATTCAAAGCTGAAAATTAGAACCTTATAATCAAAACAGCCACACAAAGTGAGCAATGAGCCAAGGAAAAAAAAAAAAGGGGGATTCAGACACCATCTTGAACACATGCCCAGGGCCCAGACCTCCCCTTCCATGCCCTCTGACCTGCCCTCTCACCTCTCCCTCTGCTCACAATTCGGCTCACCTCTGGCCTGGGCTGGAAGACTGCAAATGTCCTGCTTGTATAACATGCCCAAGGCATCAGCAAGACTGTTGTCGGGAACTGATGCCCCAAAGTACACCCAGGCTAGTGTTAATTTGATTAGATATCTCTGAATCCACGTCCCTGTGGAAGATGGGACATCACTCCTGCTGAGCAGCAGAGGACAGGAGAGTTCTGGTTATGTTCTGCTCTGGGCTGCATGCTGTCAGAGACATAGGAAGAGGACGTGAAATCTGTTGTATGACAGCCACCACTGCCTCCCTGCCCAGGGCCCAACCCATCCCTTCAGTGTCCTCTGTCCTGTCCTCTTACCTCTGATTCTGCTCACCATCCTGCTCTTCTCTGGCCTGGGCTGGCAGAGGGGTGCAGCTGTTCCTATGATCTCCCTATGCCAGCCATGTCGCCCATACCTGTGTGACACAGGGAACTGCCAAACTTTGTGCCTGCTGTGCCATGCTAATGACATCAGTAAGGCAGCTGGCAGCAGCTGATGCCCAAAAATACAAACAGGCTGGTGTGATTTTGATTACATATCTTTGTGTCGATCATAGAATCATAGAATCACCAAGGTTGGAAAAGACCTAAAAGATCACCCAGTCCAACCGTTCACCTATTCCCAATAGCTCCTACTAAACCATGTCCCTCAACACAACATCCAGTCTTTCCTTGAACACCCCTAGGGTCGGTGACTCCACCACCTCCCTGGGCAGTCCATTCCAGTGCCTGACCACCCTTTCTGAAAAGTAATACTTCCTAATGTCCAGCCTGAATCTCCCCTGCCGTAGCTTGAAGCCATTCCCCCTGGTCCTATCACTAATGACATGAGAGAAGAGGCCAACCCCCAGCTCACTGCAGCCTCCCTTCCGGAAGTTATAGAGAGCAATGAGGTCTCCCCTGAGCCTCCTCTTCTCCAGGCTGAACATTCCCAGCTCCTTCAGCCTCTCCTCATATGGCCTGTGTTCCAGACCCCTCACCAGCTTTGTTGCCCTCCTTTGAACACGTTCCAGGGCCTCAATATCTTTCTTGCAGTGAGGGGCCCAAAACTGGACACAGTACTCGAGGTGCGGCCTCACCAGTGCTGAATACAGGGGAACAATCACCTCTCTGCTCCTGCTTGCAACACTGTTTCTGATGCAAGCCAGGATGCCATTGGCCTTCTTGGCCACCTGGGCACATGTCTTTGTAGAAGGTGGATCAAGACTACCATGGAGGAGCCAAAGACAGGAGGGTTCCACAGTCTGAAGATGTTCTTCTCTGGGTTACTGGCCCAATAAAACAAAGGAGAGTCTGTTGCTTGACAGTCCCTGCCCAGGGCCCAGCCCTTCCCTTCCGAGCCCTTTGCCTCTGCTCACCATCGTGTTCTTCTCTGACCTGGGCTATCAGCGGTTGCTGCTCTTCTGACAATTTTCCTATGCCTGCCATGCTGTCCCCCGGTGTGACACAGGGAACTGCCAATGTCCTGCTTGCTGTGACATGCCTGTGGCATCAGCAGTGCAGTTGTCAGCAGCTGATGCCCAAAAATACAAACAGGCTGGTATGATTTTGATCACATATCTTTGTATTGATGTCTTAGTAGAAGGTGGAACAACACTACCATGGAGGAGCCCAGGATAAGAGTGTTCCATGGCCTTCTCCTCTGGGTCACTGGTCCTCCAAGACAAGGAAGGAGGACACAAAATCTTCAGCATGACAGACAACCTTGCCACCCTGTCCGTGCCCAGCCCTTCCCTTTTGTGCCCTCTCTTGTGCCCTCTCACCTCTGCCTCTGCTCACAATCCTGGTCTCATCAGGTCTGGCTGGAAGATGGTTGAAGCACTTCTTGTGCTCTCTCTATGCCAGCCATGTTCACCATGCCTGTGTAACACAGGGAACTCTGAATGTTCTGCATGCTTTTACATGCCCAAGGCTATTCTTACTATCTCCCTATGTCAGCCATGTCTCCCATACGTATATCCCACACCATGATTAAGACTCAAGGAATCAAATATTTGCACGTCCAGTTTATTGCAAATCTCAGCCACTTTTTGATTTGGAGTTGAGATATAGGTGATAGAAATCCTGCAGTCATAAGCAGAAGAATTTTTGCATGGTGAAACTCACCAGTTGTTTTCCAGATAATTGTTGTCATTTAGAGCCTTATTGACAAAATGAGTTACAAAGCGAGCTTTGACCCAAGAGGAAAAAAGAAGGGTTCAGTTAGCGTTTTTCACAGGTGGTTGTAGCAAGGTGGGGATCTGCCTTTTCTCCCTTGTTCCTAACAATAGGACTAGAAGAAATGGCTTCAAGTTGATTCAGGGGAGGTTCAGGTTGGGTATTAGCAAAAATTTATTCTCTGAATAAGTGCTGACGCACTGAATTGGGCTGTCCAGGGAGGTGGTGGATTCACTGTCCCTGGAAGTGTTCAAGAAACTTTGAGATGTTGTACTAATGGACATTGTTTAGTGGGAAGTATTGGTGACAGGCAGACTGTTGGACTGGATGATCTTGGAGGTCTTTTCAAACTTGGTGATTCTATGATTCCATGAAATTGATTTTTAAATAGCTCAAAGAGAAACACATCTCAACACACACAAGTCTGCATAGCTAATCTTTCTTTAAAGGCTACAGCCATGCTCTAGAGGTAGCTAGTTCTCAACCTGAAGTATTTTAGTCGGACTGATGGTGTGAGCTCTTGCCTTCAGGAATGCTCACACAGGGACTGCTTGTATTTTCCAACTCTCTTTTTTTTTGCTCTACCTTATAGATAAAGAGCAGAAGCTTTAAAAGAGATTATGGCTAGTGTCCAAACATTGATCAGTACCTATGCTCAGGCTCTACCATCATTTAGGAGCACAGAACTAAGATCATCAAATCCTGTTCTCTGTAACTTAGGGCAGTATAATGGAAGAAACACAAAAGAAACCACAACATCCATTTAGTCCACAACATTCCTCTCTATGTGTGCAAAAATCCTACAATAGATAAAATATCCACAATGAATACTCTGTGTCCAGGATGGTTCACCAGAGCAGGAGAAGTTTGTCAATACATACCTGGCACAAGTCAGTAGGCTTTTTCACCATGCTCCATGTGATTTGGCAACTAGAGCTTTGGTCACATTTACTCCTTGAAAACGTAATGAGAAAAACTTCTCACACAATGTAACTTGCTTTATCAGAAACGTGCATGGACTGAAGTCCATCCTGTCAAATGCTAATTATAATTCAAGCTTTGTGTGAGTGGCACAGTTTCTTTCACGGCTTACTAATTAACTAAGCTGACAGATATGTACCATAGTGAAGAGGGTGTCTGACTCGCAGTTTATTTTTGTCAAATAGAAATGTTTTTCACTTCTTCCTCTTTCTTTTTTTCCTTTCCATTTTCATATTTTTTTTAGTAGAAATGAGTTTTCTAGACAGAACAACAGCTAAACAACACAATTTGCCTCAGATAGTGAATAAAAGCTCACAAACTGTCTTCACTAAGGTCTAATGACTCACACAGGTGTTAATAATGAGTGAGACATGACTCTTAATGCAAGATCACTAGTTCACTGGGTTTATTTCTCACTGTCTTGCTCAGACTTTTGGTAAGAGTGTGACCGTGAAGTGCAGTCACCCCTGCTCATTACACTGGGTATCATTGCTTCTCATTATACCAATATAATGGGCACAAATTTAATCTCATTGTATCCCTCTACTGTTAATACTTTCTTCTACTTTAAGCATCATGGACTGTTTTAGGTTCTAGTTTTCTAAAGTTGGCTGATATCATCTGTTGCATTTGAGTACACAAAGCTACACACCAGAGTTACAAAAAAAACTGAGAAGGATTCAGTTTGAAAGTAAGATCTTTAAAGTGATCTATAGATTAATGTTGTCTGTATGTGATAAATCAAAGTGTTTTGATACAGATGTATATACATATAAGCTATGTGTCTGTACTTCAGTTATTGTTTGCACTTTTGTGCTTCAGAACACAGAACTATTTGAAATTCTTGAGGATGTCCAAAATCTCTGATCAGGGCTGGCAGATTTGGCAATGGTTCTACAGCAAACTCCCTTGGGTTTACACCTGCAAATAGCACCCTTATAGCACATAAATGACATCAGACACCTGTTCAGAGCCCCGTTTCACTATAGTCAAGGGAGCCTGAGCAGGGCCTTTCATCCTAAAGCAGTCACCCAGGGTCATTCAGGCTCTACCAATGGCATTCACAAGCATGGAAATCTGGTTGCTGGAAGACTGCTCACCTGCATTGGGTATCCAAGGTATTCTACAGCAGTGCTAGAGCTTTACATTTAGAAAAACAACTTTAGCCGTGGGAGTCCAAAGGTATGCAGACATATGCACAGAAGTGTCTAAGACTAGAAGTCAGTCTGTAATTGCTCTCACTCAACTAAATCCTCAAATACTGAGTTTTCTGTTAAGGAACAAAATTCAGCACTTAGGGAGCCTGTAAATAAAATCACTGAATGTCATTTGAGAGGCAGTAGATGTCTGAGCTAAAAGTACCTAGGACTGGAAAGTTTTACAACAGAAAAGCAGGCAGGATACATGTGGAAATCTCAAGTGGCAATAGATCATGTGTTTATCCACTTTATTATTTATCTTCAAAATCTCCGATCTGTTGCTGTTTTAACCAGTTGATGACTTCCATTTCTAAATGCACTTCCAAAATTAATCCTAAAAAGCTGTAAACTCCTCCAGAAAACACATGTTGACAGGCAGTCTGAGTTACAAGCAAAAGTTCCTTTTCTATGAATGCGGGTTCCCATGTATTTAGGTTGCATGATGATAGAGCAGTCAAGAGAAATAAAAGCATAGAATTGTTTGAGTTGGAAGGGACCTTTGAAGTCCAACTAGTCCAACTCCCCTGCAGTGAACAGGGACACCTACAGCTCTATCAGGTGCTCAGAGCCCTGTCCAGTCTGAACTTGAGTGTCTCCAAGGACGGGGCAGTCATCACCTCTCTGGGTAACCTGTGCCAGTGCCTCACTATGCTGATTGTGAAAAACTGTTTCCTTATATCCAGTCTAAACCTCCCCTGTTTTAGTTGGAAATCATTTCCCCTTGTCCTATCACAACAGACATGAGTCTCCTGAGAGGATCAATGACAGGCAGAGGAAACCTAGCAGCCTACCCATGGAGAGGGACCCCTACAAACAGGCTATTACTATGGGATGGTTGAGAGAGCAGGACCAGCTCATTATCCTACGGATGAACCCCATCCAGGTGAGACAGCCAAACGTGGTCTCTTCTAACAAGCTGACTGCCAGCTGACAGTGGAGGACAGGTCTGGCTGCAGCTCCTGGGCACACCAGGAGTATCAAACCAGATCCTGGAGACAGCCACAGCATTTGTCAATCCTGAAATCCTTCAATGGTATCAAGAGGAGAATGGGGGCTGTGTGAGTACCTCCATGCTGGGGCAGAGAGAGACCAGACAGCCAGACAGCTAGCTGGAAACATGCCTTACAACTCTCAAGACAGTGATGAAATTGCTGGATTGGTTTGTGAGTTCTGAACATTGCATGCCAGCTATGAATACCCTCTTCTATCTCCCACATCACTGGGAATTCAGCCCCACTCCACGCATGGATGCCGTTCATCAGCTTTGCCTGGTCTAACATGCCTTCAGTCTTCCCTCTCCAGTGCAGCCGTGTTGGACATTTGGCTAATCATTAAATGTGTTCTTACAAGGAAAATAAAACAGAATTTTAACTTTTTCAATCCAGTCTTTTATTATTTTTTTCTCTAATGTGCCTAATGTTTGTCTAATAATGCACTGTTCAAAGGTCGGTAAGATAAACGAGTTAAAAATACTGCCTTACTTTTGAAAGTCCTAACTTTTAAAATATTCTGATGCCAGTTAAAATCAATGGAATTCATTGGATGCTTACCAGAATTAATCACTGAAATTGTTTTTAATGTTGATTTAATTAGACTTTCTAAGGGCTTTGACGTCATAATGACATTTTTGTTATTGTTTCCTGTAGCACAAAAAGTGATTAAAACTCCAGAAACTGAAAACAGCAGTAAGCCATGTAGAATCTTCAGGTTGCCAAATATTTCAATCCTGCTTGAAATTCATTATGCTTCTTTGTAGCTACAACTAAATGTTTTATCTATGAAGTTTAAAATGTAATAAATCACAATGAACACTTTTCCCCAAAATAAAGTGTGGAAATATGGTTGCCGAATAGATATAAAGAGGAGACCTAGCATTGAATCCACCAACAATCACCTAAAAAGGCAATTACCATTTAACAGGTGAATAATGCTTATCTGACAAACTATGTCTTGGTACTCAGCCAGTGCGCATCTCTAGACTTCTTGGCATTATGAAAATTCACAGTTCTGTGGGGGTTTTAAAAGGCATTTAGCACGTAGCATTTGAAACAACAGGAGCTGCTGTAATCTCAGTATCATATTTAGAGCTGTGAGATGATCCCACTCACTTAATTTTTGTTATCTCAGAAGGAAGATTCTCTGCTGGCACAAACTGTCACAGCTTAATTGACTTATGTACCAGCTGGTGATTCACCTGATTTTTGGTTTGGTAGTGCTTAGGTTGAGGTTGAACGTGATGATCTTTAATGTCTTTTCCAACCTGAGCAATTCTATGATTCTATGTTGTTGTCCTGGACAACTTGA
This sequence comes from Centrocercus urophasianus, assembly GCF_019232065.1. Lineage (NCBI taxonomy): Eukaryota > Metazoa > Chordata > Aves > Galliformes > Phasianidae > Centrocercus > Centrocercus urophasianus. The sequence goes on from NW_024885532.1 coordinate 40,656,812, forward strand.
AGTAACAAGAATTATAGCATCACCTTACAAATTCTGCTTATTTTTCTAGAACTAGAGGAAATGGCTTAGCCTTGAAGGACTTAAAAGATTAATTCTAGAATGAAATTGCAGTGAAAATGAAATAAAAATGTCAGGATTCAAGCCCCAGTTTTTAAAAAAGCAGTTTTGTATTCTAGGTGTCTTTTCTATACTAGATTATACCAAAATCTTTCTTTTAACTCAATAATTTATTGAGGAAGCTGAATATGTGAATGACTTGAGGGATTCAGTGACATCACTAAGCACCAGAGGGTGACCAGGTGCCCTGTGCTCTTCACTGTTTTAAAGGAAACAGCAGGTTGGCCTTTCAGTCCCATCACATAACCAGCTATGAGATCATTAAATGCTCATTTCCCAGAGCAGTGTTCTCTGGGTCATGCAAAATCAGTTGGGAGTAGGATGCATACAGGTTAATAGAGTCTTTAACCTAGGCTCTACAGGAGAAGATTAGCATGTATTCATGATGAGGTTTGAAATAGTTTGAGGGAGCTGGTCTTGTTCAGCCTGGAGAAGAAGAGGCTGTGAGAAGATCTCATTGCAACCTTCCAGTATTTAAAAGGGGATTATAAAAAGGAGGGGAATCACCTTTTTACAAGGGTAGGCAGTGATGGGACAAGGGGGAATGGTTTTAGGCTCAAGAATTAGATTGGATGTCAGGGGGAAGTTCTTTGCAGGGAGAGAGGTGTGGTGCTGGATCAGGCTGCCCAGAGAGGATGCTCCATCTCTCTGTTCAGGACCAGGTTGTTCAGGACCAGGTTGTATGGGGCCCCAGCCAACCTGATCTAGTACCAGATCAGGAGGTTGGTGGCCCTTCCTGTGGCAGGGGGTTGGAACTGGAAGATCCTTGACGTTCCTTCCAACCTGGGCCATTCTGTGATTCTATGAAATAGAACTTGATTTGATTTGATTTCTTCTTTTTTTGCAAATGAACCTCCATTGTGGTTTAGCATTGTTGGGCAGCTAAGAGTCACTGTGCTGCTCTTTAATTACCCCTCCTCAGAAGAACAGGTGAAGAGAATTTGATGAGAAAGCTCATGAGTTGAGATAATGATTAGGAAATCACTCACCTATTACCACCATGGGCCAAACAGACTCAGCACTTGGATATGAATGTAATTTACTGCCTATTGCTAAGAGATAGAGCAGTGAGAACTAAAGGCAAAGTACAAACATCCTTCTCCCACCCATTGCCTCTTACCTCCTCCTGCAACATAGCTCAGAGGAATGGGCAGTGGGGGTTTCTCCCAGTCCATAATGAATCTTCTCTCCTCCATGGTCATTCTGCTCCACGTGGCTCCTTCCCATGGGATGCAAACATTCCTGAAATGATCCTGCATGGACTTCCCACAGGCTGCAGCTCTCCCAGCACTGCTCCAACACAACTCTGTATCGTGTGGCCCATCTTCAGGCACTGTTCCAGCACACCTCCATGGGTGCCCCACCGTGGGCTCTTTTCCACATGCTGCAGGTCCAGCCTGGGCTGCTCCTGCTCGGGTATCCATAGGCTGTGCTTCCATCAGCCCTCATCCACTGCTGTACCATGCCATGTAAACCCTATACACCTGATTCAGAACTTTTCGGAACTTGAGGGATAGAAAAGTACAGATACTTCATTTTACCTCATTCTTCTTACAACTGAAGCATATCTGAAGTATATTGAACCTGCAGTTCAATAAAAAAATACATTAAGTAGCTTTCATAATTGACAATTTAATATATTTTCATAAACCACCTTTCGATTTAAATTTAAAGAAAATTGGACTGGCTTATTAGAAAGGTGAATTCAATGATTTTTTTCCCCCAAAGGTTGCTTTTAATCAGGCCTCAAATTATGAGCAATACCACACAGCAGATTCTTTACTTCTGTGGTTCTGTCAAAGTCAGACACTGTCAATTTATGTAACTGTGGTTGAGGCTGTCAGCATTTTCAAAATGATTTTCTAAACAGTGGATCTTTTATTTATGTGAGTAATGTTTTCCTTTTTGTAACATATGTACAATGTTCTTTGCTCTCCATTCCTTAGGAAAAATTGGTTCGAAGTTGATGTGCTCCTTAAAATTTCTAGTGCAAACTCCATCAGATCTCACTGACTCAAATTCCTTTATCAGAAGCTGAAATAAAGGGAAAAAAAAAAATCCAAACATTTAACAGAGGAGGAAATACACTGCAGCACGAGAGCAAAAGAGGGAGTAGCTCCCAGGCAAGTCAGAAAAACAAAGCCAGAAGAGAAAGCTTCACAGGAAAGCTGCAGATACTGCAAAGAGTGGGAAAAGAATACAAGAATGCTAAGAAAGACTTGAAAGACAGCAGCACACCCAAGTGCAGCTTCATAAACACTTCTAGCTGGACACCCACCTACTGAAGCCTGGGAAATTTTGCAACCTTCAGATAGTGATTTTCAGCGTAAAAATATGTTGAGCCCTGTATTGTAAGAAGTATATCTGGGAGCTTCAAGAGGACAGCACTGAAAAGCCACCAAGGATTTGTGGTAATCTGTTGCCTGATTGAGTCACGTCCACAGCACAAACATCACTTTGACAGAACTTTTCAAAAGCAATAGCTATAAGAACTATATTGTTGCAATCCAGATACATCCAGAATGGGATGAGTTGGAACTAGAAAGGCATCTTGTGTAATCTCTGATGTTCCTTCTTGTACAGCTGCTTCAGATGTAAGACTTAGACACATCAAAAACGGAGATATGACTTCCAGTAGCGTTTAATTGGTAGACAGAGCCATTAATGGCTGAAGAAGCAAGAATTAAAAATGAAATAAACGTTAATGCAGACTGCTGGAATGCACTGTAATGGATAGAACTCAAGTTTAGGCCCCAAGTGACCCAATTTCTCCTAAGTCAAACCACACTGTGCAAGACTTTAAAACAGCTCTTTAGATTCTTTCATTATATGTAGAATCATAGAATGGTTTGAGTTGGAAGGGACCCTTGAAAATCATCTAATCCAACTCCTCTGCAATGAACAGGGATACCTACAGCTCCATCAGGTGTTCAGAACCCCATCCATCCTGACCTTGAGTGCCTCCAGTTCCCTTTGTGTAGTTGATGCTAGAAGACACATGGCTGGGAGAATGATAATAGGAAAACTGGGAAAACAATCAGGTGTAGTATACAAAGGGATGTTGAGAAGAAAGCAGCTCTGTGAATAAGGAATGTGAAGGTAGCACTGGGGTGTATACATTTTCTTACATTTGCTTACATATCCCTCCCACTGAGAATATAAAATTTTGGGGAGATAATGGGAGACAGTTATCATCTGAAAAATGAAGATAGTGCAGGTTTTGAAACCAAGGATGAAACTTCCATTTTGAGGTTCCTACCCAAATGAATAAACACAGCCTGGAAGCTGTGTACTTCACATACACTGCAGCAAACAGCTCTACATTAGCAAGCATTCTTAAATCTGGGCGTCTACATCTGACATGTAGTTTCAAGTCAGACTAACTTTGAACATACATAAAAAATATTTTTTCCTAGAACTTGGTCATGTGTAATTGCTGGAACACGCAAACACAGCAGAGAAATACCCTTTCCTGCCTTCATTGTTGTGACAGGATATAAATAACATGCCTTATTTAATCAATGCAGTCACTAATGTTGTGAAGTTTAAGTTGCCAGGCAATCCTGATGGAGTTTAACATCTTAGAACAGGCATTAAAACACATTACTTATATTATTCCAGGTTTTCCTCCACTTCACAGAGTTTAGAGCTGTCAGAAAAGCAACCCAATGAGCAGAGCCACGCAGGTAGGGCAGGACAGGGAAGCAGGGCAGGCAGCTGCTGCTTTGTTACTTCCCTCTGCCTTGCAGTTGGACATGCACGCACACAGAGAACCAGAACACCACAGCCTCCACTAACCAGCCAGTGTCTGAACTTGTGCAAGGCACTGAGGAAACCACTCCGTCTGTACTGCACTGTGATGCTACAAGCAGCCCAAGGACCATGGGTGAAGGGAGCTCCCATCACCTACCATCTACGTACCCCACTGCAGCTGGAGTTTGCCAACAGTCAAAAACAGCTGCACACCATTCGCCTTGTAGCTGTGCTTGAAACTCATCACAGAATTAAAATAAATAAATAAATAAACCTTCAAAATAAAGTTTCTTTTTCCTTAGACCTTTGGCTGTTTCTTCCACCTTGTGCCATCTTTATTGGGAACTGTGGGGAGTTTTCCTTATTGTCCTCATCTCTTTGTATTTCTGCATCTGTATATACATATATAAGCACCATATGCATTGGTACACACAGCAAATATTGATATGTGCATGTTTAAATCAGAGCTGTACAGAGGCACCCAGGTAGAAGGCTCTGGGTTTGGGTGCTGTATGGCTCCCCGAGGCACTTTTATGCTACTCCAATACCAAAGAAGCAATTGAAAAACAAAGCAAGCAAACTTACATGAATGTTTTAATTATATTAGAATAGAGTATTTCAGTTGGAAGGGACCTACAGTCACTCGAGTCCAACCACTGGACTGCTTCAGGGCAACTGGAGATTAGAGCATATTGTTAAGGGCATTATCCAAAAAGTAAGTTTAGAATCTGCTGCTGCTGAAGGAGACAGATTTCGCCTTCTTCCTTCATTACCCCTACAGATCGCCAACCCTCTTCTTGCAATGGGAAACACAGTTGTGCAGCTGCAGTGCATTGGATCATTAGCAAGGGTGACAGATCACAGGAACAGGTTGCCCAGAGAGGTTGTAGAGTCTCCCTCTATGGAGATGTTCAAGACCTGTCTGGATGCCCACCTGTGTGACCTGCTGTAGGGAACCTGCTTTAGCAGGTTTGGACTTGATGATCTCTTGAGGTTCCTTCCAACCTCTGTTATCCTGTGATTCTGTGAAGTCTCAAATCTGTTAGAGATGCAGAAGCATTCAAGAAATTCTGTCAACATGGACCCTCTGGCAAGCAAGAAGACATTCTAAATCATTCAGTTACATTTTCATCAAAGCAGAAGGAATGACTTCTGCTGAGTTTTGATGTACAATAATATTAGCAGGAAAAAAAATTATAAAAAAAAAGGGTTATCACTTTTACATGTAGCAATTTTAGTAACCCATCACTTTTACATGTAATTTACAGGTTTGAGATTGAGATTACAGGGCTTCATTGGTGTGTTGGAATGAATTGACATCTTAGACATGTTCTTTTAGAATGTTCATTCTGTGATTTCTTGGTAGAAGAAAGAGGAAATGGGTTTTACACAGCTCTGCAAAATCCTTGATGAAAAAATGAAAGTCTAAGAAGCTAAACAATGTAATTTCTTAGAGAAACTTGAAGTTTCTTACAGTTAAGAAACTGTATGACAGATGATGACAGAACTCACTGCAACAGTAGCCACAAGTAGTAGTGCCTTATAAGAAGAGTGAGAGCATCTTAGGTTACAACCTTTATAAATCTAGATAATAAATCATTCAAGCACAGGTAGTAATCATTAATTCCACATAAACCAAGCAAAGCAAATAAATGGGAGTGTCTATAAGTTTTATTTTACAGTATTCATGCCTTTGGTGTTCTGCATCTGTTTGCTCTCAGAAAATTATAGCATATACTGCATCTATCAGAATTAGGGTGAGTAATGCTCCCTTGACATGTATGAGGCAGATGTAAGTGGATATGATATAATCTGCTGCCCTTCAGTCTGTCATGCTGTATGGATAAGCCATTAGCCATTAATTTTCTTGGATTCTCATCTTCCTGTTTCTGTTGCAGAATCACGTAGTCCTTGGTTTTATGGTGTAGCATTTGCCTTAGCTTACTTTATATGAGACTCCTTCAAGAATGGGCAATTCTAAAAGACTTACTTATGCAATTCCTACTCTGAGTCTTCTTACAATACCCAAAATATCTTACTCTGAGGTAAATGGGATTACTTTTTGTTTATCTAGATCAAACAATACAAGAATAGAGGGACAGATACATAGCCAGAGATATGATTTTGAAGCCTCTATTGTAGTCAGGAGTCTGATATTTTGATCTCTCCTTTCTGTTCTAGCCGTGACAGGTAAAATGTCATCAATACTACATAACATTTAAGAAGTTACAAAGGTGTGAAAGTCATGTTAATACCAGTCTGCTTAGCTGATGGTTTTTCCAAATCTCCCAAAACAGACCAACTTTGGTGTTGAAATCTACAGACTTATTTCATAATAGGGCCCTGAGAGCAAAGGAAAGTTCTGCAGAACGAGCAGAGGGCTCCAGCAGAACCCACTCACAGAAGTACCCCAGGGTGACCTCTGTGTTCTTTTACATCAGACGTCAGATGGGTTTGCATGAAAATTATTTTGAGAAGCAATAACTGATTATAAATTAACTCTGAGATTATTGATCCATTCAGTTGTGCAAATCTTTTTATTTCTCTTACATAAGCACCTATCCTGCGTAGTCCAAATTATATGCAATATTCTCACGTTCACTTCCATCAAAATACAGCCATTGGTTGACTCTCCAATTTCTGTGAGCTGGGTAGAAGCAGTGGGATGAGGTCTGGTGTCACCAAGATGGATGAACCTTGGCGTCCTTTCATCACATGGGATATGGCACATTGTCTAATGCCAAGTCATCAGTTCTGTCAAAAGATGAAGGACTCTACTCAGAAAAGGACTGCCAGATTTCTGCAGAATTTGATTCTATATTTTATCCCTAGCAGAGCCACTCTGTTTCCAGTATTTGTTGATGGAACGTTTGGCAGCCCTGGGAGAAACAACTGTAGCACATTTGACATTCACAAAGTCTTTATCAAAGTACAGTTTGTAGCTAAAAGAAGTGAAAAATGATCTGCTGCTGAGTGTCCCTAAGCAAAACACTGAGGTATGTGTAATTGCTGCTCAGGATAGCATCTGCATGATATCTGCTCTGGACTTTTCCTCTGTTTCCTTGTTCTCTGGATACTGTAGGCAATTTAGAGTTCTCTTCATTGCAGCCTCAGGGTGTTGTGGGAGGATGGCAAATACATGAAGAACATCAACAAGTATTATTTCTGTATTATCTTAACCTTATTAAAAGACATAATGCAAAATGACAGTCAGATAAATGCTCATTCATTACCTATAAAGTTTAGAAGCAATAAATGATAGTTTCAAGGTATTATCCAGTTGACTATAAAATTCATTTGCGTAAAGTTTGATAATGTATATAAGCTTCCTCCGTGTCTTTATTATGTTTATGAAATAGTGCTTATTCTTAATGTTGGATCCACCTACGGTATTCTCCAATAGTTGATTATTTGGAGAAGTAAAAAAGAGTGCACACTACCCTTGCATTTTGTTGTCTTTTTCTCTCCATTATTTGTGGACAAGGAACTTCTTCTATGACACCTACATTATGGTGGACAAAACACAATGTGAAAGGAGCTCTGTGAGCTACTCTATTGAGTGAACGGATATAGTGAAAACAAGTCTGACTCTGCTCCAAGAGAATTAACAATTGGATAGACATTCTATATAATGAAGATACTTCCCAAAAATAAAGGCATGTATAGAGCATAAGGCTATACAAGAAAATCCATGAAACACTTTAGAAAAGTCACCTGGTACTATATGCATAGTTATTTGTCCTAGAATTGCAGGGTACTGGATCTGGGACATGTACAGTACTAGATAAGGAATAAAATAAATTATAGTTGTCCCCTCAAAGAAGATATAGGACAGGACATTCATGGGGACCAGTGAAACCAGAGAAGAGAACTGATATGTGTACTCCAAAGCCAATAAATATAGCTTCACAATGTGTGGGTATTAACTACAGGATCAATGAGGATCTTGGCCAATATTGGCCTTTCTACAATTAAAGTAAATAGTTCTCTTAAAGTTCTACATATTATCAGTAGAAATATTACATGTTCCAGAAGAATAGCTAACAACAGTAATTATCTTGTCAGAAAAAAAGGTTTCAGAGAAACGAATGCCAGTACATATTGATTCTCATGGAAAATATCCAAATTCCACCATGCAATAGCCAGAACAACAGAGAGTTCAGAAGTGAGGAATCATAAGCTTGTGACTCATCTGTGTCCTTTGAGAGGTCAGAGTGTGTAGGACAGAACTGTCTGCGGGTTTCATTTTGTCTTAGCAGGAATGGAGTCACAGGACATGATCAGCTGACACAACAAAACAAATAATCTCCTAGACTTCATTAACAATTATATACTCCAAAGAGACAGTGTCAGAATAGATGAGAACCTGCTGTATACTGGAAAAGACAGTTCATCCAAGCTGGGACACAAATTTCATTGTGAATTTCTCTTTAACTTGATTTGCTATAGTTCAGTATTATTACAGCACTATCGAAGAGGAACATGACAATGAAGAGCTGAACAACAAAGCAATCCTTATGATTCTGTTGAGATACTGATGTAGGAAACTATGCCAGGGAAAAGCAAAAGGTGAAACAATCAACATTAACTGCTTGTATGAAAGTACGTACACAGCCAACACATGGTCTAACCTTATTTACAGAGAGGGCACAACTTACACACTTCAGTAAGTGTGAAAACATGACCAGTGCTGTTAACTTGGTGACCAAACACCTAAGGTCCTTCATGTCTGAAGTAAGTATTTTGCTAATATTTTTCCTCAGTATCACATTATTGAGATCCCTGAGTCTATTAGGAAATCACTGGAATGTGACACGATTTGTGTTCCCTAACAGTCCTTCACCAAATACTGTCCTTGAGTGGGAAGCTGGCAAATCAGTCTGAGGCTTTCGCCTTTTTCTTGTTTGAATCACCATCCAGGATGCAGGAGAATCACATTAACATGCTATAAGGCCAAGAAATCAGTTTGTGTGATTAACTTTAAACAATGTTGTTGCATCTATGGCCTCCTAGGAACAATGCCACTAGAAATGGTCTGAACATTTTTAGTTTTGCTAAGATAAAACCATCATTTTTATTATCTGATTAATGTGAATAGATTAATTAAGTGAATTAAAATACTAAGCATACCAGATAACAGCTGTTTGATGTTGTATGGGAACTGCTGAATCACGGCCTGAACCTCTGATTGACCACCTGAGGTGAGCAATGAGTCAGCCCTGGGAGCACAGGTGAAGGCAATTCTCCTGTGCTATCAGAAAGAGTGGAGCCTTGCTCCTAGACCCCATTTAAGAGCTGACTACCACAAGGGAAGGATGTTTTTGGGGGATTGCTCCTCTTGAGTCTTCTGAGTAAGCCCAGGACAAGCGTAAGCTTTCCATGCATTCTTGTTTAGCATGATAGCCTGTTTAGCCTAACTTTCCTGTGTATTTCTGAATTATAACATCATTCATTGATTATACAGATGTTATCTATAAAAGATACTTCATCTTGTATGAAGGCAAGCAATGAATATATAGAATAGCACACTGGAAATTGTGGAAGGAAGTAATATACTTATAGGTATTCTATTAATGATGTGTCACATGTGCAAAAGCATGCAGTCTTGTGTAATTTTTAGTAATATGGTTACTGCTGGAAGTTCAAGAGAACTGTCACTATAAAGTGCCTGGCATACTCTTCCTCAGCCTACACAGAAAAAAAATTAATCACGTGTACACCCACAAATAATTGCTTTTGGAGGAAATTAATCATTAATAATAAGAATGTCACTTAAAGACAAAGAACAAAAGAACATTTCTCCAAGTTTCAGTATTCTAGATAATGCAGGAAGAAGAAATGCTTAAAGGATGAGTGGCTATTTCAGTAAAGATATTCTACAGTTCTGTTTTCCATGAGTAAATGACATGAGCCCTCCAAGTACAAAAGAAGTGTAGTATTGCAATGTGTGCCAAATAAATTTTAAGACATGGATCTTAATTAGGTCAAGCATTTCACTACAGCAATCCATCAACAATGATGAACTTATTTTTCCAGAATATGAATTGTGCATTTTCTTTTTCTTTATATCTTGAAGTACTCCATTGCAGTAGAAAATGTACTTTATTATTCCTTAACAGGTGTGTGTAAACATTACCTGCCACTGCTGTCATTGTCTTCCAGGGCTTTCATTTGAAACACATGCCCAGCTTTCTGTGTTGAGAGAGGAAAATAGGAAGAGACAGGAGAATGGGAGAGTTATTCTTCCTGTCTGTGTACCAGATTGTTCAGAATGGAAAGCAGAGGAAAAAATTCCGTACAGCTATTGGTCTACAGTCATATTAAACACGTCTTCTTGGAGCAGTCAGTCCTCATGAACAACCCTGCAGCATGAGCTAGGAATACACAAACTGCAGTAGGAAGCAGGATTTTGGGAGCAATGACCTCAGGGCAAACTTCTATAAACAGAACCTGAATATTGGAAAGGGAATATCTAAGGTGTGGGGGGCAGAATGGCGAGGCCAGACTGTTTTCAGTGGTGAGTGGAGACAGGACAAGGGGAAACGGCTGGAAACTGCAGCATAGGAAGTTCTGCACAAATGTGCACAAGAACTTCTTTACAGTGAGGTGACGGAGCACTGGAACAGGCTGCCCAGGGAGGTGGTGGAGTCTCCTTCTCTGGAGGTGTTCAAGACCTGCCTGGATGCCTGCCTGTGCGACCTGCTGTAGGGAACCTGCTTTGGCAGGGGGGTTGGACTCGATATCTCTGGAGGTCCCTTCCAACCCCTACAATTCTGTGATTCTGTGATTCTGTGAATATAACACCCTATCTAGCGAATCTCAGGAATTAAACATGGAGAGCTTGTAATAGTGGGGGAGAGAAATACAGACCTGACAACAGGTTGGCCGTGAGCAAGCAGTGTGCCCTTGTGGCCAAGAATGCTGATGGTATCCTGGGGTGCATTAAAAAGAGCATGGCCAGCAGGCTGAGGGAGGGTGATCTTCCCCCCTCTGTTCTGCACTACTGAGGACACTTTCAGGCTACTGTGTCCAGTTCTGGACTCCCCAGTTTGAAAATGACAGAGATCTCCTAGAAGGAGTTCTGTGGAGGGCCACAAAGATAATAAAGAGCCTGGAGCATCTCCTGTATGAGGAAAGGCTGAGAGACCTGGCTCTGTTCAGCCTTGAGAAAAGAAGACTGAGAGGGGACCTGGCAAGTGTTTATAAACATCAGAAGAGAGGTGGGTGGCGAATGGATGAGGCCAGACTCTTTTTGTGGTGTGTGTGGTCTGTGTGGTGACAGAACAAGAAGTAATGGCCTAAAACTTCAACACAGGAATTTCTGTACTACCTTGTGGAAGAACTTCTTTTATGGTAAGGGTGACGGAGTGTTAGAACAGGCTGCCCGGAGAGGTTGTGGAGTCTCCTTCTAAGGAAATATTCAGGACCTGACTGGGCACCTACCTGTGTGACCTATTGCAGGGAACCTGCTTTAGCAGGGGGTTGGGCTTGGTGTCTCTTGAGGTCCTTTTCAATCCCTGCAATCCTGTAAGTCTGTGACACTCTTTCCATTCCAGCCCAGGGATCATACAAAGATCCGTTGTTTTTTGCCCTTCCACACTGGCCTACTTCCTACTTTTCCTATTTGGCAGACTCCTTCCCAGACTGCACGCAGTCATCCCAGAGCTCAGGCACCCTTTCAACTCTTCTCACACTCTCAGGACAAGTCTGAGTCCTGTTGCAGTCCCAAATGGAGTGGACTGTGGACTACAAAACCATTAAGTCAGTCTTACAATACATCTCTGTTGCAGTGTGATGCTTCCCAGGAATATGGAAGATAAAATCTTCCAGCTGAAGTCCTTTCATTGACTGGAGCATGGACTGAAGCATGTGGTGTCATCCATGGTGACCATCAAGTGTCTTCCACGTACCCTCTGAAACAAAACAAAAATCTCACAAAGTTTCTGTTGAGTCTGAGTAAAGAAAACACTGCTTGAGACATCTTATGATTGTCTAGTAAATTCTGAGCATAAGGAATCCATTACTGACATCCAAAGTTTATGCATAAGTAGAAAATGCACTTGGTCTGATGAAAATAAGCAAGGATCCCTGTTCTTGTTTCTGAATTAATTGATGTGCTTAATTAATATGTTAGAAAGCTTGTGAAAAACTTTGTGCAGCGTTTTTTTTGTATTCCCTTTTGCCTGTTTGCTTAGATTGCAGACTCTTGGTCTGTGGAGGCAGGATTCGTCTGACTATCTGTGAGAGTAGATAGTCACCACTGTGACTTTACCCCACAGTCAACACTGAGTCCCATCAAGATCACAATTCACCTCATTCTGGTTTCATCTCTTAAGCAGGTTGCATGAATTGTTTCCTGGGACGATGCACATCTCTCTATTGTCCAGCTGATGTGTGGGTGTCTAGCTGGGGGAGATTTCTGCTAACTAGGCTCTTAGATGTTGTGCAGGGTCAGATCTGGAATCAGGACCTCTGAGTCATTAATTAGTCGGTATTAGACATTATTTGTCAGCATTACACAATTCAGAGAAGATTCATTTTTGTTTTAATGCTGAAAACACTGGGTTAGTAATCCTCTCAGGTAAGGAAATACTTGGTCATGTCTATGGTCTCTGTTGGATTTTCTTTTTTTTTTTTTTTTTTTTTTTTTTTTGCTATCTCTCTGCATACAATTATAAAAGAGATAAGTAGAAATTTCATACCTCCTTGTTCTTGACCTGTTTCATTTTTCGTTGGATTTCATTCTCTTTAAGTGGACTCCATTTCAGATAAAATTTCTGCCAACTGCAATATTCTTACTGCAAGCCAGCAAGCATGAATCTGAAAAGAACATGCAGTAAGAAGCAATATGACTGCAACCTAACTAGGAAGCATGGAATCATAGAATCATTGGAACTGGAAGGGACCTTTAAAGGTTATTTAGGGACATTTACAACTCGATCAGGTGCTCAGAGCCCCATCCAGCCTGACCTTGAATGTCTCCAACGATGGGGCGTCCACCCTCTCCAAGGAACTTGTGCCAGTGTCTCACCATCCTCACAGTATAAAACTTTCCTTGTATCCAACTCAACTCTTCCTTCTTTTAGTTTGAAACTGTTTCCCCTTGTCCTGTCACAACAGACACTGCTATAGAGTCTGCTCCCTTCTTTCTTACAGCCACACTGAACAGTTCCGTATCTCCCCTGTACTGAGGGCTCCACATCTGAATGTAGTACGCAGGGAAAAGTTTTGACCTCATTGAATGATAATTGAAAAATTTTAGATCGCATTGTTCTTTCTGTTGTTATTTTTCTCTTTCTTATCATACCCAGGCACAGAAAGAGCTGTGAAAATCAGAAGTAGATTGCCTGAGAAGTGGTCTACCAAAATTGTCGTGTTATTTTAATAATATGAGGAAAGAACAAGAGTCTTTCAGTAGAAGATGATTGAAGTGCAATTAGGAGGGAAAATGCTTAATCCCATCATTATATCAAATTTTCATGTTCTATCTCCTCCTTCAGTGTAAGGGACTGAACCATGATATGAGGACAAAAGTAGAGAATCTCTCAACAAAGAATCATACTGAATTTTTTATTGATGTGTCCTGAATGAAAGCAAAAAATAGGTTATACTTCACATCTGCAAAAATCAGGATAAGTTCTCCCAAGCTGTGTGCTCTGATTGTATGGGAAGCATTATCCAACCAACCACAACTTAGAGCAGTGTCACGAGTGTGATACAGTGCAAGTGGCCAAGGCCTGGAGATGTAGGAAATTGGAGAAGAATTGGAAGAGTTGACTCTCAGACACACTATCTGATCCATCCCTAATCTAATTCATTTGGAAGAAAGGAATTTCAGAGATCTATGTATGTCACAGGCACTTGTTGATTATCTCATCCTATAAAAGCTATGAGTTCTCTTGAACAGTGAGCTTACTGAATACAGGGTGCCTAAATTGTGTTCTTCAGATGCTCATAGCACTCATGGTACCATGACACCAATACTTCTCATGTAACGAGCATATTCCCCAGTGCCACTGATAAACAGCAGCAATTACTGCCCTTATCTATACTCAGGGAAATGTGAAACAGAAATGAAATAGGATGCAGCTCCAGAAGCAGACATCTAAATGTATGTGTGTAGAGCTGAGCTAAGTGTCTGAACTCCCACAGAAATCAAAGAAGCACAGAGAGCAGTGATGCCTTCCCTGCAGGAGATATCATTAAATTACTTTGTAGCCTCCATTCACTGTTTTGTTCGTTCATTGATTGTAACTGTTCTTAGTTATTTCCTTGATTGTAATGGGAACTTAGACTTGACTGTTCAGGTATTTCAACAAAGATATCTAGGGCCATCTGAGATTCCCTTTGACATCCAAGTTCTTCACTAGAAATAGGTGACCAACCTTACATAAATGTGCTAGGTCTCTCAGGAGATTTCACTTGGACAAATTTCCTACTGGGGACAGAAGTACGAGCTTCAGAGCTCTCACACAGTTACTCTGTAATTAGATGCCTTAGTCTCAAGGTGAATTCCCACTTAACTTGCCTGTGATCATAAGAAAAAGGAATCAATAATTAAATCCAGCTACTCAAAAATTGAACCCATTTTAACACTTTGATCAAAAGACCATCCTTTTCTGTGCTTGTCTCAGTGGAATTTCCTCCAGCAAACACAGCCCAGTTTCCCTGAGTACACTACCTGAGTACATCACTTGTGTGCTGTCTAACCTAACCTGCAGTTCATGTCATGTCCATAAAGCAGTACTTTTTTCCAAGAGGAATAGTGATTAATAAGAAAGAAATAGTTTTTAAACTCTGATGCCCTTTGCACTTCAGTTAACGTGTTCATAACTCATGCCGTTGCTGCTGATGAGTGGGACTAGATCAGGAAGGCAGAAGATGACCTTTTGCTATGTTTTTCCACTTGTCTTTCTTTCAAATTTCCACTGCCAGAATAGTTTCTATTATGAGATCCTTGCAGACAAGTTAACCAAGCCAAAACTGTCTGCTTGAAAGTTGCAGTGGCTCTGTAAGACACTGAGAGAGACGCAGCACATCCTGTAGCCCACGGGCTATCACTTCATCTCACTCTTTCTGCACCATCCCCATACCTAACAGAGGGAGCCAGGACACATCATTTGGGGTTCAGCTCTGCTTCTAGCTGCCTGAAAATAAATCAGTGCAAAGTCATGTATTTGTTTATGGGAGAAGGCTTCACTTATTGTTATGAATCAGTTTAGCACGAACAACTAAATGTCAGCATTTAGTTGCATGTGAGGTGCTGTCTTCTGCCAAACTTCTGGGTGCAGGCATTTTTCAGGTCCTGTGCCAGCCTTGAGTGGCTACATTTCTGTGCATGATATCTTGGTGGAGGTGTCTGAACCAAGCCCTCCTTGTTGGCTAAGAAAGCACTTAGTTATTTTTATTAATAATCACTGGCAAATGTACTATGTTTGCATACCTCCAAATCCCCGAGAGTCTGCTCCACACTGCATGCTCATTAAATAGAGTTTTATTTTTCTACTCTCAGTATTAAATAATAGCACATTTGCATTGCTAATGGTTTTAAGCCAATTCACTTAGAAGCAGCAACCCTACAAATTCTTTTGATTTTCTTTAGCTGATGCATAACTGAGCTGGTTGAGTGGAGCAAGAGTACCTTCTTTCTGTTTCTGAAATGGCAATGTGGCATGCTGGCATTGGGTGTTTGAGTCTTCAGAGAAGTTAAGAAAGTGAAATGAGTGCATTCATTTTGTCCAGAAGTGGAGTTGCACCCGTTGCCTAGATGTGCATGACACACTCTCCACATATCTTATATGCATGCCTTCGTTGGTGATGGGGCAAAAATGACTCACCAGTGTGTGGGCGGGCTACCAGCTCAACTGAGCCTTCTAACTTTGATGCTGCTTCTTAATTGGTTCTGACAAGTCTGTATCTATCTTTTATATAATATTTTACAAGGCCCTAAGGTTAAAATGCAAGTTCCAGTCCTCTTGTTTAGCCATCTCTTACTGAATACTGACGAAAAAGTGAACTAACCCAGCTGGAAATAAGTATTATTTAGGTGTAGGTGCTACAAAGTAATATTCTTTTCCTTCATGATTAACAAACTCTGTAAATATCAGCAAAACCACACTGAATGTAAAGCTCGGCAAATATTGTTCCCTGAGTGGCTGGAGGACTGCTTTATTTGTTGGCTAGAGAAATCACCATGTGCATGCATGTGAAACAACCATAGCCCATGGTGACCATTCTGCAGGACAGGATGGCCCTCACTTTACTAAGTTTTATAGCTGTAAAGAATGCTAATGCTTACAGTTAGGGAGCAAACGAGTGAATGATGATTTTAATATAAAACACTCTTTATTAATAGGACACTGTTAAGGAGCAGGAAAAAATAAGTAACTTGAAGAATTGTTTATAAGGAGATTCTCTAATCTTTCTTGCTATGTAGATCTTCCAACAGAAGAAAACGGATTATCAGGAGTCCTTAATGTTATACAGGATAATAGGAAGCAAAGAATTTGGCAGATGGAAGTTTACAAAAATATTAACCAGTGAATGCTATGAATGTCAGATACCGAGGGCTTTAAGATAGTATTTGTCTATCTAACTTTACCCATTTTGGGTTCCAGTGTCTCCTTCAGGCTAGTCATCTATTATCCAAGAGGAAAGAGAATGACTTACATCTTCCCTCGTGGTTGGTTCAGCTCTCCTAAGAACAGCATGAACTGTATCTTGGGTATGTTAAGCTCTCTTTTACTGGCTTAGTCTCAGGTATGCTTTTAGCATTTCATTGGACGAGATGAACCCCATTCATAGCTTATGTTTAAGGAAGGAAGCATGAACATTTTCTCCCTATGTTTCTGAAATGACAGGGCATCAACATAATATGTATGCCACGGTCTTTGATGGAAAATTAAAAATGCTACAGCAAAATTTAGCCAATTTTTTCTTTTTATGTCTAAGTCACTTAATTAATATTTCAAATAGACAAAAGAGGGCAGGACACAGAGCACAGAATGTTTACTTGGTTAAAGTGACAGGATGAAAAGAGTGGTTGTCATGTAACTGACTTTGTGTCCTCCTCCTTTGTCTTGGAGAGCCAGAGGACCAGAGGAGAACATGAGCAGATATGGAACCTCCTATCCTCTGCTGCACACCTGCAGAGATGTTCCATTGTTGACATGGACATCAGTGCAAAGATACGTAATCAAAATTGAAACAGCATTGCAGTAATTTGGTAACCATCCTCTGGCAGCTGCCTTGGAGATGCCATGGGCATGTCACAGGAGGCAGAATGCTTACAGATGCATGTGTCACACAGGTGTTGTTGACATGGTCTGCATGGGGAGACGATAGAAAGAGCTGCAGCCCTGTGCCAGCCAAAGGCAGAGGAGAGCAGAATGGTGTGCCGAGGCTGAGGTAAGAGGGCAGGACAGAGGACATGGATGGGGTACAAATTATTTAACCAAAGTGACAATAGCAGTACTGCAATTCTGATAGCAGCTACTGGTCGCTTCCTTGGTGATGCCATGTTCTTGTCACATGTTCTTTTCTCTGATTTGATGTGCTCTCCAGCGCAATTGGATTATGTAAAAGATAGTCAGAAAGATAAAAGACGAAATTGTTCACTGCAATGCACATTGATGTTTTGGTAAGTTAAACCACAGATAATGGAAATGGTAGTGTAATTATTTTTGGTTTTTTTGTCATATTTATCACATACTACAGTTGCTATAGATCAAAAATTATTTCACTTCTAGAATCATTTTGGTTTGAAAGGACCCTTAAAGGCCACGTAGTCCAACCCTCTGCAATGAACAGGGACCCCTACACCTCCATCAGTGCTCAGAGTTCCATCCAGCCTTAGATGTCTTCAGGGCTGGGGTATCCACCACCTCTCAAGGAAATCTGTTTTAAACTTGCTTCAAATGTACTGTGGTACTGTCAGCAAAGCTGCATCTGATGAACATGAAGTCAAAACTGATTTCAGCGAGGCCGGAGCAATTCCTAAGTTTGAATGAGAATGAAGCAGACTTGCTGTTAGGGCATCTCCCACTGGCTTAGTGGAGGACTATGATGTTGTTATCCAGACTCCAGAATCATGAAATTTGTTTATTACAGCTGTACAGCTAAAGTAATAGAGAGTTTGAGACTATGGTGATAAATATCTAGTGATCACAGAAGTCTGTTGAACAGCTACTGAAATACTGAAGGCTGACAGAATGTTTCTGCATTCTAACATAGTGGAGGTGATCAAGACTGGGAGATATGCAGATCTTACTTTAGCAGATAACTAGCATGAACACATGGGTATTGCATGCGTGCTTAGTTAAAGCTATTAATCCATTAAAAATTATGTGATGAATGATGGCAAGATACAATGGAAAATACATGGGATAAAGTACAGGGATTCAATTAAGTGGGTAGGAGTTTGCCAAAGATGATGTGAAAATATTGCACGGCCATTAGTGGGAGGTGATAAGAGTTCCACCGGGGCTAGCATAAAGACAACAGATCTGTCAGAAAGGGTAAACATAGGGGAAGGATGGGGGGAAAGTGGGGTGTACGATTTCATTAAGCAAGGGGTAACTGTACTGCCAACAAAGTGAACAGCTGTGTGCACTGGAGTTTATCTGTCTTGGGGCGTGCTGTACCCTTGCATCTGTACATCACCATCTGTGCAGATTAGGGGATCTAATTTTGCTACAAGTCAGCACGACCAAATAGTGCAGGAAGGAGTTTGGAAAGGGGCATGAGAGTGTTGGCAATACCCATGAGTCAGCAGGAAATAGCCTGCTGCTGGCGGTACATCTCATTCTCCATAGTTCTGGCTTGCAGCTCTCATTAAGAAATTAGGAGTTTCAGCAGGAAACCAAAGGAGATGGGGCAATGCTGATGTGAACCACTGAACCCTGATGGAAATGGAAGGAGAGGATGAAGCAGTTCAGCCCACAGGCTCAACGAAGTTAAAATTTGTGATGGGGAGAATGAAGAAGCCCATCACTGAAAAACAAAATGATTGCTCTCCTCCCCACTCACCCCTTTTTCTCCCATTTCCTGAATACACACCTCCAAACACCATCTACTCATTTCTCGACCTATTTCTTTGTTTAAACACACTGATTTTTCATTCTTAACTGTATGGGAGGCCAGTACTGCCTTAACAGGGCAGTATTTCAGGGCTTACTAGGTTACTCAATTTCAACTAATAATTTGCCACAACAGTGTAGTACTTTCTGTGGGGAATGGATGATTGCTGGCTACCTCCTAGCCCCTGAGCTAACACACAGCAGGGAACAGGCACAGAAATCTCCCTGCTAACAGTTATAAGGATCTCAGACAACAGCATCTTATCTATCAAAAATATAAAAATGACATCATTCACTGGCCACTTCCTTTTCCTTCCTTCCCTCCTTCCCTCCTTGCCTCTCTCCCTCCCTCTCAGGAAACCATGGGCTGTTTTTTAACAGAGACTGCATCTCCAAATTTATGTACGTGAAAAATCTTTGTAATTTGAAATCTGTGGTCTTAATATAGACTTCAGAGTAATTTTAAATCTGAAGTTGTTGGCAGTCATCAGGCAATAAAAGCATTGTTCTACTTCTTGATACATCCAGTAATCAAACATTAAAAATTCCTGGCCAAGTTACAAGGCCCAAGAGAACACAAGAGTAGGCAGGATGAGGGTATCTGAAACGTCAGATGAGTGTATGAGACAACGCTGTGTGGGCTGGCAAGTTTTTTAATAAGCACCACAATACTTTTTGAGTTTCCATGCTTGCTGGCAGTTTCTTTCTCACATATCCAGGAGGGTCTGTCATCATACTGAAGTACACATTTGTTCCAACTTACTTTCATTCCATTGCATGCTCTCCTATTCTGAGTTCTCTGGAAAACACTTCCTTACCACATGCCTCTTTCTGAAGATCTCCAATCACTGTATGTTCAGCAAACTTACCCTTACAGTCTGCTGCAGTCACAAAGCTGCTTCCAAGCCTTCCAGGAATTAATATGAATTTATTTCTTCTTTTCTTATGCATGTAACCAGATGTGCCTACATGGATTTGATTATTTGCATTTATATATTAAAAAAAAAAAAAAAAAACAACCAAAAAACAAAACAAACAAAACAAACAAGCAAAAAACCAACAAAAAAACCTAAAACAAACACCACCACCAAGTGTCTTTGCAATATGATTCTGTTCTATGATTGCTAAGAGGCTGTCCAGCAAAATGTGAGGCAGGTCTTCACTCAGACTTTATCGGAAGTCTAATTTCTGTGTGACTGTAGCAAATAAGAGGAAGGAGAATGGAATTTTGGAGTTGCTTTTCATTACCAGGGAGTAGCAGGCTGTACATCTACATTCAGTATGTTCTCCCTCCGGAAGGAAATGAAAAGCTATGGAGAATCTGCAACATGTATATACTGTGCTGAATTATTACTTGGAAAGGGGAATGTCTCTGCCCCTTCATAGGGGCATAGAAACAAGATACATAGATACATAGAAACAAATACACCCAAGAAACTGGTACATGTCATTGAAAGTAAGATTAACATTAACTTTTCAACACCTCTCAGAGCCTTCAGCCACTTATGGAAACCAGGCCTACTAAGTGATGAAGAAAATAAATACTGGTAACTCTGACAGTGATTCCAACTGATGTATTGTGCATTTCATCTGTAGGTTTTTTAGCTCTTGCCACTACTAATGCATACAATTTTACTTATGAGGAAAGAGGAGGCACAGTTTATATAAATATATATACTCAATAATTTGTTTTCAGTATCTTTGGTATATTATCAGTCAAATCATTATAAGTCCAGATATAAGTCTTAAAGAAAAATAAGGAATAATAATACAGTTATACATGAATCTACACCTAATTCCACAAGACCCAGAATCTATAGTCAGAAGCTTCTCCATCATTTCATGTCTGTAACTCAAAGCTGCACAGATTTCTAAAACTATTCTGCAGGAAAGAGGAAAGAAAGGATGCAGTAATACTGTTATCAAATACAACATAGTAATATTAAGTTCTTCACAAAGACAAAATTGTTTATCAGAATGATGCTGCCTCCCAGAACAGAAGCAGGTATTTGGCATCAGCAGTGAGAGAAAGATGCCCTCAGCTGCTCCTTACAAAGGATCGTTGGACATCCCCTTTCCTTAGAGATGTGATGGGCAGGCATGCACGACCTTACTGACAGCTTTTGCTTCCTCGTCCATCCCTTAAAAAGAAAATCTACCTGAGCACTACACTCTGTCCTGGCCACTTTCCCTCATCTCCAACCTCAAACCCATCTTTATCTCCTTTACTTGTCTCGTCTTTCATCCAGGACATTCTACACATCCTAAGTGAGGTTAAATAGATTATTTTTAAACACAATTGCTCTGAAATCTGTTGAAAGGAGCTTATAGCATACAAGATTTATAAGGGAAAAAAATATGCGAAAACTTTGGTCTGAAGAAAAGGGAAAGAAAATCTAGACCCTGTAAAATGATGTAACTGACACACAGTATTTTCAATGCTGTTTCAGTAATGCGTTTATGCATCCTTTGATTGCCAATCTTTCCCATAGATTTGTGATGCTTCATATACCCTGGCAGCTGATAAAATCAGTTGTTAAAGCTGTGGGCTTAACTATATCCCTCTTGCTCAATCAGGCTTGTGTCCTGGCTTTTCTGAGTGGTACTTTTTCCCAGATTAGATAGCATTTTCTCTACTCTCCCAATATGGACTCATTTTCGAATTATCCTCTTCCACTGCTCAGAGTCTTACTTGAATCTCTCTAGTCCTCAGGGCTTCATAGATGAACACACAGCTGGTGTATAAATCTAGAAGCTTGTTCTGCTGATGAACAAATTTCTGCAGAACTATCTGCAACAGCAGCAAACTGGATCTGGCACTGTAGATGTTTTTTTCTACTGCCATATTCATAGAATCATAGAATCATAGAGTCATAGAATCATAGAATCATAGAATCATAGAATGGCTTGGGTTGAAAAAGAACACAATGACCACGTAGTTTCAACCCCCCTGCTACGTGCAGGGTCACCAACCAGCAGAGCCCAGAGCCACATCCCCCCTGGCCTTGAATGCCTGCAGGCATGGGGCATCCACGGCCTCCTTGGGCAACGGGTTCCAGTCTGTGTGAAAAACTTCCTCCTACTATCTAACCTAAACCTCTGCTGTCTCAGTTTAAAACCGTTCCCCCTTGTCCTATCACTATCCACCCTCGTAAATAGCTGTCCCCCCTCCTGTTCATGTGCTTAAATAAAACTGTGATCATATTATTCTTCAAATGTAATAATTTTCATCCAGCAGGTATCCAAAGTGCAACAAGCCTTCTCCATTTAGTCAAGCAAGGGGTCAGTCAAGTGAGGTCAAACCAGGTAGGTTTTTGGGATATGGCCTTGGGACACTCATCATGGAATAGAAAAGTTTCTGATCAGCAAAGCTATCTGCTGCCACCCAGAAGAAAGACTTGCCAGAGGAAAGGAGTGCAGGATGGACTCAGCCACAAACATGCTGGGAATATTGGCTCCACTCACAGCTGTTCATCATGCAGTGTGCTGGCAGCTCAATTTTCTTTTTTCATCATATTTTACTGCAAAATCTTCCATTTCATCAGAACAACACAGAAAGTTCTATGCCTATGAGAATCTCTGTTTAGAGATTATTTTCTTGGTCACAGAGTATGTTATGCTCTCTGCCTGCCCTTATTCTCACACTGCCAGCACTTTCTTCAACATAGCTGCAAATCCCTTTAGGGAAGCTTACCAGCTTGAATGAAGAATAATATTTTTTTACACATTTCTCAGTGTCATCCCAACCAAAGCATGTTTATGACAGGATTTGGGTGATCTCCAGGAAAAGAAATTATGTCACTTACAAACAATTTTGCAAAAAGTATCTGAACATATGAGGCTCTCTATAGACAGATAGAATCAGCCTCACATTCACAAGCCCTGGTCCTTACGGGGGACTTCAACCACCCAAACATAACAGGGCATAAGCAACCCAGAAGGTTCCTGGAGTGCATTGAGTATAACAACTTCCTTCTCCAAGTGACAGAACAGTCAATGAAGGAAAGTGCTAGTCTGGATCTTGTTATAACCAAGAAGCCCATTGTCTTGGCTACTGTAACCATGAAATGGTATAGTGCTAAGGGCAAATAGGAGAATGCGCAGCAATCTTGCTACCCTGGACTTTGCCCTCTTCATGGATCTGCAAAGCAGAAGACCTCTGGAAGGAAGAGGGGCTCAAGAAAGTTGGTTAACATTCAAAGATCACCTCCTCCAAGCTTAATGCGGCCCAACAAAGAGGAAGTTGGAAAAAACACCAGGAAGTCTGTATGGATGAGCAAGGAAATCCTGGTCAAATTGAAACATGAAAAAGAAGCCTGTAGAGGGTAGAAGCAAGGACAGGTAGCCTGGAAAGAATACAGACATTGGCTGAGCAGTCAGGTAATTGGATTAGGAATGTGAAGGCCCTGATAGAATTAAATCTGGCCAGGACCATCAAAAGCAACAAGGGCTACTATAAGGACATCAGTGATAAAAGGAAGCAAAGGAAAACACGCGCTCTTTGCCAAAGGAAATGGGAGATGTTAAATTAAAATATTAATGTATTCTGTAAGCACTTGTGTCACTTCTGTCCTGTGCCTGTCTCCTGTGCATTTCAATGCAATGCTGCCACCAGTGCATTTCACATACAGTAGCTTCGCTCTGCCTTGAAATCTTTTTCTTAGCATTTTTGCAATGTACCTCCATGTTATTTTTCTTCTTCTGAACAGTTCAACAAGGAATCTTTCCTAAAAACAGAGAACAGAAGCCAGGGAACTCCCTAAGGTTTTTAACAGCATGAGCTTTCCAAGAAAAATGAGCACTGCTTCATCAAACCAGGAAGCTACATTGCACACGAAGCAGAAATGTAGTGTATTCTCTTTGATCCTTGTCACATTTTCTTGATAATTCTTTCTTACTTGGATATTCCAATCTCTTAAGCATGATCAAAACCCCATCTTTTTAAAAGTCCTCCCTGTCAGAAAGCTGTCTTTGTTTGTCCTTAGAGATTCATGAGTTCTTCATATACTGAATTATTCTCTACATTGGCTTCACTGCAGAAAGATCAAGATCCATTTCCGAGACAGCAACATGTTTCCAGTGTAACAGTTTCAAGATCTGAAATCATCATCATGCATCCAGTGATTGCATTTCATCATAAGGAAGCACGGAGCTGGAGTTTCCTAAGGGGACGTACAATATTTGTTAGAAGTTTGAAGATACCAGACTCTCATTCCTTAAAAATGACATTTTGAATAAAGTCTTTTCCTATGAGGTTTTGTTTGTTTGTTTGTTTGTTTTTGCATTCTTCTACACCTAACGTGTTGGGTTAGTGACTGTTGAGGCATCTAGTAGCATGTGAGAGGGCAGGAAAACTATGTGAATATTTTAAGCATGAAAAACAGAATCATAGAATCATTAAGGTTGCAAAAGACCTCCAAGACCATCTAGTCCAACCGTTCACATACCACTAATATTGCCCACTAAACCATGTCCCTCAGTATTGATCTGTCCACCACCTCCCTGGGCAGCCTGCGCCAGTGCCTCACCACTCTTTCTGAGAAGAAATTCTTCCAAATATTCAGCCTGAAAATACATATAAAACATGTAGAACATTTTTTTCCTGTAACTTACGTAGTGTATGTGCAACATCTGAAAACTTATTTGTCAGGCTGAGATTTTCTCCGTAGGCTTCAAAACTTTGCTTTTCAAAATGTTTGAGGGCTGAATTTCTTGGTGTGCACTGACTCAGTGTAATTTCAGAAAACTTCAGCTATAATTTTCCATGTCAAAACCCGAGTGGGTTTTGCCTGACATAAATGAAGTTCTTCATACAAAGAAGACAAGAAAATGAATAAAAGTAAATAGCGGGTATTTTGAAATGTGATTTATATATTACATTTGATTTATTCTAAGTATTTTAGGTAAAAAGCAGCAAATTACCAGCCAGAAAATAGTACATTTTATACATGTGACAATAAGGATAAAACGGTCTTGCATTTCATTTGCTTTCAAAATTGTTCACTCTGGACATTATTATCAGGGTAGTCTCATGGAATTCAGGAGGTTACTAATATAATATTATTTTAAAATCTAGAGGAAGTTTTGCTGATGTTCATCTTTGCCATGTATTTTCTGCACAAGATGTCTCAAGGCTCAGGTAAAGTGCTAACATGCCTGACAACATCAAATTGTGAGGAAGGTAGGCATTGGTGGAGCTCACCAATGAAGTAATTATGGCTTTATAAAACACAGATTTAGGTGGCTAGATATGCTTAGGGAGACACTGGTAAAAATCAATAAATAATCCTGGCTATCTGCACAACATCACTGATGACATCTCCTGGAACAAAAGTACTGTAATTGAATGGATCTCACTGCAAATGCATTTCGGCAGCAACAGTTTCTGATGAATCATCTCATGTGCTTTAAACTGAAACAAGAACAAAGCGCGGACCTCCCCAGCCAAAACATTATCGGGAATTCAGTGTCAGAAGTTACCTGTGCTTTATAAAGGCAAGTAGTGGAAGATTCATTAACTGTACATATTGCACTTCTTTTCTTTTAGCCGAGGTATACATAAAAACAAAAAGAGTATTCAGATAAATAGTCTGTTAGAACTCAGATGCATTACAATGCACAAAATTTGGAAGAGCAATTTTGGATATACTTAGTACATTTAATTAACCAAGATAAGGAAGAGACTGGGATTTAAACATTTAAACGCTTGGTGAGAAATCTCTGTTGTACCTTATATGAGTGTGGAAACCCAAGCATAACTGGCTTTCAGCAAGCTGCAGTGTGGCTCTCCGCAAGCTCTGTGCTGGGAAGCTGTCCAGAGGATATTGACTTCTGGTCTTCCGGATCCAGGAAATAGTACTATGAAGTCCTGAGGGAAAAAACTAATCCTTATTTAATTAAAAATTTTGATTAGCTGAGTTTGGGTAAACAGAATGGTAAAGTAACCAAAATATCTTCAAAGCAAAATACGGGAACAGAGAGGCGTGTCATTGTCCGGCCGCTTGTCAGTAATGATGCCTCCTTTGTTTCCTTGCCCTTGTAATTGCTGAGGATAAAAGAGCAAACTGTGATGGGATCAGTGGGAGCAGAACTGTAAAAGGCTTTGGTAGAAGTCATGAAAGGCATCTGTCAGCAGTATTCTATAGCATTCACTATGCTATCAATTGTCTTAGAAGGAAAAATGAACCTTTGTACTAGGTCAGTTTGGGACAGAGCTAGTTTTCTTCACAGAAGCCAGTTTGGAGCTGTATTTTGGGTTTGTGACCAAAGCAACATTGATAATACATCACTGTTTTAGCTGTTGTTGAACAGTATGTGCGCAGCATTAAGGCTTTTCTCTTTTCCAATCCACATGCTCAGTGAGGAAACTGGTTGTGCACAAGGGGCTGGGAGGAGACATGGTCAAGAAAGACAGTGGACCCAAACTGACCAGAGGGCTATTCCATACCATGCGATGTCACATCCAGCTGTGAAGGCTGGGGAAAAGAAGCAGGAGAGGAGAGTGACAACATTTGTCTGCCAAAGTAACTGTTACACGTTATCAAGACCTTCTTTCTGGAAATGGCCATTTGCCTGGCAAAGTAATGAATGAACCCCTTGTTTTGTTCTGCTTGCATGGTCCACTTTGCTTTAATTATTATACCATTATTGTCATCATCCTTGTGTTCTTCTTGCTGTTGCTCTTCTGTTTCTCTCCCTAGTCCCTGCAGGTAAGTGAGTGAGTGGATGGCTGGGGGGTTTATGTGCCCCACAGGTCAACCCACCACAACCTTGCAAGAAAGTCCTCATGTCGAATTATTCTAGCCTCCAACCTTTATCTTTACTTGCTTTTCCCTTTTAACTTATACAAATGCTCAAGACATTAATTGACTTAAGTAAGATGTAAACACACAGTTATGCACTTAATTCATGTACACAACTGCAAGAATATGCGCAAAAGAGACAGAAAGACCAGAATCTTTGATTGAGCTGCTCATTTGATTCTGGAGCAGTCAGTTTCCAAAAATTATTTAACATGGGTGATGTAACTGCTCTGTTTGTGTGACTGACCTCTAGCTTAACTCCTCTCGGAATGTTATGCCAAAGGCTGTCCTCAGTTATAGCCATGCAACTGCATTGATTTCAGTGCTGTTGTGCAGGAATGACTACAGAAAGAAGCTCGCCTGGATACTATATCTTCATTCACTGCACAGCACCCCCTGTGTAGATCTTATTTTTGCCATAGTATTTAGTAACTGTGAATAACTAACATACCTAACAATATATGGTCTATTTTTTTCCTATTCTCCAGTCTTGACACTATCCTGAGTACAGGCCAAGTCATCCTTGCCCAGGCAGAACTTCCTCATAAATTGCTTCCCTTGCTTCCTCACTAATTAGTTTATCAGCATCCTCTTTGCAAATTATCAGATAAAATTTGCTTATCCTAGTGAATTAATTCAGGAGGGCATTATTGGAGAAATGTTTGAAGTACTGCCAAACTTTCCTGTTAAAAATTAAGCTTGAGGTTAAAAGGCTGCTTTTTAAGACAACTTTATTTCAATTTGGTTTCACAAAAATCCAGCATTTTCCCCTTTTTTTGGAACTAAGCAGGGTTCACAGAGCATAAATTACTAGAAAGTTTGGCCTTCAGCTCTCTACAGGATAAAGTTTTCACACAGCTGTACAAATTCAGACCCACAAGTTTCAGACTGTAGGGTCTGCAAGCACTTGTATCCATTTACAGAATAGCACAGATTTTGGACCATGCTGAGTGACACCAGATTCCATGCACATGCAAACAGCTCAGACCATCATTATGCCATCAGTAGCAGCATCTAGTGGCTAGCGTGGCCCCTGAAAACTGTACTGCCTGGGCAGCAAGGGAAAGAGCTGGAAAACGTGTCATTTTTCAACAGCAAGCTGTCCTTTCTCCACACTTGAGTACCAAGCTTGGAAGAAAGCCATGTTCATATTTATGAGTGAGCACAAACAAAATTCATAAATATGTCACAATTTTTTTCGAAGTCAGACCTTACTCCAAGGAGAGACATACATGAACTGCAAAAGAAGATTGAATACACCCCTACTCTAAGTGTACATGTGCATTAATTTCTTGAAGGGGGCTCAGTAGGTTCCTGCTTCAAGGGCAGGTGTACATTAATGCCCTTGGAACACAACATCTGTGAGAGTGCATGAAAAGAAAGAGTCTGCTCCCTTAAGAGTCAAGAGTTCAAATTTAAAAAAAAGAATTTGTAAGAAAAGGAGGAATCCATAAACAAGAATACACAGGGACACAAATGTGACTGAAAATGGAGGCATTGATGAGAAACAAACCTGTTAGGTCTCAGTGATTAAAGAGGACATGTGAAAATGTGAGAGTGTTTAGTTCCAGCAAGGTTATCTAATTCTTGTTGTTTGGGAAAATAAGAACAAAGGGAGAAACCAGGAGAAATCAAAAAAAGAATCAGAAGCCTAACAAAGCAGACATGGAAACAATGATAAGAAACAAACCTTGCCAGTCATCTTAACTGGTGGTTACTGATGATAATATTAAGAAACCATTATCACTACTTTCAAGGAGATTAACCCGAGCTTTGCAACAGATAAAGCTGTAAACCAGGGAAGACCCCAGAGAACATATTGAGAGGGATGCAGAAGTCAATAGAGCTCTGCAACCCATGAGGGGGCATGCAAGAGGAAGGGTGTGCAGGGAGGAACAATGAGGTGGAGGTAGACAGAATAGGGTATAAAAGCAACTGGTCACACAGAAAGCAGTCAGTATACAAGTCTGGCTGACCCCTGCAGTCTGCTTTATCTTACTGAATGTTCTCTCAACCATCTGTACAAGATCTCATTCTCTATCTCACGTATATGTGTTGCAAGGACTAAGTGCCAGCTACTGGAGCCAGACTGGGGGTGAGGGTGTCCCACAGGCTGTGACATCAGCAATAAGCATGCATTAATTCCCAGGGAGAGCTAAAAACAAGCCTTTGATCAAGCAATGTGCATTAATTCCCAGGGAGCTCTCCTTCTAGCAACAGTGGATCAGTACGAAAAGCCCAAAGAACGGCATCCAGAAAGAACTGTTAACTATTCACCTCTGATAACATCAGCAGAAGGCTATGGGTATGTCTTGCTGGTGCAACAGAAGCAGGGGAAGGAGGCAAAAATTATTCTTCTGCCAGGGGATAAATGGAAGATTGGACAAAGAATACCACATTCAGAGACCTACAGTGTCACTGGGGCAGTCTGTGAGCGTTGTGTTGGGCACTTCTTGCTGTAGAGATTGAGGAAAATGCCTGGCAGTGTGCTCAGATATTTTCCATGGAAGATAACAGGATAAAGGATAATTCTTCAAGGGACATGCTGAGATTGAACAGTAACAGGTTGGGTGCCCTTAGAAGTCCAGGGCTACACTGGCTGGCTTAGCTTTGTGTCTGCTGGCAGAGCTGTGGAACTCCATCAATGATGAGTATTGAGATTGCAATTCCTCATAAAGGAGCAATTGTATGAATGGTGTGATTGACCACCACTCCAAGGAGAGGTTCATTCATAGAGAGTTGAACATGCCCCTGCTCCATAGACACACAGCTGCTATCTGCAAGCTGAATAGGCTGCCGCCCTAAGGAAATTCACATTATTCCTGTTTCAAGAACAGACATGCTTCAGTTTCTAGGGACGACTGAAGTGTTCCCTTTACAACAGAAAAGTGGGCCTACTTTTCTGTGGGGAAGCACCCTTTATGTTTTGAGGGCTGACAGGCTCAGCTGTGGCTGCCGTTGGCCTGTGCGAGCTGGCTGAAATAGCTGTGTTGGCATGAGGCAGCCATGGCGTCTCCTCATAGAGGCCTCTCTACAGCCTCCTGCTACCTGCATCTTGATACCTACACCTGTACCTACAGTGATAAACAGACACAGAGCCCCAAATTGTATATAATTTATTTACAATGCATAACCAAACAATGGTATTTCATGCTTCTTCGCATTAAGTGCTGTTCAAAACCCAGGAAACCTCCAGCCTTCTAAACAGAGGCCTAGGAGGAGGGTGAACAGCATTGCTGAGGAGCAGAGAGAGTTGGAAAAGAATTCAAAAAATGTTTGCAGTCGAGTCCACACACCGTCATTCATTGTTATCAGCGTGCTACTGGTCTCAAAACTGTGTCTGTTCCTCTGTCTAGATTTCTCACGTCTTATTGCCTGCTGAGATCATACTAACGCCATCACATTTTCTGCTCCCCTGCATTCCTGCTGCAGTCAGACATTCATGGGAGGTGCAAAGCCGTAGGGTTTTTCATCACTTTCCCTTGTTGCCTTTTCAAATCTTTTCAGTGCTGTGATGATCCTATTTCAGAAACTTTTTTCTTGATGAAATCTGGCACTCACTCTCCTAGACAAGTTACGTGTGCCATTATTATACTTAGTTACAATCTCAAAATGCCGTTTCAAAATAAACTTTAATGGTGTAGTGCAGAGTCTGCAAATGAAGGGCCAGTTCCATAAATACCTTGGTTTTATTCAGTCTTTATCTGTCTCACCATGTGTCTTCAGAAGCTTTAATGGACTGTAGAAGGCAGAAATCACAAGGATGAAAAACTACAGTGAAGAGAGATGTTTACTAAATACACAATTCAAAGCTCATTTCATCCAAAGTTTTAAAGTGGCATTTAATATCCACCTTACAACCCACAGAACACAATTCAAATGATGGATAATCCACATCTTCATAACTGGACTTCTTTTGCATCCAGTTATGCAGAACAGCAGGGATCAGTGTCCTCAGGAAACCAGTTAATAGCATCCTGATAGATTTGTAGTCTGAGACATAAAGTGGAGCAGGCTGGAAACTACTTTAATAAACCACCAACACATTGTAGCTTCACAAGATCAGTGGCTTCAGCCCTTCTCAGCCCTGACAATTTGCTTCAAGAAGTGACAGGAGCAGATGTGAATTGACACTGGCTGCACCAGTGCCACCGGCACCAAACCTATGTCTTCAGATGACCTTCTCTGTAATAGAATTTTCTCTTATATAGAATTTTTTAATTCTAAGTTATTTTTTCTGGTTTTCAGTGTTTGTTTTGGACTGTGTTCCTGCTTGCAGGATTGCCAAAGCACATCCCCATCTTCTCTCTTTCCAGACAAGGGACAAACTAGGTAAGGTTCCCATGAACCTAGCTTGAATCCCAAAGAAATCAGGTATTGAATTTCAGTTTAAGTCGCTGTAAACAAGGCCCCAGAGACTTTTATGAATCTTGTTCATAAAGTGAGTCAAAGGTTCATTCTGTTATGAGAGTATGTATCAGCACTGGTGACAGTGACAGTGGGTCACTTCTGCAGGCACAGATTTTTCTGTCTGCAGCATGAAGACTCGCGTTCATCACTGGTAAAAATGCATTGCTAATGGTGGTGACTGTCTTGAAAAACAGTGTTTTGTAGCTCAGAATTATTTGCTCT
The DNA here is from genome assembly GCF_019232065.1 of Centrocercus urophasianus. Lineage (NCBI taxonomy): Eukaryota > Metazoa > Chordata > Aves > Galliformes > Phasianidae > Centrocercus > Centrocercus urophasianus. The sequence continues at coordinate 40,688,193 of NW_024885532.1, forward strand.
CTCAAATAGCATTATTGTGCTCTTTCTGTCTGTGGTAGTTTTCATAGAAATAAATAGGAGGCATTACTTTTGGAGAGACCTGATTAATAAATTGAGAAATCTTTTCAGGAAGAAGTTAATTGTCTGTGTTCAATTTGTATAATGCTTTGCATGTTTGAATAATAGTCAAGAAAACAACAAACTGTTTGTCATGGTTCTATGTTTTTTGTTTGTTTGTTTGTTTGTTTTTATTTTGGGTTTCAATATTCCATATCAAAACATCATGTAGTGTACGGGGTATTAAAGTGTCACTGCCCCAATCCCAGGTACCTATCCCTGTACATTACAGAAGTCACGGGATCTGGCCCTTCCGGGTGGGGGGGGCCGCTCTCTTGCTGCCTTGCAGTGGGTGCTGGAGGTGCTTTCCTGGCCGTTCCAAGCTGTTCAGGTTTGAATCGGTCCCGGGAACTCTCTCTCTCATCTTGTCTGATTTATTAATCTCAATTTCAACTAAATTGTATATATTGTGTTATTTTGTATTCCGATATTATAGTAAAATAAGTTTTCCTCCATAGATTGTTGCCACTGCTCTTTTCCTCCCCTCCTTCCTTCCCATTTTTGTGGGACTGGGATGGGGGGGAGGGCAGAGGCCTGCCGCCCCTGTCACGGACATAGATTGATCTGGTCAACTCCGTGACAGATTTTTGGCGCCCTACGTGGGGCAAGCTGCTTTTTAGCTTTTAGAACAAATCTCTTTTTCTCTCTGCTCTTAGAGAGCTTTGTTAGGGAGCATTATCAGTAGTTCAAGTTTCTGTGCTGGAAAACCTGACCTTGAAAGATTAGGCGTGGTGGAAATTTTGTATGACCCTGACTTTGTTCCTAACCACCCACACCAAAACCGTGACCCTGAAAAAGTGAGGACAACGCCTGAGATATGGCAGAAAATCATGACAACAGCGCCGGACAAATATGCCTCTACACTAACATCAGCATGTGACAGATACCAAGAACAACAGAGAACGCCCTTAGTTTATGAATTAATTGTTACGCTCCAAAACTACGAACAATTGCTGTCCCCAATTCATGCTGCCGTTGCTGCTATATCAAGAATGATGGAGCAAGTGTCTCAACTGATTAACCGTGACAAACCTGTAGCAGTATCAGAGGCGCTTGATGAAGATCGGGATAATCAAATGAGTCTAATGAAGGAGATGAAGGAGATGAAGGAGATGATGAAATTTGTGCGAGCCCACCTAACTAAAGACGAAGAACCTTCCTTCTCACGTGCACCATCAAAGATCTCAGCTGTTAGAAGCAAACGCTCTCCGGCTCAAGTAAGGGGTAATACACCGCGAATTGTCTTATGGTATTACCTACGTGACCATGGAGAAGACATGGGGAAGTGGCACGGTCAACCTACTCCTGTACTACGAGCCCGGGTGAAAGAATTACAAAGCAGATCAACCACCAGTGCAGTTGCTCCAGTTACCACAGGTAATGAATAGAGGGGCCCTGCCCTCAGTCAGGGGGGGGAAAGGGATAATAGAGTATATTGGACTGTGTGGATTCGATGGCCTGGCACATCAGAACCACTGAAATATAAGGCACTGGTGGACACTGGTGCACAGTGCACTCTGATGCCCTCGAGTCACCAAGGGACAGAATCAATCCATATTTCTGGAGTGACCAGGGGCTCTCAAGAATTGTCTGTGTTGGAGGCTGAGATAAGCCTCACTGGTAAGGACTGGTAAAAACATCCTATTGTGACGGGCCCAGGGGCTCCATGTATACTAGGTATTGATTATCTCAGAAGGGGGCATTTCAAGGATCCTAAGGGGTATCGATGGGCCTTTGGAATAGCTGCTGTGGACACAGACAACATTAAGCAGCTGTCTGTTTTGCCTGGCCTGTCAGAAGATCCATCTGTTGTGGGGCTGCTGCGAGTAAAAGAGCAACAGGTACCGATTGCTACAAAAACGTTGCACAGGCGGCAGTACCGCACCAACAAGGATTCTTTGCTCCCCATTCATAAGTTAATTCGTCAACTAGAGAGCCAGGGAGTGATCAGCAAAACTCACTCGCCTTTTAACAGCCCCATATGGCCAGTGCGTAAAGCCAGTGGAGAATGGAGGCTGACGGTGGACTACCGTGGCCTGAATGAAGTCACACCCCCACTGAGTGCTGCTGTGCCGGACATGTTAGAACTCCAGTATGAACTGGAGTCAAAAGCGGCCAAATGGTATGCCACCATTGACATTGCTAATGCCTTCTTTTCCATTCCTTCGGCCAAAGAATGTAAGCCACAGTTTGCTTTCACATGGAGGGGCGTTCAGTATACCTGGAACCGTTTGCTCCAGGGGTGGAAACACAGCCCGACCATTTGCCATGGGTTGATCCAAACTGTATTGGAACAGCGCAGTTCTCCTGAGCACCTGCAGTACATTGATGATATCATTGTGTGGGGCGATACAGCAGAAGAAGTCTTTACAAAAGGAGAGCGAATAATCCAAATTCTTCTGAGTGCTGGTTTTGCTACTAAGTGAAGCAAAGTGAAAGGACCTGCCCAGGAGATTCAGTTCCTAGGCATAAAGTGGCAAGATGGCAGTCGTCACATCCTGACAGATGTGATCGACAAAATCACTGCTATGTCTCCACCCACTAGCAAAAGAGAGACACAATCTTTTCTGGGTACAGTGGGCTTTTGGAGAATGCACGTTCCAAACTACAGCCTCATTGTAAGCCCCCTTTATTATGTGACACGAATGAGAAATGAGTTTACATGGGGCCCTGAGCAGCAGCAGGCTTTTGAACAGATTAAACAGGAGATAGCCCGTGCCGTGGCCCTAGGGCCAGTACGGAAGGGACAGGGTATAAAGAACATCCTCTATACTGCTGCTGGAGAGAACGGTCCCACTTGGAGTTTGTGGCAAAGAGCCTCAGGAGAGACCCGAGGCCGACCCCTAGGATTCTGGAGTCGGGCGTACAGAGGGTCTGAAGAGCACTACACTCCAACTGAAAAGGAGATCTTAGCTGCATATGAGGGGGTTCGGGCTGCTTCTGAAGTAGTCAGTACTGAAACACAGCTTCTTCTGGCACCTCGACTGCCTGTGCTGAACTGGATGTTTAAAGGAAAGGTTCCCTCCACCCATCGTGCTACTGATGCCACTTGGAGTAAGTGGATTGCGTTGATTACACAGCGAGCGCGGATGGGGAACCTCAGCAGTCCAGGAATCCTAGAGGTCATCATGGATTGGCCTGAAGGTAAAAAGTTTGGAACACCACCAGGAGAAGAAGTATCACGTGCTAAAGAAGCCCCACCATACAATGAACTACCAGAGAATGAAAAGAAATATGCCCTGTTCACAGATGGATCGTGTCGTATTGTGGGAAAGCATCGCAGATGGAAATCTGCTGTGTGGAGCCCCACACGACAAGTTGCAGAAGCCACTGAAGGGAAAGGAGAATCAAGCCAATTTGCAGAGGTAAAGGCTGTCCAACTGGCCTTAGATGTCGCTGAACGGGAGAGGTGGCCAATGCTCTATCTTTACACTGACTCGTGGATGGTAGCGAATGCCTTATGGGGTTGGTTACAGCAGTGGGAGCAAAATAACTGGCAAAGAAGGGGTAAACCTATTTGGGTTGCTGAACTGTGGAAAGACATTGCTGCCCGAACAAAGACTATAGTTGTAAAGGTGCGCCATGTAGATGCTCATGTGCCCAAGAGTCGGGCTACTGAAGAACAGCAAAATAACCATCAGGTAGACCGAGCTGCCAGAATTGAGGTGGCTCAAATAGACCTGGACTGGCAGAACAAGGGTGAATTATTTCTGGCTCGGTGGGCCCATGAGACCTCAGGTCATCAAGGGAGAGATGCAACATACAAATGGGCTAGAGACCGAGGGGTGGACTTAACTATGGATGCCATTGCACAGGTTATTCATAACTGTGAAACATGTGCCATCATCAAACAAGCCAAGAGGATGAAACCTCTCTGGGAGGAAGGGCGATGGCAAAAGTACAAATATGGGGAGGCATGGCAGGTTGATTATATCACCTTGCCACGATCTTGCAATGGTAAGCATTATGTGCTTACTATGGTGGAGGCAACCACTGGGTGGCTCGAAACATATGCAGTACCCCATGCTACCGCCTGAAACACCATACTGGGTCTCGAGAAACAAGTCCTGTGGCGACATGGCACCCCTGAAAGAGTTGAATCAGATAATGGGACTCATTTCAAAAATTCTCTTGTAAATACTTGGGCCAAAGATCATGGCATTGAGTGGATTTACCATATTCCCTATCATGCACCAGCCTCTGGTAAAACTGAACGATACAATGGATTGTTAAAAACGATGCTAAAAGCACTGGGTGGCGGAACATTTAAGCACTGGGAGAAGCATGTGGCTGAAGCCACCTGGTTAGTCAATACCAGAGGATCTATCAATCGTGAAGGTCCTAACCAATCCAGTTCCCTACATACCATAGAGGGAAATAAAGTCCCTGTTGTATATGTAAAGAACATGTTAGGAAAGGCAGTTTGGGTTCTTCCAGCTCCTGGAAAGGGCAAACCTCTCCTTGGTACAGTTTTTGCCCAGGGACCAGGATGCACTTGGTGGGTAATGCAAAAGAATGGGGATGTCCAGTGTGTACCACAGGGAAACTTGATGCCAGGGGAGTGTAGTTACTAATTCTATATGTATATATATATATATATAGCCATGTGTGTGTAATGCATTGTAATCATTTTTTGTTTGTATATATGTATATATATTTTAAGCATGATGTAACGATGTAGAATAAGGGGTGGAATGTCATGGTTCTATGTTTTTTGTTTGTTTGTTTGTTTGTTTTTATTTTGGGTTTCAATATTCCACATCAAAACATCATGTAGTGTATGGGGCATTAAAGTGTTAATGCCCAATCCCAGGTACCTATCCCTGTACATTACAGCAGTCACGGGATCTGGCCCTTCCGGGTGGGGGGGGGCGCTCTCTTGCTGCCTGGCAGTGGGTGCTGGAGGTGCTTTCCTAGCCATTCCAAGCTGTTCAGGTTTGACTCGGTCCCGGGAACTCTCTCTCTCATCTTGTCTGATTTATTAATCTCAATTTCAACTAAATTGTATATATTGTGTTATTTTGTATTCCGATATTATAGTAAAATAAGTTTTCCTCCATAGATTGTTGCCGCTGCTCTTTTCCTCCCTTCCTTCCTTCCCATTTTTGTGGGACTGGGATGGGGGGGAGGGCAGAGGCCTGCCGCCCCTGTCACGGACATAGATTGATCTGGTCAACTCCGTGACAGATTTTTGGCGCCCTACGTGGGGCAGGCTGCTTTTTAGCTTTTAGAACAAATCTCTTTTTCTCTCTGCTCTTAGAGAGCTTCGTTAGGGAGCATTATCAGTAGTTCAAGTTTCTGTGCTGGAAAACCTGACCTTGAAGGATCCTTGCTAGGATTTACTCTGGCTCTCTATAAGTCAGTCTTGTATCACATTTCTGACAAATAAGAAGTGACTGTTCTCTGTTTACTATCCACATTATACTACTGGGTGTACAGGAACAGCAAAAATACTAGTTTGGGACCCTCAAGAGGAATCTGTAAGAGCAAGATCAAAGTAGCCTTGAGAGCTACAGTGTTCAGTAGACAAAAAGAGCTATATTTCACGTCTGCAGCTGCATTGCCTGAATAATTTTACTCACAATAGACTCTTATACCTGAATTCCAGCTGCCCATATAGGACAGAGTAGTCATTATATAGTATCTGTGCTATATTTTTCATCTTGGTAGAAATATCCTGTAGCACCTTGATAACCTGTGGCACCTCAAACGAATCTAGTCCTCTCTTTTTAGGCAGCTAGTTCTGCCTCCAGGCCAACTGCTTACTCTTTTTGGTGAGATAAGTGACTCAAACATATTTTGACTATTTGAAGAGCTAGGAACACTGGAAAGAAAGGCAAAGGGAAAATAGAGATTTAAGAACATTTGAAAGGACTGAAGTATCTGTGGATGGAGTGATACAGATGTTTTCTGTGGGTGCATGTGGCATGATTTCCATCTCACTTCAGATAGATCCCTTCCTACACACGTGGCACAGTTCAGATACCCCTCCATCCAGTGCGGTCTCCTTCAAGAAAACCAGTACCCACTTGCCTTAACTCAGTGCAGTAAGGAGTGGCTTAGAGGTAAGAAACAGTGACTTGATCAGAAACCTTATACCATCTGGAGAAATAGTTTCCTAGTTTTAAGCTCAGAAACTAGACTAACTCTATCCCAAAGACAGACTTGTATGAATGAGGGAATCAACTTGTGCTTTATGATGAAAGAAAGCTCTTGCTGTCTCAAGAGGGCCAGTAGTTCAGCTCTTATTGCAAGCTCTCATACCTCCCAGGACTGTATCATACAGGCATTTTATTACTATTCATTACATGTAAATGTTTCTTGTTCCCCATATAAACTTGCAGCTGTCAACACAGCCAGTGCTAGCTAGCAGGAAATTATTTGTCTGAGAAGGAAATGTTGCAGACTATCAAGTCCTCACAATGTGCTAAAACATCCGTAGAGGCAGAGTGCCAGTGGTTTATTATAAATTATCAACCATATGTTCTTTTGGCTTCCATAACTTTGAAAGCAAGGAAATGTGTCATCAAATAATGGGGGAAGAGTCGTAATGACACTCTACTGGAATGGCTCCCCATACCTCCTTTCCTGAAGAGCATGAGGGCTAAGGAGATTAACAAAGATATAAAAAGCAGGTTGTTACTAAACTGCAGATAGGAAGAATGAACTTGGCAGGAACTCCATGTAAACCTTAGAAAATGTGATAGATGTCTGAGGAATACTTGTCTTCATTCATACCAGTACTAGAAGCAATAGTCTAATGTACATATCTCTCTTGGCTGCACTCAAGGTAAGTTTGTCGATACAGTCAACAAAAGTATGTTTCCCAGAACTCAAGGTGAAGCAAACAGATAATCCCAATGATCAGCCTTGCTGACCAAGCTGTTGAACTAGCTCCACATGATGCAGTGTAGATAAAATTGCTATTGAACAAGAATTGAATTTGGCAAGACAAGTCTCAGAAAGGAAGGAGATTAAACTGAGGCTACATCACCCATTACCCATGGTAACATTTGCTGTAGATTATTATTATTATTATTATTATTATTATTATTATTATTATTGTGCTAGTGCCAGGTAATGCAGGTAACATCGATTGTTTCATTCCTGGTTCCTACTGTTGAAACACTGAGCTGCATGGGCTGTGGCACAATTTCCTCCATGGACCTGACAGCTGATATCACGAGTGCTCAGAATGACTTTCACAGTTTGGTGCAGGGTTCTTTGGTGCAGGTTCACATTTTCAGCTTGAAAACGTGTTGACAAGCAGGCACTGAGTGAGGTGAGGAAGAGTGAACCAGCACTGCCTGAGGTGAGGAGACAAACCAGTTCACTGCAAGCAGAGATTGAAGGGCATGACAGATAGCTTCAAGAGCCTGATTTTCACCAGACAAAATTATAGAAGTCTTGTTTATTCTTGCAACTTATGAGTTTGGCTATTTGATTACAGAATGACATAGAAAAATACACCTAAACCATACCATAGATCATTATACTGTAATCTATCTGAAGCTCAGTTTTGTTCTTAGTTACTCTACAGGAGTGTGCTGCTGGAGCAGTTCTGTCTGACTGGAGAAGGAATAGCTCCAGCAGCACCTCCAGCCTCTGCATGATACTCACAGAACTGAAACAGATTCTCTCTTCAGTAAAGTCTGTGTAATGTCCAGGCTGCCTTAAAGGGCTGTCCACTTTCTATTTGCTTCTTAAGTTTAGTAAACCTTGCAGGCATTCTTATATACTGGCTTACAGACATAAAAGGCTTTAATATCATAGAACAGTAGATGGCTTGGGTTGGAAGGGACCCAAGGATCATCAGTTTCCTTATATATGTGAGGGTTCCCTCTGAGATAGCACAGATTGCATTATTTTTAGCATAATAACAGTATATGGACTTCTGCCAGTTATAGTTGTAAGCACTTAGAATTCCTTCCCTATTTCTTGGGCTACACAAGACTTCTAAGGAGTCTGCTTACTCTGGCTCTGGGCAGCCTGGTCTAGTGGTTGGCAACCCTTCCCATGAAACAAGATGATCATTATGGTCCTTGTGAACCCAGACCATTCTATGACTCTATGATTCTTTGTAAGTGAACACAGTTTAAGAGATATTCAAAGATTTCAAAAAACACAGCTCAGTTTGTTAACATTTTTTACTTAGAAATATATTCTGAATTTTCAGAGGCAAATACATGGAGTTGCAGTTTTCAGCCAGCAAATTTAGTCCTTTTCAGCCTCTATCTCTTTTTAAGCATCTAAAAGCCAACATGGAAGAGGCTCCAAAAAGTGAGTCTTGCCACTTAGAAAATTTAAGAGATTCATTTTGCGTGTGCTGTAGTGGCTAGCTTAAGAGACTAGCTAATTTCTCTGACTATCTCATTTGTATACATAGGATGCATACATATTGTATTATGCTGGCACAACAAAGTGGCAAACAGGTATTATTTGAGCTTGCAAATTCACACAGTTCATCCACAGAAAAAGCAGATATAAATGCTGTGTGAGAACAGTCCAAAATTAAGCTTTTATTTCAACCTTAAATCATAGAATCACAGAATATCGAGTTACAAGAGACCCATAAGGATCAGCAAGTCCAGCTCCTGTTAAACTCCACATGGTTGGTGATTGCCCAGCTGTCCAACTTGTCAGGATCTCTCTGCAAGCCCTTTCTACCATCAAGGGAGTCAACAGCTTTTTTCAATTTAATATCATCAATTGTCCCCAAATTATACAAGTGATCTCCCAGCAAAGCATGGACCATGCTGAGGAATTCCATCCTGTGTCTTGACTCCCAGTGCACTCTGCCTCAGTGAAATGTGCTGTTTTTCTTTTGTTCTTTGTCATTATTATGATTTTTTGAATCAAAACTAATGAACCCCACATGGTGCAGCTGAGGGAGTGACTCAGCAGAATGGCTCATGCATATGCATATGACATGTATATGACATCCTGTGATGAAAACATCACACACTTTCAAAATAAAAGTCTTAGTTAAAATAACTTCTTTTTCAAGGGAAGCTAAAATTATTTTGTAGGAGAAGCAGTAAAACTGAGACTCCAATACACCAATCCATAAAGAAGGTAAACATGAAAATAATATCAAGAATATAATATGCTTCAAGTTTTATTTGATTCATAACTGTTTTCTTACTTTACAGGCAGAATTTTGCAGTATTTGAAACTTAAAACAAGAAACATAGGGCAGATGTATACATGCTGATAACAGAGAAAGTAATGAGAAAAGAAATATTTTACTAACACTGCATTTTACTTTGTAGATTTTTAAGATTAAGGAAGAAAGCCCGAATAGAATAGTTGGAAGATAAAAATGGTAAAGATGCATTTGATTTTTAATTTGACCTCTCAAAAAATAATGACTGATGTTATGATGATGATATCTTTTTTTTTCTTTCAGTTTTTCCCAAATCAGAGACAGTTTTGAGAGTTCCACAAGGCCTTACAGTAGGAACAAAATTCACCTTGAGGTTAAAGTGGCTTTCAGTGGTTAATTTTCCATGTGCAATTCTTTCTCTGTCTTTCAGCTTCTGCATCTAGGATAATGTGAAAGAATTTCAAGATGTCTACCAGATGTCTCTCACATTAGCTCACATCACCTCAAAGAGACCTCTAACATGCACTCAAGTATCTTTTGCCAAAGGTCTCAATTTTGAGATATTTCACTTCTGTATCATAGAACAACAGAACAGCTGAAGTTGAAAAGGACCTTCCAGTCCATCTGCTCCAACTTCTGCTCAAGCAGACACACCCAGAGCAGGGTGCTCAGGGCCATGTCCAGCCCTGAGTCTCCAAGGAGGAGATCTGGACAACCTGTGCCAGTGCTCCATCAACCACACAATACAGAATTGCTTCCTGATGTTCAGAGGGAACCTTCTGTGTTCCAGTTTGTACCCATTGCCTCTTGTCGTGACACTGGGCACCACTGAAAAGAGTCTGGCTCCATCCTCTTTGCACCATCCCTTCAGGTATTCTTACACATTGATCTGATCCAATCAGGTCTCCTCTTCGCTTGTACTAACAATTGCAGTCCAAAAGACAGCTTGCAAGCAGCCTCTGATGCAACACACACTTAACCCTATTTTTGTGGTTACTCAACAAGTGATGCTGCAAGGAAGAGAGGATGAACAAGAGCAGGAGTTTCCTCAGACTCTTCAGGTTACTGTGACTGGTATGACTTTAGTATATGAAGGGTGACTTGGTATGGGATAGGGTAGATCATTAGGCTGGGAAGGAGAATCAATGAGAACTCAACTTGAGGAGCAGAACAAGGTGAATGGAGGCCATATGTGAAACCTGAAGGCAGGTCATTAGGTCTGTGCCCTAATCTACTCTGTACCTAGTGTTCCCAGGTCTGTTTTCTGGGATGGAAGAGACAGATGGGCACTGCCATTCTCTCTCTCTGAAAATAAGTCGCCTCCTACCATCACATGTTGGGAACATGTCTGAGCCCTTGCTGAGCCCAGGATTTATTTTGGTTGCTTATTAAGAGAGTGCTTATTGCCCTTGACCAGAACCATACTGGGTACATTGAAACAATTAAGATGAACAGGTTCCAAGGCCGCAGAATATTCCTTAATACTGTTTACATCGCTAATATAAACCATACCCAGTGTGTTCATTTTGGTGCATGCCCTTGTCATTCACCTCTCAAAACAGCCAAGGAAGTGAGCCAAGAATGTTAATTCTCTGCACGTAATGACTTCTCAACTTCTGTTCACACTCCCAGTTCTTAGACTTCATAGGTAAACTGCATCAAACTCTAGGCTGAAGACAAACACTATTCAATTTTTTATGTGACTTTCTTACCTCTACAGAGTCTAGCCAAAGTTGCTTTTGATTCTTCATGCCAGCACTGGGACATCAGTTCCTTCCAGCACCAACTATCTAGTCAATGGCTTCTGGGAAAGCTCAGCAACGTTTGTCAACTTACGCTTCTTCTACCTTTGAACTTCTCTTCCAGTATGCATTTCAACATCTAGAAGTTGTTCCTTAACAGTGCTACAGTGCATAAGGACCATATAGAGTTGCTTCAAATGGAACTACAGGATTAATTCAATGGCTATTTGTAGCAACCCATACCAAAACAGACTCAAAAGGTTTTTCCACAATGGAAAAAAAAAGAAGTCTTCTCTGGTCTTCTCTGGAAAACCATAATTTGGGCAACCAGTCTATTCCCCAGCAGGTTTGATGGAGATGATTGCTTAAGGATTCTGAGCATGTTGAAGGAGTTTGTCTTCAGCTTTCAAAGATGTAAATGTATTATTCAGTAGCCCTGTTGTACACCTGAGTGAGGAGTGAAGTTAAGAGAAGGAGATGGTGCAGGGTTGTTTCTGGATCTGAGTAAGAAAGGTCCAATAAAAGCACAGGTTAATAAGATAACTGACAGAATAAGACAGAATAAGAAAAGAAATGTAAGTATCAAGTAAATCTTAGATAGCTAGCATACAAGTCCCTTCAGATGCTGGGCAACCCAATTTCATGCAGCATCAGATGGAGCTCAGATGTATTTTCCCATGGTACAGTATGGAGATTAGATCCTGTCCACAGAGAGAGGCTCTCCATTTCAGTCATCTGCAATACTTAATTTGTAATTTGAAATTTCCTTACAAGAAAATAACTCTATTCCTAAAGGATTTTCACACGACAAGTTCTTGCTCCACATTTTAGATAAAAGCAAAGCTGTGCAGGTGGTGTAATTGCTGGTACTGTGCCTGCTGCCTGTAGGCTCCTCAGTTAAAACCAGCTAAGTTTGTACTAAAGCCAAAGAATTTATGCCGTGCAGCACAGGCTTGAAAGTCAAACGGTATGTACAGCACAGTGCAGCACATGCCTGTGCCTACTTAGATTAGCTGTTATGTGTATCACTAACTCCTAGAGGTAAAATGATATTCCATTCAGGATCAATGCATCCTCACTTTTCAATGCAGAAAAGAGATGCTCAAACACCATCCTACCTCTGAAAGTATTAAGGAAGGATGGAAATTGAGAAGCTATGAGAATACTGAGCACTAATGACAATGCCAGGTCTATCTGATGGGGTAAAATCTACTTGCCACATCGTAGTGGGATTCAAATGAGATTTAGACACTTTGAAGAGTCAGTATGAGACAGGTATCTGAAATGCCATTGTAAACGATGGAGATCTGGATTCTCATTCAATTGCCTCACCGTAGCATGAAATGCCTTTGGAATTTTCCTATGCATACAAAGGGCTGGCAACCATGATGAAGAGCCTGTATGAAACAAATGTCTTCTAGAAATGGTGGCAGGAGGCTCAAACAGCATATGGATGCCCAGGAATACGAATCCCACCAGTAAGCGGTACAATCAAGTGATACTAGAAAGCAGTTCAGTAGAGACCACTTGCGAGGAGTGAGGTCCAGGGATCCATACCTTCTCCTCTCTGTGCACAGGGTGGAAGCTTTGTCACAGTACTTATAGGATAACTACAAATTCCTGAATGGCTACTTAAAGGTCTGGCAGAGTATCCTGGTTGACTGGCATTTGCCAAAGGAGTCAAGGCAGTTGGACTTCTGACTGTAGGAAATATCACATCCCTTCCAACACAGTCATTCAATGATTCTATGATCAGTGAGAAGAAATGCAGTGTGGATGTGCATCTATCTTCCTTTGCTTTGTTAAACAGGAGGAATTCTAGTTTAGGAAACAAGAGTTTTCAGAAGTCAGAGACTGCACAGCTGGTTGTATCAGCTGCTGTTTGCAATGTGCTCAGTGCAGACTTACAAATGTGTGTATGAAAGCATTCTTGAATTATCAATCTTGAATTGATATCAATATATCAAAAGGTAAAGAACTGGTTCTGTGTGTCCTTACAGAGAAAGCTGAGGGTAGCATTAAAGTAAAAGCACTGACTTTGTGTGGGAAGAAAGTTAGGCCACTGGTACACAATTACCTCCTACACTTCGGCTGGTATGTGTCACACTTTGAAAAGGGTATTAAACATTAGATGAGACAACAGAAACTGTTTCAGTCAACTGGCATTTTGTTCTGCTCTGTCTGCACTCCCTCCACTCCTCAGAATGCCATCCTAATATTTCCCTTTGGGCAAAATTCTAGGTTTTAAAATCTCCTGTTGATTCAGTGAAGCTCCCACAGGTCTCCTTGTTTTGCAGGTGATGTCTGGAGCACTTTGTCAGTGTCTTTTGAGAGCACTGCATCCTCTATCCTATCAAGTTTTTTCCAATGCCTGGCCTTCATCTTACTCACAGACAACCTAACTGGCTTCTCATGTGTATATCAAGATATTGTAGTTATAAACTTTTGCTAAGTCTGCAGGAAAGTTTAGTGTTTAGAACCAACTGTTATCATTAAGGTATAGAGTATAAGGACAAAAGATATGATCCATTTCATCCTGTAGTGATTCTGTGCTTATATTTCATTATAGGTAGTGGCTGCGAGAGACATTAAGTAGGGAAAGAGCCTGGCTTGTGCACTTGATGGTTCAAGGCTGCAGGGGCAAGTCCTTGTGTTGTCCCATCACTTACCTGTTCATCGACTTGCTTTTCAAGAATTATTCAAACCTTTTTGGTCTTGCTATAGTTCTATGTGCAGAGTAGACATATAAAAGAAGTCTAACAAGGAAAGGATGAGAAGTAACGGTCTTAAGCTGCATTGGGGAGGTTCAGGTTGGATATTAGGAAAACATTCTTATAAAGAGTGGTGAGCTGTTGGAACTGGCTGCTCAGGGAGGTGGTGGAATGACTGACTGTGGTGGTATTCAAGAAAGCATAGGTGAGATATCTAGGGACATGGTTTAATGAGTATGGTGGTAATGGGTCAATTTGGACTAGATGATCTTTGTGGCCTTTCCCAACCTTAATGATTCTATGATTCTAATGCCTGACTAAATTTCAGGTCATGCAGTTCACTAAAGATAATGAAAATCCATCCATATTCCTCACCTCCTTGTTAAGCCCAAAACTGTAAATGATAATAAGCTATTTCATTTCTCAAGGATTCAAACTGCATCCCACTCCGCAAGGAGAAAATGCACTGAGTTATCATCTCTGCCTCTAAAATGACAAAACCTGTAAGCCCCCATCACAGTACTGGCCATGCTACGAATTTTTCTTTTCCTGGTTATGTCTTTCATTTGTTTACTAAGAGAAAAATAAATAATATTGGCAATAATAAAGAAATCCAGGCTCTCCAAAGGCAAGAATAACAGGAAAACAACATCTTTATACTGGTGTAACTGAAAGGTTTGTACATATCTGTCTATTTCTCCCCAGTCTAAGCTTTTTGTTTTTTATTCCAACCAGGTTCCTGCTTGTGTTCTATCACTCATCCCCTTCTTTCTCCTTCAAGCTTTTCCCTTCTTATGTGTTTTTTCCAAGTGCATTCCATATTTGAACTACTCTGATGCATTATGTTTGTCTGAATGAGGCAGAGCATTTGCCAAGAAAGGGGCTCTGCCTTTTAACAGGGTGTGGAATACTAGGGAAATTTACAGCATTATAAGGTTTATTTCCAAGTTATCTCTTGTTCAAGAGATATTATATGTATTATATAATAATATCTCTTATATTATAAGAGATATTATATGTATTTCCAAGTTAATCTCTTCTTCATTTATTTTTTCCCATAAATATAATTTTTGATTTCATCAGTGTTCATACTAGCATGACAGTTGCAAATGGGTACCATGCCCTCTGGTTACAGTTGTACATTAGCTCTACTAAGCCAGGATCTCAATAGGTTTGCAGTCCTGCAGAACACTGTTTAAGAGACAGGTTAAGTTTATTATTGCTCTCTGACACATGATGAACTTCAGAGATTTGATAGCTATCACATTCGTTAACAATAGGGCTAAAACCTAGCATGAACATCCACCAGCCATTTCTCTGCTGTGAAACTGAATCTCTGTAAGACTCAGTTCTTCTAACACTAGCAGATTCAGAATGGGGTGATTCCGAATTTTGCTGTTGGCTACAGTGAGAAACTGGCTTAGATCAAAGCCTAACATTTGGGTAATAAAAGATCAAATGAATCCCAGTGTAGGTTGCCATGTCATTACTAAAACCTAGGAAGACTCTTCTTTTAAGACAGAAAGAAAAAAATATAAGGGTCTGAAGCTATAAACATATCCTTATGGTTGTGTTTATACTACCAGAATGTTCCAAGCCCAGGACCAGTGCTGCATTGCTAGTGTGCTTGCAGGCTGGGATGGCGCCATTGTCTCTGATTCACAGGCATTGTATATGGACAGCATGTGGTTACAGTCAATCCAAATGAGCAAAACTGCATCATTTTTTACTCCTTCTACCTTGCAGATCCCCTCAATGGTACCTCAGCAGTTCTGTACCCTAAACACTCCTCCATGCCTCCAGGGCTTTCTTTTCAGAGTTTGTAACGTACCCTGAGCTTCCTACTGTGAAAATATTTTCCTACTGGGCTTGGGTACAACCTCCCATCAGACTCTGATAAGATCTAGGGCCAAGGCTTGCACCCTTTCTCCCTGGCCTCATGGCTAGATGCTCTCCAATGAAAATGCTCCTTTTATTTGTCATTATAAATGTAGTCTATAATACGGTCTATAATATAGTCAAGACTACTTAAGCAAGGCACAGAATTTCATGTAGTGGTTCAAACATCTTGAATATGACATTGCTTTAGAGAAAGTCCGTATTAAGATTGTTTGACCCAGCTCCACTCTGCCATGCTCCTAAGCTGTTGAAGATGACCTATATTTAATCACAATAGATAGTAAAACTAATGGAACCAGAAAAAATATTCTCCTACTTTTAGAAGGGTAAGAACAATATTTAAACTGAAATAATCCTATTATTTCAAGCTTTCTGAGCTTTTCTGACAGTTTAGAAGATGTTTTCAGACCGTGTGAAAGTGATATAGACACTTAAACAAGAGCTGAACTCTCAATAGTATGAACTGGAATAAATCCAGCTAAGCTAGTGGCCTTGTGGTGATTAAATTCCAGCACGAATTTAGCCCGAGAACCAGAGAAATTATCATCAAAATGTAACTGAAAATGTCTGGACTGCTAACTCATTAAACAGCATTTCAGTTTGTTAGGCCAGCATCAGTTGTAATGCAAATGAAATTGCACAGCTCTTTTGAAACCACATTAATGAACAAGGGATGTTCTTATCTCATACACAGATGACAATTCTGTGGTGAGGGAAAACTGCACATCCTCTCCCTCTTCCTCACGCTGCCAGCTCATCACGCATGACAAAGGACACTGGGGATTCCCAAGTGCTGGAGCACTGTCAGTAACAGGATAAATCAGACAAACTTGAATGGAAGGACAAGATTTAGGACATTTCAGGTAGATTTCCATGCTCAGCTAAATGCCAGCACCACTGAAACTCAGGTAGGCGTAACCAGGCTCCCTCATGAGCCAAATGCAGATTGCTGCCTTTGCCACAGCACTGTTGTGCTGTCCAGGTCTGTCCTTTGCTCTGCATGGGATACTGACTGAAATGCAGGCTCAATAAATCATTAACATATTCACTCCCCAGGCAGGTAAGATGGTAATTAACCTTGTGCTCATCCCTGCTGCTTTGAGAGCTAACCCAGTATCTACCACACAGCTATAATTTGATCTGATAACTACCATAATGGAGAAGTGATAAAGGCAAGCAGAGTGTCACAGGAGCCTTGACAGAAGGGAATGAGCTGGCCAGTCACCTTCCTATCTGGAGGGGACCCAGCCACAAGGAGCTGTCTGCAATCAGAGGCTGACTGGGCAATGGGGCAGCCTGGGCAGGATGGGGCTCTCCAACAGCGGCTGCATTTCTTTGAGCACTAGGGTTTGCTGTGTGAGCCATCTCTCCTCAGGCCTGATGGATAAGATGTTCAGAGATGCCCTTCTAATGGATGTTGCTTTCCTCTGGCAGCAGTTTTTCCCTTAGAGAAGCAAGGGCTGGACCTGTCAGCCTGTTTTCTGCAGTGCTGCTTCTTTCTGGCAGACACACAAAGTTCCATCAGCAATAAAAATAGGCTTACTGCCATGTCTTGGATGCACCTTTGTTACTGCACTGTAGAAACAGAGAGAGGGAGGAAGGCAAAGTTATTTTCCCTTCCCTTTCTCATGTGAAAGATGTTGTGCTTTTAAAGATGAGCAATGGCAACTTGCAAATGAAGGCACCAAGAGCATATGTCCCTTCTGCTCCATGCACAATGGCTGTGCTTTAAAAGACTATGGTATATTGAAGACCCAGAGAAGGGAGTTTGAATCCTCACCACAAGTTGGCATACTTAATGCTTCTTTGGCCTTTCAGTGGCTGCTCAAAGGCTTTTCTGTTCTGCCAGAGTTTGGAGAAGATAACAAACAGATAAAGCCATGGAACAGAGGGCTTCTCCTAGAGCGCTCCACAGGTCGCACTGTCTCACTAACTCAAGGTTGGCAGATTTTTGTGCTGGCAAATACTGAAAGTGAAGACATTGAACTGCTTCCTCATGTTGATCAACAGCCAGTTTACAATTAGGATGTGTGAAAGGTCCATTACAAAATATAGATCGTTGTTTTCCTTCTCTTTTGAACATCACAGAATGACACAGGTCGGCCTAGATAAAGTGCTGGCTTTTGTAAGTACTCTACTCCTTAACTAAACACAACAATATACGGATTCACAAGAAGGACAGGGACTCAAGGTGAACCTGTTTATTTAACAGAAGAGAACATGTCAGTATTACCTCAGTTTTAGATACCATGAGACCTCTGAGGTGCATCACTATATTTCTTGGAGAAATACCTCTCAGCCCACAGTGAAGTCATTTTCAGGTATTGTCGGTGAGCCTCTTTGCTGTACTTCACAGTTGCTTTTATGGGTCCAAATACTTCTGAAGTTGTTAGAGTGGAGAGTGGAACACGAGCTCCAGGAGGAGAACAGCTCTTTAAGCATTCTTGCAGAGCTAGCACAGGGTTGGCTGAGAAGTCTCTGTGGTCTTAGTTCTCATGCTGAAGACACGCAGCTTATTTCTCTGCAAAGAGCTGGTCTGCTTTCCTTTGGCTTAACAGCCCCTTGCACTGCAGTCTTTGCAGGTCTTCATTGGACTGAAGAGAGATGCTTTGGTTTTAATGGACAAACAGTCCTTTCATGGCGACACACTGGTACTCAACTTCACCAAAAAAAAAAGGAAAACAGAAGTGATGAGGCTTGTTGCACTTTCATTCTCCTTGTCTCAGTATGGATTATAATGGCTGCAAGGCCTTGAAGTGAGGCTGCATCAATGCAACGCAGAGTGAAACAACCCCTTCTGGTCCTTTTGGTTGCCAGGATATGCTGTTGACCCATATTCCGCATGCGATCAACAAGAAACCCCAGATTCTTTTCTATGACTGTGCACCACACATGAAACACTTCAGCCTCTTGTCTCCAGTCTGTTTGTGTGCTCAGGGTAGCCCTGTCCTGGGTATAGAATCCAGCAGAATCTTGTTAAAATTCATATGGTTGGTGATTGTCCAGCTATCAATATCTTTCTGCAAAGTCTCTCTACCCTTGGTGGAGATCTAATCTTTCCCTCTGCCCTCAAGGGATCAACAGCTCCTCCTAATATAGTACTGTCCACAAGTGTGACGTGTGAATGACCAAATGTCAGTCATTGAACATTTGAAAAACAAGGTATATGAGCAGAAGATAATAATCAGTAAAGCAGCAAGTGGATTTTGCAGCTTCTTTCACTTCTGTAGGTAGCCAGTATATCTGGTGTGCCACATTCAATAGTGAGAATTGCATACCTTCTCTTTTTTTTTTTTTTTTTTTTTTTTTTTTTCTGTGCAACGCAGGGATTTCCTCTAATAACTGAGAGACAACAATGCTCAAAATGGGTTTGAAACACCAAGAAAAGTTGGATCACCTGATCTCAATTAAGGTTTGACAAATAGCCTTGTATTTAGATGAAAGCAATAGCTCTAGGCTGCAGAATGCATCTCGGCGTGTTTAATAGGATTAGGGAAGGAACTGTACCCAACCACAGAGAATCTGCCCTCGCTTCATGTGGTCCAGTGAAGAGCAATACTAATGTTCTGAGGCCACCTACTGTTTACTTTTAACACCTACATGTACGGGACACCAAAAGAGCAATCTTAGCGACTGGAAAGTACTCAAAAGAGTATTTAAGAAAGATAAGTGCATCAGAAATAGAATTTGTTCTTCTTTAATTGCTGTTGCTCTATTAATACCATCATCCCTAAATTGTTAATGTGATTGTTCATAGATAATAAGTATTATCCCGATAACTTTTCATTTCATTAGCATATCTTCATCTCCATAAGAATACCATAAAAAGACTCAGATCCTCCCAGAATGTCCACTTCCAAGTACTCAGGAGGAGTCTAGATACAAAGAGTGAAATCTTAGTCCCACTGACTCACAAGCAATTACTCCCCTTTGTGTCAGTAGAGCTAAGCTAGTTTTTTTCTTTTATTTCATCACAACAGGAAATGTCTGATCTCATGCTGTTAAATCCATCTGCTGCCTCAAGCTTGGGCTTGAATCACAGTGACTAAAAGAAGGAGAGTAAAAAGTATGAGGAGGAACAGAAGCTATTATCCAGAAGAAGATGTCCCAGACTGAAAACCTCATACTGAGCCTGTGAAGGCCAACTACTGCAGAACAAATTGAAAGAAAGCTATAACTAAAGCCACTGCAATCTTCTGCCTACTAGTAATGGTGGGAATAAGTCATCTGTATCACCCAGGGACTCCTTTCTATTTACACCTTACATGTTCTCTGCTGCTGTTAGGCATCAGCATTCAGTTCTTATTAGGTCCCACTTGTTTTCTCATTAAACAGAGTTAATTGGATACTCAGCCCTCCTCCTCCAGTTTCATCTAGCAAGCAATAGGACATTCTGATCTGTTACTACCAGTTCCTCTCTTCAGCTTCTGGCTTATCAAGGCTTCTGTGCATCAATCAATTAATCAGTCGTCAATCAACCAAGTAATCAGTGGCTTATTCCTTCTTGTCAATTCTGATCAGCTGTAGCTCTTTTCCATCCAAACCATATTCTTGCAAAAACCTGCAAAAATGTTTTTTTTTTTCTGAAAGTTATTTCTCCTTGGTTCATTGTACCTCACTGGCTAAAAAAAGCTTACCTAGATTGGATAGGAGGTTTAGTTGTGCAGAACCTTTATTGCTGGATATGGCCCAGAAATATCATGTTCCATGGAGCCACCATCACCCACCTCCAAGGAAGATGGACACAACCTGAACCATGTGTAAAATAAAGACTGAGTATGTTTGCTACCTATAAAAACTTCAAAATATTAAATACAAAGCAAATAAAAAAGAGGGATAATCTGGAAAAATCCCACTAGCCAATAACTGCACAGATATAACATTTTCCACGTTGTTGCAAGAATGTTACTAGCAACTTAGAGTAGAAGAAACAGCAATGGGTGAGTTTTGAAAATCAAGTTTATTAAAGGAAGGATAAAACGTTTAATAAAAGATTATCTAATACTTCCAACACAAAGGACACAACTCAGTGACTTGAGATGTGTCCAACTCCCATTTGATTTTACAGTCCCCAAAGCTGTTGCTACCTAAACATAGCTCACTGCATTCTTGTGGGCTCCAGAAAACCCATGCAGGGAAAATGACTGCTTCCCCAGTCCTGGAGTTCCTGTGCAATTAATACAGACCTACAAAAAATGTGAGAAGAGACTTTTGAAGGTACTTATATCGACTCTGAGTAATGGTAGGAGATTGGAATTTTGGCTGGTGAGAAAGAAGATTATCTAACTGTTATTGCTGAATGTGAGGACAGTGAGAAGTTGGCATTTTAAAATGAACACACAGCTTTTAAGACACTACAATTAATACTCTTGAATGCACGTGGGAGAATTTGCTATCAGAATCCCAGAAAATGTGGGAACCACAACATACTGAGAATTTAAATATAACTGAGGCTGCTAAGTATTTGGGCATTTGTATTTCGAATCTCATTGTAATGAGAAACCATTTTTACTGGAATTCAAGAAGGTCACTTGTAGGGAATTGGAACCATAAATTCTTTATTGCTTTCCTCAGCAGCTGTTAAAAAATACCTTAAGATGATGATATAAGAGGAAGTGCTTACTGAGTGGCTGGGTATTTTGCTATATGCACTCCCTTTCCTCAACATCAATGGAACGTAATTTGAAGTAGATGCCTTGATTTATTTTTTTTTCAAGGTAAACATTATTAAAGCTTTCTTTTCTATATTACCCCTGAAGATTTAAAGGGCCATGGTGAATTCAGAAAAATGAGATAATTACTGAAATGAAAGATAAATGCTATGTGGTTACCAGCAACCGTGACCTGTAGAGGTAGAAAAGTGGATGAAAAGAACCCTTGAAGAGTTACACTGCAAAATGAGGTAGGGCTCAGGGGTGGCAGAGGAAATGGAAACTCTTCCACTGTGAACACCAAACCTAAAATAGGACAGTGCACAGTGCTGCCATGTGCAGTGCATGTGAGCTCTTCAGAGATCAAAGCAGTAAAATTGCACAGTGCTGGGCTCAAGTCCTTCTTTGCAGAGAAAGGAAATCAGCTAGTGGAAATTAACAAAGAATTTAACAAAGGCATTAATTAAAGGTAAAAATGGGAAATCGGGGAAATGGTACTCTACATAAAACATAAATTAAGGATAAAATGAAAGAAAGAAAAAAGTATGATAGCATTAGCAATAAAAAAAGGCTAGCAGTGATAGGGTCCCCTTGTTAGGTGTGGATGTTGATCTGCTAATGTACCGAAGACAAAAATTTAAAGTATTATTTCCACTCTAATCTAGGTATTGATTGTACTGCTAAAGGTAAAAATACCTATTACCTGACCTAGAGGATTTAACTTACATTGACATTCCTGTTAGAAATCAGTACTGTGCCACAGAGCGCATAGTGAATGGACTAAGCTGTTAGTTAAGTGAGGTTACATTCACATCACCTTTTCAGAGCCAGGACAGTTAAAACTGCCAGAGGCCATTCCACTCACTTCCATTCCGCTTCCACGCAGCCATTGCGACACTTGCAGGCAGTTTATGAGCCACATGCCAAGTACCTACACGACTTAAAGGGAGTCTGAGGAGAAACTGTGGGTCCGTTCAGGAGGGGCTAGCTGTGTGCCCCAAGATTTATCTCATGAGAACTCTTGACTTGGGTCCAAGTAGGAAGGCAGGTTGCAGTTGAGAATCAAGAAGGGGCTTGGTCCACACTCTGTATAAATGTCTTCAATGTAAAAGATGGTAGGAAATGTTAATGACGGACATGAGGCACTGCAATTATCCAATGTAAGTCTATTGAGTTGGTTTAAGACATTAGTTCTCTTCATTAGGTCTCTGAAATCAATGCAGGCTGTAAAACTGCCATTATAACAGAGTCACAATGAACAGGAATGTGCAGATAGGTGGTTAATCAGGACTTTTTCATGTCCTTAGTTCATCTGAGTGGTATTTTAATGCAGTTACACATTTAAGAAGAAGGTAACACCACATATTGAATATATAGAACAAAGGAGAGACTTAGGAAGTCGTGTTTGTGAAAACATTCTACAGACTACACTGAACAAACAGATGTTATGGTACAAAGAATGAATATCTCTCCTGAATTGGTGATCAGGACAATAACTATTAGACAGTCACACTGCTTTGTCCACGATGTATTTGGCACAAATAAGCCTAACACTGGAGAACTGCATCCTTTCAGAGGTGCTTCATAAAACTGGAAATTGTGGATGCCCCATCCCTGAAGGCATTCAAGAGCCACAGAAGTATTTTGGGGATGAAATAAATTATTTTCTTGGACCAAAAAAGTAATCTTGATGTGTTTAGCTTTTCAAAATAAAAACTGATAAATGACTTGTTTTCCTCCCATAAGACCTCCAGAGAGGAAATCCAACATTTAAAGAGTTAGAATAAGATGAATCAGTGCTGGGAGATGGGAGCAATCTTAAAAAATGAGGAATTAGACAGAACTTTTGCAATTGGAATGATAAACAAAAGGACCAAACCTGCAAGGAATGAATGGTCTGTCTGTTCCCTTATGCCTTCATTTTAAAACTAGATCCCAGTTTAGAAGGTTGCCTTCAGTCTAGCACAAGATTCAGTCCGTGCATACCAGGGTGAAATGCAGAGGTTGTGCAGGGTTTTGTGAATCACTGAGTAATTCCTTCCCCTGCTGCTGTGCCTTCTCTTGCCTCCATCTCCAGCTTGCTTGCAGAAACACTGAGCATGGGGGACCAGAGCACTTCAGGCATGTTATCATTATTTACCTGGTCCATGGGCTTTCTCCCTGGACAAACATTAGAATACAACTTCCCAGCAACCCATGTATTAATCATAAAGTTCTGTAGCTGTGAGTTCCTCACACTGAAAATCACCTGGTGACTCATGGATGTTGTCAAGTTATGCAAAGTTCACAAGACATCTACTCAGAGATTTCTGTTTTTAAATTTTTTGCATTCCGCCCACAAAAATTCCTTGTATTGAGTATAGACATAGGAACAAATGATGTTAATGAGAAATACCTAGTATCTCTTCATAATTAATACTCACGAGTCATCAGCAATAGCACAACCAACAATCAGGTTGTCATTAGCTTCAAGCCATTTCTAAAACACTCTTACAAACGGTAATTATTTCTACAGAACATATATACTACTCATACAAAGTCTGTGCACTATTTCACTCAAAATACCATCAAACTAAAGAAAAAAATAACAAACATTTTAGCATTAGTTGCCAGTTTATTATGCCCTTGTTTATTTCTTCAGACTTTTACTCTCTGCTACAATACTCCTAAAATAATTTAAATAAATTGCCAGGCCTTCTCTAAAATAGAATACTAACAAGAAATTTCATTTGTTTCTCAGAGCATTTGCTTCTTTTTCTGAGCATTTTCTGAGCAGCTTTTGTATACAGTGTGAATAATGTAAAGATGGGAAGGAGAATGAGGCCATAACTGTCTGTGTGGGAATAAACAGATGAAAAACAATTAAAAGCATAATGTAGAGACAGTCAGGCATGTTTTATCTTCTATGAATAGAAAAGTACCTGTAAATGTGGGATTCATTAATTTGATTTTGTTGTAAATTTGCTTACACTTGAAACTCGTGTTATTTTTCTTGGAGAGAAAGTTCCCTTTAAGGTGAGTTGGCCAATTTGTATTCTGTGGCAATTATATACTAATTTCTGTCTGAAACTATTACCAGTTTTGTTCTGTGTAACATCTGTGTAAGATTACATGGGCTATAAATTAGTGCAAAAATTGACCCAGCTTTTATAATCTCCTTCTGGAAGCAGATAGCACATGCCATTAAAAGAAAAAAATAAACAACCACAACATTTATTTGATAGAACATGAAGAAAGTAAACCATTTGAAAAATTAGTGTCCTTGAATTTTCTTGCACAACTGAAAGTGCCATTTTAATAGGCATGATTCATAACTAGGGACACACTGGAACAGTTTACCCAAGGAGGCTGTGGATGCCCCATCCCTGCAGGCATTCAAGGCCAGGCTGGATGTGGCTCTGGGCAGCCTGGTCTGGTGGCTGGTGACGCTGCACATAGCAGGGAGGTTGAAACGTGATGATCACTGTGAGCCTTCTCAACCCTGGCCATTCTATGATTCTATGATTAGCATGGAATACAGGGTGTTGAAAACAAGTGCTGCTTAGGGTTATTCCTATTGGAATAGATCACATTAATTAGCCATGGTATGGAGGGAGGAGAAGTTTCTCTTGAATGCTCTATTTTGCAGTGCTTTATTAATTTTCTCATTCGTTCCTTTTTAGCTCATTAGCTTTTAGATGTTATAGTTTAATGCTGAGGTGAAGTTGGAAGTGGCTGTTCATTCTACCATTCATTTCACTCCATCTCACAACTGTTATCATTACTATTCATTTATATTACAGTGGTACCCAGTCTAGGGGAGGAAGTGTGTTACCACAGCTTGTAGGGATGACCATTATGGACATAATGAGAGGTTTCTTCTTGTGCCATGTTATGACATTTTAGGGTTAAATGAATTAAAGCAACTAATGAATTAAAACCCAAATGACGTTCAGTTTTTAAATACAAACAGCACTGGGGGAAAATAGAAGTTGCAGTTGTGAGATAGCGGTATGTAGTGACTGGAATCTGGGAAGAGAGATGAGATATGGGAAATTTCCACTTTAGATAGGTTGGTGCTCTGTGCAACCAGGCCACTTAACACAGCTTCTGGGCTCTGACTCATGGCCAAACAGTAAAATTATTCTTGGGGAAAAGTTGGAAAAAAAGACATATAAAAGCCTCATAAAAATGTAATCAGCTTGACTGACAATATAACCTGTATGCATAAGGGAAAAATAAAATACATTTACATACTCCAGCAGTCTCACCACCTAGCCAACAAAAATGGGTCTAAATGCAATCAACTATCACACAGTGGAGTTTTAAATTTGGTTGTTAAACAAATGCATAACCAGAGCTGGAATGTAAACGTGTTTATCGTCCCTGTGCTGACATTTTATTTGGAAGTTTCAAACCACAGTTCCATATTGCTGTATATTAGCATACAGCACCAAGCAACTGCATCCTCCCACTCTTTATAAACAGCAAGTGCCAGAAGGAAGTCTTGTTATAAGCTGATGATGACAGTACCAACAAGATGGGACTAACATAAGCATTGTACTCTGGCATGCACAATAACAGATACCATTCAGGATTTTTAAGTTTTTTCATGAATTTTGCTGAATTTAGCCAAGGATACTCCTTGACTAAGAAGCTTTTGGATGAGATCTACCATATAAGATCTTACCACATTTTATAGCCTGAGTCATTTTCTTCCTACACGCATTGAGTGAATGAATTGTATTGTTTTACACGAGGTCTAAGACTAGGTTATGGCTGCACTGGACCTGATTTCACAGGTCACTCCAGATAACTGAAAAGACTGTGTATCTATGCTTCTTTCTTTTTGTTTTATGTAATAAAAAACCTGCAATTACAATCACAACCATGTGAGCAATGTTCGTTCTGCCAAAGAAACCGCCTGTCCTCTGTACTCTCTGGTGACATTTGAGGCTATTTGAAGCAATTGTTCTGGTTGTACCTGGGATAGAGTTAATTTTCTTCATAGATGCTTGTGACATGATGCTGAGTTTTGGACTAAGGATGGCAAAGGTGGTGATAGCACATTCATGTCTGAATTGTTGCTGAGTAGGTCTTATATAGAGCTGAAGTCTTTTCTGCTCATGATGCTCTGCCAGCAAGCAGCTGGGGATATGCAAAGAGCTGAGAGCAGATGTAGCCAAGACAGCTGACCCAAACTGACTGAAAGGATGTCCCATACCATATGACATCAAACTTAGAAATAAGACTGAAGAAAGAAGGGGGAGATATTCAGTGTGGCAGCACTTGTCTTCCCAAGAAACAAGCTGGGGACTGGGGAAGCAATGTCCCTCCTGCTGTAAGCAGATATCAGGTTTATGACCACCTGAGGAACCTGAACATCCCTAAGTCTATGGGTCTTGAGGAGATGCATCCCAGAGCCTTGAGGGAATTCACAGAGTCACCAAGACATTCACAATGATATTTTAAAAATCACAGCAGTCAGGTGAAGTCCCTGATGCCTGGAAAAAAGGCATTGCTTTACCCAGATCTAAGAAGGGTAGGAAAGATGACCCAGGGAATTACAAACTTGTCAGACATGCCTCTATGCCAGGGAAGATCGTGGAACCTTACTGGAAGCTATTCTAAAGTATTCTAAAGCTATTCTCACGTGGAAGAGTGAGAAGTAATGCAGGATAACCAGTATGGCTTC
Organism: Centrocercus urophasianus; assembly: GCF_019232065.1. NCBI lineage: Eukaryota > Metazoa > Chordata > Aves > Galliformes > Phasianidae > Centrocercus > Centrocercus urophasianus. The sequence continues at coordinate 40,715,072 of NW_024885532.1, forward strand.
ACTAAGGATAAGTCTTGCCTAGTGGCCTTCAATAATGATACAACTGCATCAGTACACAAGGGAAAAGCCTCTCATTCCATTTATCTTCAGTAAGGTCTTTGACACAGTTCCCCACAGTATTTTTCTCTCCAAATTAGAAAGATGTGGAATAGTTGGGTGGAGTCAATCTTTCTCATCAGTGGATGAGGTGGGCTCAATTTCTCATCAGTGGATGAGAAATTGGTTGAGAGATTGTACCCACAGAGTGGTGGTCAATGTCTCAACGTCCAGATGGGTATCAGTGATGAGTGGTGTCCCTCAAGGGTCAGTACTCTAATATCTTCATCAGTGGATCAAGTGCATCCTCAGCAAGTTTGCAGGAGACACCAAGCTGTGTGGTGGGATTGGCATGCCATTCAGAAAGAACTAGAGCAGGCTGAGCAGGCTCAAGCAGTGGGCCCAGGTGAGGTGCAATACATCGAAGTGCAAGGTCTTGTATCTGGGTTGTGGCAACCCCTCTATCAGTACAAGCTGGGGGATGTAAAGATAAAGCACAGGGTTGTCAAGAAGGGCTTGGGGATACTGGTGGATGGCAAGCTGGACATAAGCCAGCAATGTGCCCTCACAGCTCAGAAAGCCAGCCGTGTCCTGGACTGGATATAAAGAAGTTTTTTGCAATAATGTTGTTGAAGCACTGGCCAGGGACAAGCTGCCCAGGGACATGGTGGATGCCCCATCCCTCAAGATGCTCAAGATCAGACTGGACAGGGCTTTGAGCACCTGATGGAGCTGTAGATGTCTCTGTTCATTGCAGGGGAGTTGGATTAGATGGCCTTTAAGAGTCCCTTCCAATTCAAACAATTCTATGATCCCATGAAATGATTATGTGTGATAAACTTTGACAGTAACTAAACATCTACCTGCTCATGAGAAGCAGCAAATGAATTCCTTGTTTTGCTGCGCTTCTGTGCACAACTTTTGCTTTACCTAGTATGATGTCTTTATCTCATCCCACAGGTTCCTACACTTTTGCCTCTCTTTTGCCTTTCTTCTCCATTCTACTGTGTGGGGAGTGAGTAGGAAGCTGTGTGGTGATGAGCTGCCTAGCAGGGTTAAAATACAACAGACCTTTAGGCGGCTATTCATTTGACATACTCCATGCTATGAGTCATAAAGCTGTTTTCAATAGAAATTCAGTTTCTCAGGGATGATTTTTCAACTTACCTGCAACTTCCCTTTTTGTCGAGTAGGGCTCTGTTAGGTACTCTGCAGAAAGTGTCTCCCTCTACCACTGTGCCAGAGATTAAAAGCACCAGGAGCTGGTGTTCTTAGGACACAGCTGAAACGAGTGAGTTGTCTGAGTGCGCCAAGATCCTACTTTTATGTGCTAAGAGTGGATTATACAGAACAACAAGGAAATATTTTCAGGCAGATAAGATTTCTCCTACTCTGTGAAAAACATATGACTCATTTGATGCTAAACACACAGTATTTTTGTGGTGGTACGTGATAGCAATTTTTTCAGTTCTTGTCAGTAGTTTACCTTCATAATAAGGTGGAACTGCTGAAAGGGAGCTGAGAATCAAGAGATGTTGAAAGTCAGTGAAGTCTGAAATGTGAACCTAACTATTAATTTCTTCAACTTAACACTTTCTCCCATGCTCTCTTCTCCTCCTCAAGTCTCTTCTAGAAACATCCATTTATTTCAATCCCTCCTTAACAGAGTTCTCGGGAGGGCCAATGTGACTTGCACACAAGGCACAAGGGGATAAGTAAAAAAGAAAAGAAAAGAACGGCACTCCTACTTCTAAGATTTGGTCAGAGGAGACATGGACAGAGGAGACACTGCCATGCTCAGTGTTGTGTGCAGCACAGCAGGCAATTGAGACAGAATCACAGAATCACAGAATGGGCCAGGTTGGAAGGGACTTCAAGGATCATGAATGTCCAACCCCCCTGCCACAGGCAGGACCACCAACCTCCCCATTTAACACTAGACCAGGCTGCCCAGGGCCCCATCCAACCTGGCCTTGAACACCTCTAGGGATGGGGCATCCACAGACTCTCTGGGCAGCTGCTCCAGCACCTCACCGCTCTCTCTGTAAAGAACTTCTCACTGACATCCAACCTAATCTTTCCTCCTTCAGCTTAAAACCATTTCAACCATTTCCCCTTGTCCTGCTGCTATCTACCATTTCAAAGAGTTGTCTCCCCTCCTGTTTGTAGGCTCCCTGTAGGTACTGAAAGGCTGCAATGAGGTCACCCCGCAGTCTTCTTTTCTCCAGGCTGAATAATCTCAGCTTCCTCTGCCTGTCTTCATAGGGGAGGTGCTCCAGCCCCCTGATCATCTTTGAGGCCCTCCTCTGGACCCTCTCCAACAGCTCCCTGTCTTTCTTGTACTGAGGGCTCCAGATCTGGACTCAGTACTGCAGATGGGGCCTCACAAGGGCAGAGTAGAGAGGGACAATCACCTCCCTGTCCCTGCTGGCGACTCCTCTTCTGATGGAGCCCAGGATACCATTTGCTTTCCAAGCTGCAAGAGCAATATAAAAGCAAATCAAGACTGAGTGCAACCCATCACAATATGGGGGAGAGAGATTATTTCAAACTATCTGAAATCTGCGTAAGGGAGAGTCGCAGAAAGCTTAAATGTTGGGAAACATGCAGGGAAAACATCCAACATCCAATTTTGCCTATACCAAACAGAATGTTGCCACAAGAATTTCATGCTTTCCCTTTTCCTCAGAATATCTGAAAGCCTCACATCTGCTTTTTTGGTGAGCTGATGAGTGGGTTCCTCAGTCCAGCTACACCTCTGGTTTACCTGCTGATGGGTATGCTGCAGGATCTCGGTTCAAATTGACATCTCTGTTCATGACACAATCCTGTAAGCTGTGGTGCAGTGTAGGTCTGTTCCAGGAATTTTCCATACAATTTCATAAGCTGTATCTATTCACTGTTGTCCTCTGTCTTTGTTAGCCACTTCTTCATGTATGAAGGTTGAAGAGAGCTGTGTTTCCACCAAACACAGCAGGTGATCGCTGCCAAAATGGAGGGATCCCACTTTCCATGCAGATTACAGAATTTTGTTTCTTACCTTCTGCCAGCCATTTATGATACACTTTAAATTTTCCAGCACACAGTAAAATTGTGGACATTATGCTATCTTAGCAAGGCAGGTGGATCACAGTATACTCCAGTGAACACAAAGCCATGTGTTCACAAGACTGAGTGCAGAGCAGAGGAGGGAGAAGCAAGACTTGCAATAATTGATGGAAGAGCACCTGCCCTTGGATGTCAGCTGAACATCTTGCAGGTGCTATGGCTTATCCTCAGGGGCACCAATACATGTCTTTGTATCCGTTACTTGGAGATAAATGATTGTCTCCTCTCTGGATACTTACTCACCAGGAACTGGAAGCCTTGCTTCCATCATGATACATGCAAGCTGGGAACAACTGTACTTTCCTACCCTAGAGAGTGACAGCACATCTGTTTGGAAAGGAACCAGCCCCACAGAACACAACCTTAGAGTGAACTAGCTTCCACAAATACATGAGGTCTGAACAACTCCTGGGAATGCTGAGGACTCTAGTCTTTCTTTCAACACAAATATTGCCACGAGAAAGCTGGCAATATGCTGTTACACTGACTTGTCAGCTCAGAATCAACGGAGTCCTTCTGATGCCTCCCAGCTCATAGGTCAGTGCAGCATCATCACAGAGAGCTGTCCTGTTTCCATTGAGGGTACAACTCATAGACGTACAGTATGAAGTTAACACTACCTTGCAGCTCTCCATGAAGTAGGCACAGGTGGTCTGAATCATATAACTCTCATGGCTGTTAGAAGACACTTTAAAGGAAAACATAATACGTATTATAATATTCCAGGGAACAAAGTGTTCATTCAATTACAAATGACTTTGTTAGCACAATTCTTGCATAATAATTGTTCTCATACATAGCAATTCTTTTTCTCTTTGCTGTGATAATAGTTTTAGTGAATTTAATTCAAGTCTATTAAAAGTTCAAAGTTTCCAGTATCAGAAATCAAGTTTTTCAGGTTCATTTGAGAAATACAGTGTGTACTACATCCTAGAAAAAAAGAATGATTATGAATTCATACACAGTTACTGCTCTTATTGTACAAAATAAATGAGAAGCAATGTTTTTTGCAAAAGTTTAAACACTGGGGGCTAATTCAAGACTGATAAAAAACAATGTTGATGCAACAAAGACACACAATCTGTATGTCCCTAAACTCTCTTCCAAATGAGAAAGCCTCTTACTTCTAAATGTTCTCCTACTTCCTAGAAATATCAGCTTGGTTTCTGAGTCAGCCAAGGCCAAACCAGTATATTTCACTGACAACTTCTGCAGCACCAAATGAGGTCAGAGATCCTTCTTCAGACCAACCACTGCAGCCTCAACTTCACAGTTTCACAGATGAGGCATGCTTTGGCCCATCTCCAAATCCACATTTTGGATGGTTGTCGTCACTGCACAAAAAATAAAGCTTTCATGCAATGCATACTACATCCTATTTACAATATAATTTAACTGAGGTGTGGGTTTTATAATAAATCATTTTGTTTTTACACAGCATTGATATAAATTTCTCCCCAGTTGTTCTGCTTCCAAATCAGAAATCTATTAATTAATTTTATTTTATTTATTCATTTATTAATTTATCGCAAAGAAATGAATAGAATCAGAGAGTCAGAGAATCATAGAACCATAGAATTGAGTTGGAAGGGACCTCTAAAGGCCACCTAGTCCAGCTCCTTTGCAATGAACAGTGTACACCTACAACTCCATCAGAGCTCCACCCAGCCTGACCTTGAGTGTTCCCAAGAACAGGACACACAGCAGCTCTCTGGGCAACCTCTTCCAGTGCTTCAATACCAAACTTATCAAAATTTTTTTCTTACATTCTTATATATTCTAATATTACATTATATATCTGAATGTCCCCTCTTTCAGTTTGAAATTATTTTCCCTTGTCCTATCACAACAGACCCTGCTAAAGTATCTGTCCCCTTCTTTCTTATAGCCCCCCTTCAGATACTGAAAGGCCTCTCTCAGGTCTCCCCAAAACCTTCTCTTCTCCAGGTTGAACACAAATAGAGCAAATAAAGAAAAGGCACAGAGAAGAAAAAAAGAAAAGATATATTTCTTAGCTGAAGAGCCCAGTTCACATAAATTTTTCTCCCAACTTTTCATTTTTTGTGTGCAGTGGGTGTCCTGCCCCAGATCCTGCTGGAGTCCTAATCAGAGAACTCCCCACCATTTCTTATTTCTCTTAATTTAGAAAAGAGATTCTTGGAGAACCGTGCAGAGAGAAAATCTTCCTTTGCAGCAGAGATGCAAAAATTTCTGAGTTGAACAGCTCATGGGGTAGTTAAGAGTTTTGGTTCATCTTGGTTTTGAATTGGGTCTTATTGCAGTTAATTGATGAAGAATCTGACAAAGAAAGGGGCAAGAAAATCCCTCTCAAGCTCTTTTCTCCAGTGTTTGTTCATTTATCATTTATTATACTGGAGACTCATCAGAGAGATGTGCTCTGAATCAAAGTTCGTGTGAGTCATCACATTAGCCACACTGCATGGTAGCAGTGGAGGTGGAAAAAGAAAAGTAGAGAAGATTTGACTAAGAAACTGGAGCAGAAGGTAAAAACCCTGAGGCACCTCAAATTCTCCAAAACTGCTGCTAACTGGAAACATCACTGGCACGAATTTTGTCTACTCATGAGTGCAAATAGAGCTTCTGGAAAGGAAGACATGTGAAAGGTAGCTATTTTTATTTAAATATTAATGGGTTGGATACACTAGATTTAATAGCTGCATGTGAGGTAGAGCATGACGCCTAGATAGCTGCAGACATTTGAAGAGTTCTGTGCTCTGAGAAAGAATGATTGCATTTGAAAGATGTCAGCTAGATAGGAGAAGCATAAAGAACAGGAGGAAATGCTGCATCATTTGTAAAAGATTTTAGTTTGTAGGATTGAATACATCATTTTGGATGTTTTGCAGAATCTGAGACCAGATGAGGTATCAAATATTCAGAAATAGAACAGCTAAAATTATGTTTATACTGTGTGAACTAGCAATCAGAGCTTTTCAGGGAAGGAAGGTAGAATGATGTGTTGTGGACTGGATGAGGAAGATCCAACCTAACTTACAGAGAAAACACATCCTAGGAAAGGACTTGCAAAATACGGCTCAGACAGATTTGCAAGAAGCAGCAAAATAACAAAAATGACAGTGCTGGTAGAGCTAATATGCCTCTGAAAAGCAGTTACTTTGCAAAAGTCTGCATAGTCAAGAGAAGGAGGGAAATGATGAATGTGCTTAAAGAAAGGGATTTCCAGCTTACTTAGAGAATCAGAAGTCCCTGTGAGACTGTTCAAGATACAGGGACATCCAGTGCATAGGTAGTACTCTGAGGGCAAATGGAACTCCTAGGAATAGTCTCATATACAGAAGGTATTGTGCAGAGAAACTTTCATGTTTCCTCCTGGAATAGGATGTTTTAAACAGCATAAATGTTACCTGCAGTTGTGTGTCAGTAGAATAAGCGTGCTTCCCTGGTTCCTCCCCCAGGTGCTGCTATTTTTGCATTGCTTATACAGCAGATATGTCTGTAATGGGTCTAGAGGTTCTCTAAGCAAAGTCTCTAACCTGTGGGTTGGAAACAACCTTTGTTTTATACTTGTATTGTGCTGTGCTATTTCTGCTCTGGAGAACAGAGCAGAACAGAGGTGCTCTTACAGTGCAAAATCATTCTTTGTGGTTTTAAATATCTTTTTTTTAAAAAAAAAAAAAAAAAAAAAAACAACAAAAAAAAAACAGCAGTTAAAAGCCAAACTTTGAAGTTTTTATACAGAATGGGAAGGAAAAAAAATCTTGTCATTCAACCAAGGCATTGATTTTATATGCCTGCATCAGGGTAGACTGCCCTGAGACATAGAATTGCATATTTCTCTCTGCCTGTTGGGACCCTGCTGGGAAGTGACTGGCTCAAGGATAGACAAATGAATTTGGATAAATCCCACTGAAGGTCTTGGTGACAAGGTTTGTGCTTTAGGGGGGATGAGAGCCCAAAAGGTTGCAGACACCCTGTGTTGTGGGTCCAGCAGCACTAAGAGAGAATACAGCTTACTATCCACCTCAGGAAATCATGACATTGCATGTTCAATATTGTGCTTATTTTGTGGTGAGTTTAAGAAACCACCTCTGGTATTATGTATATACATTTGCTAATGATGTAGACAAAGAATATCCATTTTGGTAATGAGGGACAATCATCACAGTCTGAATATTAAAAGCAAACTTGTTTCACAAAAGCAGTGTGATTCTATAAACATCCAACTCCAAAATATTCACAGTCCAGTGATCTCATGGGGAAAAATATTGTGTGTTGTGGTGGTAAGATACAGCACAAAAGGTAGTAGCTCTCTGTGAAGTGGCATTTCCAGACACATCTAAACAGCACAGCTGAAGAATGCATGTGTAGACTGGCAGCCAGAGAGCCGTGAGGAGAATTTCCCTGGGATGAACAGTGACAGAATTCATGAATGTTTAGCTAAGTAAGGCTCTACTAAATATTAAAGTCTCATCTTGGTAAAAAGCTTCCATGTAAACTCCCTTTCACCACAACATACAAACTGTTGCCAAAGCATTCCATTTACAGAGTTCCATTGTGTCTGGTGACTGGAGAGACTTCACCAAATTCCTGCCTACTGCAGTGAGATCCTTCCATCCCTCAGTGACCCCATTTCTAAGAACTTTTCAAGGAAAACAGAATCTCATATGATTGTAGTGGATTTTCTTTTTAGACTATATGGACTTTTGTACATCCCTGTTGTTTGTTTGTTTTGTTGTTTAATTGCAAAGGGTCCTTCTAAATATAGCAAATTAAAAATAATACGAATTAAAAGCATGAACCAGCTGCAGAAACATCTATGTTTAGTTACAGATGGCTTAGTAGTTGAAAATTTAGGATATCCAATTTTCTACCAATTTTTTTTCAACTTTTAAACACTCTCATTGTATTGCATGATCCCCAGTCTGAAGATAACCTGGTGTTGCAGCTGAGCGGAGCATCCATAAACAGATATTCCCTGCCCTTCTCTCAAACAAGAAAAAATAGTGACTTCACCACTGAGTCACTGAAGCGAGCAGCTGTTGTCTGATCTCTGAAGTCTCCACCCAACACAGCACTGTAATACCCGAAGATAGCTCTTGCTGCACACAGAGCCTGAACTGTGAACAAAGAAGCATGAAGAAGCCCAAAAATGAGAGTGCGGGCTCCTACCAGCAGACATTTACCCAGAATTTTCAGGGCATGTTAAACCTAGTTGGACAGTCTCATGTTGTACTCAGAGCGCTAATTTCTTCAGTTTGACTATTCTTTCTCTCCAGTTCTCATTGAGGCACATCAATCTGCCCTGTCCGTACTGCTTGCCTCCACACAAGTGCTTCGGGTAGTGAATTAATTCAAGATATAAAATGAGAGCAACAGTCATCCAACTTGACAGTCACATGAATGATTACTCATATTGCCAAATGGGATATAAATTAACTTGCTTTTCTGGAGTGGTTTGAGCTGCTTGAACTGCAAACCTAACCTTCTCATAAAACACAGAGTAAAAGAGCTGAAGTGCTTGGCAGGGTACAACAGGGCTTCCACTTGTGGGAAGTTTCTGTTTGTCAAGGTGGAGCTGACAGGCGAGGACTTACAGTGCCTTGTTGGAAAAGATAATGAGTTTAACTTAAATCTCTGAGGTGATAAATGCAATTCTGATAATAGCTGATAATGAATCGTCACACAAACAACCACTTTGTAGAGTTTGTCATGAGGGGTATTTTGCTGTCCCAAGTAAGAATCTTGCAGATCTCTTTCCTGCAGCTGTACCCAGGACCGGTTGAGTTCTGGGCGTGCTGAATACTAAATTTGAATGATCCCATTTGAATGTGGTAATCCTTTCAGCTAATGCATTTCCATGCGTAATATTGCCCAGACTTAGACATACACCAGAATTCAGTAAAGGTGTCCATCACTAATCACCACAGAGCAGAGCTCAGCGCTGCCCTCCGCTCCTGCGAGGAGCTGCAGCCACCATGAGGCCTCCCCTCAGCCTGCTCTGCTCTGGGCCAAGCACACCACGGACCTCAGCCTCTCCTCACACCCCATCCCCTCCAGACTCTTCACAGTCTTCCTAGCCTTCCTCTGGACACTGTCTAATAGTTTTAAGTCCTTCTCACGTTGTGGCACCTAGCACAGTGCAGGAGGTGAGGCTGCACGGTGCAGAGCAGAGGGGACAAACCCCTTTCCTCACCCAGTAGCAGTGCTGGGCCTGACGCACCCCAGGGTACGGTTGGCCCTTTGGGCTGTCAGCGCACACTGCTCACACACATTCAACTCTCTGTCAGCCAGAATTTCCACTTTGCAGCATGTATGTCATGACCGCAGTGTGCTGATTCAGTCAGGACATGGGCTTCTCTCTGCTGACTCCAAAGCAAACTGTAAGCACCAGCAGAAGTGTGGAGCAGGCAGCTGGAAATAACAGCACTCCACACAGCAGTACCCCACACAGCAAGATTTACCTAAAGCTGGATGAAAGCCTTGGACTATGTGAATGTAAGATCTAGGGCTAATTTTGATTTGAAGATATCTCTGCAGGTCTCCTGCTCAAAGATCACCAGCATCGAGTGTGGTTTTCCATAGCTGTCTTGAACACGTCCACAAATGGAGGATTTTCAGTACTGGACATTTAATTTAGTTGGCACTGAACGAGAAAAATTGAATGATTTTCTAAAATTATCATCTGTTTTCATGAACTCAGGTCTCTATTTTCTCTAGAATTGCTCATCTCAATTGCACTGGTAGAGAGGGTGGAGTAACTGGGTAAGACATTGGCTAGTCTAACTTCCCCATCAGCATTTAAGGGTTACAAAATACTGGACACATTGGCTTAATCCTAGTTTGAAATGTAATTTCTCCACAGTGATTGTACAGAGGATGAATGCAGTAGCCTTAAGTCTATAAATTCATTGAGGTTTATCGTCAAACCTTTATTGTATGTATGTGTAGCATCATGTCCAAAGGTACTTTACTCTCAATTAGTCTCTTGAAGCAGAATTCTCATTACAAAAGGTAATAATTCATAATTAACTAAAGGGAAGGAATGCAGAAATGTGGAAGTTGCAGCTAGGGGATCTCTCTCTTGCTCTGTTACACCATTAGAAATAATTATCTGCAGTGCATATTTTTCAAGTGACAAAATCTAGAAGTATTCAGATAAAGAAATCCAAATAGTCAAGTGTAAGTCTTGTATCTCCTTCTTGTTGGATGCTGGTGCCTTGCAAAACTCATTGATGCCTTGGGAGTTTCTGAAGGAGAGCTAATATCTTTTGAATGAAAAAGCTTTCATGCAAAAAGTGTTTTTTCTAGGACAGAGATGTTCACAAAATGCTTGAACTTGTTCTGAAACTGCCATGCTTTCTATACAGGGGTTAATCAGAGGGTAGTTTGTACCTTCATATTTTTCCAACCACGCAACAAGTCCAATCAGCCTACAGTTACTGCACCAACATCAGTTAGCTGACTGCAGGTGAATCAGTGCAAATGTTGTGCATTCACAACTGCTTAGGGCTAGGTAGTCACATGGGGATAGATATTTCAGCATAACTTTCCTGAATAACTTTCTGCATAAAGATGTTTACTTGGGAATAAGTATTCAGGCATGAAATAGCTACTGTCCTTTACCTTCATAGCGTATATTAATCTGACTCGACTGTGAGATGTAGGTGTATGAATTACAGAAATCTCATTTCTCATTCAGAGGTTGAATATAAGGTAGAGGGAGACAGGAAAGGATTTAGTCAGAAAATCAAAGCTGTTCCTTAAACCAAGCTGAAGCATCACGTATATCCTTAGGTCAAGTATAGGATGGTAGATAAACCTTTGAAGTCCTTGCAGAGTCTCGCCTCTGTATTTAGGCAGTGCAAGTGTCTGGCCATTTCTGCTTTGACACATCTAGTGATATGGCCAACAAATCATCCACTCTGTGTTTTGTGCTGCAGTCATAGGATAGTGCTCCAAAGCATTTTTACCTAGCTCCAGAGTTCCCAAGGAAAGAGTATTTTTCCTTGCTCTGTTTTAATCCCACATGAGACCACAGCATAGTCTGGACTGTTCCCTTCGTAAGTTGGCTGGCACAACAGGGAAGGAAAGAGAATTTTGTTTCTTCTGGATACATCATGAATGAGAGGGGGTTCAAAGTTAGTAGAAACACTTAATTTAGTACCTCAAATCTTCAAAAATCTTTGTTCAAGGAGTTTTCTTGCTTCCTAGACTGCAGCAGCTGCTGCTGCAGCATATGGATCATTGCTTTTTAGCTTAAGAAATGAAATGGGCAACATTAGTAGAAATCAATATTATTTTTATTGGATTATTATTCAAGAACATTAGAAAATATTAATGTATTTTTATGGCATTAGTTTTTTTATATGCTTTTTATTTTATGTAATAACTATCACTAGCATCGGTAGAACAGCTCTGTTTCCTTATACATACTTCGAATGAGTTATAATATTTCAGGTATGTTGCACAGAACACACTGAAATGAAAGACCAGCTCCACTTTTGAAAGCTTACAGTACCCTCATCATTATAAACATCAAAATTTTGATACTCTTGCAATAAATACAAGTATATTGTTCTGGAAGCTGCACCATTAAGAAGAATGGAGTAGTTTACATAGGGAAGTACTACTTAACAATCATAAAGATAGCTGCACTGATCCCTGTATGTAGGTGATAAAATAAAATAGGATAGTAATATTAATAGGCCTATACTGAAGCAACAAAATGTGCTAGCAGATATTATGCCTCATGGGAGATGTGTTTGCTTTCAACTTTTTCATTCAGTTGTTAACATCATCTTCTGGGACAAACACATTTGTCCTCATGTTTTCTTGCTTTTACTATGAAGAGGTCACACTCCATTGTACTGCTCACTGGAGCAAGAGTGGTAGAAATCAGCCTAGTGTGTACGGCTATGATGGGATCTAAACAGAGATAAGTGGACACTTCATGAGCAGAGACATCCTGCTCTAGGTACACACATAGCATCCTGTCACTGGTGTGCACTCATAAATGACCCAAAGCTGGCAGAACTATGTATTCCATTTTGGCTCCAATTTTAGAGAAACTAATTTCTTAACACCACAATGATGTGACAGACCTTTGTGCTTAGGTGAGGGTGAAGCACTCCAGAGGCAAGGAACTCAAGGGAGAGAACTGTCGCTCTCTCCTTGTCTTTTTCATACATGCTGAAACCATGTGCATATTATTGCAGTCCTTTTGTTCCCTCCCCACACTGACTTCTTTCCACACTGCCACAAGCTCATGCCAGCCAAGCAGAAAGTCTCTGCACTCCATGTCATCACCAGGAGACTCACCCTCCATTTTGTTGGAAAGGGCTGTGCACGTTAGTAAACACCCAAAGAATAAGTGTTTTGTTTTTATTTTTGTTCATATAGTACCCCAGGAACCTGAAAAGAGATCTGTGGATGGTTCTCAAACTTCAGAAAAACAAGAAGCAGGAGGTTGAAGATCAACATTAACGGGGCAGACATTCTCTCTATGAAAATAAGAATGGTCAGAAAGGGATTGCAGTGAGAAATCTGAGCTGATATCATAGATAACTCTTAGCCCTTACTTTAGCCAAGACAAAAACTAACGCTTGATTCATCATATGAATTATGAATAAGAACTTTTCCCCCCTGATTCAACATTGGAAGCTTAAACCCTGTAGTTTCCAATCACTCATTCCCTATTCCCTGCTCAGTGCAATTGTCTCACTCGGGTAGTCCCAGCCCAGCAAGCACAGAAGCCCAGTACCCAATATGTGTGATGTGTGCAATTGGAAAAATTGCAGGGAAAAATTCTGAAGTCCTCTAATAATGCACCTGATGTCTTCAAGTGTAGGTGTCTGCACAGTTGCCTCTTTCAATCTAAATGAGTGTGTATTCACCCAGGGTCAGGATGTTGCTTGACCTTTGATAAAGAAATGCTTTGTTTACCACTGGGTCACAGAAAGACACAGTCTCTCTTTAGTTGGAACTATGCTTAATTTCACTCTGACCATTGGTACATGAAATATATTTGATTGATTTGCTTGAGACTTCTTTTCAAACAGAGCTCTACAAGGTAGATAAGCATTAAAACAAACATAACCCATATTTTTTTCTGTTTCCTACTCTTATATATACCTCCATATCTGCATTATCCTCATTGCCAAACTCCAGAGCTGCTGAGACACTATCAGTCCATATAGAAACAGGCATCAGGTCCAGCCTTTCATTCATCACTAGTTTGTAGCTTCCTGATACCACCAGCAGATTCCCATGGTTTACTACTTTTGCATCACATTTCTTTTAATTGTTTCATTGGAAACAGCAGCTTCTGTTGATTGAACAAATCAACAAACTTGCTAAGATGTTGATAAATACCGCCCTTGGAAAAAACATGCAAACACTCAAACAGAAATCTGGGCAATGTTTTGTAGATCACAGTGGTCCTTTTCAGCAAACAGAATTCAGGCCGTGCAGTGGACTAGAAGGGACTTTGAGAAGTCTTAGAATTATAGAACTATTTTGGTTGGAAAAGACCCCTAAGATCGTAAAGTCCAACTATTAACATAATGCTACTAAGTCCACCAGTAAATTATGTCCCTAAGTGCTTTATCCACACATTTTTTAAAGGGTGAAGCTACCACCTCCTTGGGCAGTCTTTTCCAATGCCTAACCCTTTTGGTAAAGAAATTCTCCCTAATATGCAACCTACACCACTCCTGGCACAACTTGAGGCCACTTCCTCTTGTTCGTGTTGGGAAGTGCAATGTAGACTGTACAAGCTCCAGGACAGCCTGTCAAGCACCCAGGTGGAGAAGATCCCATATTGTTGTTGGGCAACTCCAAATCTTATGCCCAAAATGTAACAGATGCTAAGGGAAAACAGAGACAGTAGTCAGTGTGAAAGAAGGAGGCAAAGAAAGTAGAGGGTTGGACACAAAGAGAAGAGAAAGAATGCTACCCTTGAGGAGAGAGGATAACATAGAGAAAAGGAAGACAGTCATGCCCCTTCTTCCTCCATCTCTTCCATCCTATACCTGCCTCTTTCCAACCTTTTGGCTCTTGAAAATGAGCATAAAATCTCTAGTTAGGAGATTAGCAAAACATTGTGAATCAAGGAGTTCATGCCAGGTTTTCTCTGTACCTTTTTCACACTATTTTATATCAAAAGAAAAGCTGTTCCAGAGGACAGGAGTCCTAGTTTAAGATGACAGACAAAGGGGTTTCTGCTGGAAAATAACAGTTGATAAGAGATTGATGCTCGAATAAGTTGGTGAGCTGCCGACAACAGTATTGCTCCAGCACTTCAACAAAGCATGAACTGTCCACAGCAGACAAGCTATTAGCAGATAAAATCCACTCTTGCCAGATGAGCTGGGCATTACAAATTTAATCCAGAAAGACAGGCTGCTAAGTTTCTGCAATTAAAGGTGACTGCAATTATTTGCTTCTCAAACGAGTGTGGAAATAAAAAAAAATGCAGGACAAAGCAAAATTCAGGATTTATTCTTTGCTCTGGATAATGTACTTTTATGATCCCAAACATGGTGCTTTCAGAGGTCTGCTCACACTGTATATAAATGTACAGTGGGATGTTGACTTCAAGCCATTTTTGGAAGCTCTTTATAGGTACTGAAGTGCCACAGCCTTCATCAGAAAAAAATGCTAAGGAACATGATGTTTCTACTTTGAGGTCCTCGCAACACCTGTCTCTTGGCCAAGGGAAGCAGCTTAGCAACTCTCTCCTGTTTAGGGTTCCCTCAGTAGGGATCCTTGTGCTTGGGAGCTCAGCCTTGGAGCTGGCAGGTTTTCTTTCTTAATTCTTCATTCAAATGATACAAGGCTGATGCAAAAATACGCCAGCCTTACATAGGCAGGGGAAAATCTATCATTTATCTCTTCACACTGGGAGATCTTGTGGTAGCTATTAGCTCTGGATGTCTCAAATTCTCCTATGTCCTACTGGGGAGCCCTTGGCCTGTGCTGTAACTCAAAACAACAGCTCTATCCTGTGACGTGAATGAAGAACTAGCTGTCCATATGAAAATCACATCCTTTATATAGAATTCAAGATGGAAAGACAAACATATAAAGGACCTCATGATGACTAATTCATTTGCCTGTCCCAGATCAGACTCACCATTATGACGCTGTCTGCCATGTGTTTACATAGATTGTTTTGGCAAAGATTGCAGTGATGGAGATCCACTACTTTGCTGTCCTTTCTCTACTGAAGGGTTTTTTAATATTTAACTCAAAATCTTTTGCAAACTCTAAATCTATGAGCCTCGTTTAGGACATAGGCTTCTTATCTTTCTATGACCATACATTGGTGGAAAAAGAGGTATATTACTGTAGGCAAAGCAAAAATATACAAATTAAAATACAAAATCTGAAGCACAGAGCACTGTGATTGGTAGGAGCCTCCAGGTCTGTGTCATAAGTGACGTAGTTTTCTTTTTTGAGGTGAAATGAGTGAAGTTCTCATTGTTTTACATTCCCCAAAGAAAAAAGAAAGACTAATGGCATTTATAACAAGAGTAAGAATTCATACAGGATCCAACTAAATGGTTTTTGTTGTTGTTGCTGTTTTTTGTTTGTCATTTCATCCTGGCAAAGTCTCTAAGCTGTTATTCTGAGATATCTTTTGTTTGTCAGTCATAATCAGCATTAAACTACACAAGTCTATGTCTTTCTGTCTGCTTCAAGTACTCCTGGCATTATGCACATCAATGTAGCGTTAGATATTGAGCTAAAATCCATTTTGAAGGTCCCAGGAGGAAGATTTTTTCTATTCATTGTGTCATTGTGTCATTGCTGTAAATTTATTTTGTTTTCCACTATGTTCTCTAATAGATCTTCAGCAGTTCTAACAGCTGAGATTTACCATTCGACTGACCATGCTCTGGTGAAGATGGGATGTGGCTAAATGTCTATTTCCAAGGAAAATGCACAAAGTCATTCCAAACAAATTGAAATCTTCTCTCTGAAAATGGCACAGCTGGAGATACTGTTCTTGCTGAAACATTTTGCTGCCTTCTCTGCAGTGATCACTTAGATAGCCTACAGTAATTTCTGACTCCCACTACAATGAATATTGGTGCACAAACAAGTGTTGCGATTCGTGCACTTTGTAAAAATAAGGTCTAGTTCTCTTTTTCCTCTAGACCTGCTGGCAATGCCAGTTCCCTGACAGGGCTGTATTTACAATGGAGGCAACACAAATGTTTTTGACCTTATCTTAGATGCTTTTAATAGATCCAGACATGATTTCTGTCCCCATTTCTAAGGGAACGGAAGCTTGTATCCCTGTTGCAACGACATCTCAATAGTACCATCTGTACTGGGTTAACGTCATCACTTCTCTGCAATGTGAAGTGGCTACGTGAGATAAAGTAATGGTGTGCGTCCTGCTTCCTCAGCTTGCCATTCTTGGGATTATTTTCATAGAATCATAGAATTGTTTGAATTGGAAAGGACCCTTAAAGGTCATGTAGTCTGCCTTCCCAGCAATGAACAGCCAGTTCAGGTTGCTCAGAGCCTGGTTCAGCCTTTTGTAAGCATCCAAGTGAATTCACTGGAGATAGAGATGTGAATCCTCTGCCTTGCTTTCCCTGGAAAACAGGTGAGATCGCAGATCCCAGGAGAAAATTTCAGCACTGTTTCAGTGCTAGAATTTAGGAATGCTTTGTGGTTCGGGAACTGGAAGCCCATCTCATCATTTAATGTTGAAACTAACCCGCTATTGAATATTTTTCATTTGGAGTCCTTATTTTTTAAAAATGACCAATTGCTGAACCTGATACATTTCTGATTAGAGAAGGAGAACAAAGTAAGTCAAGAAACTCCATACAAACTTCTCATAAGCAATCTTAAAAAAGAAACATTCTTTTCTTTTCTTTTGTTTAAAAACAAGAAAGATCCATCACTGATGCAAACTCTTCAAGTATTCTTGCATTTCGAAGTACAGTACTGCCAAGAGAAAAAAAAATCAGAGTGTACCTCTGCCTCCAGATACTCCCTTCATCTAATGAGTCATCTAACCAAATGTCAAACCAAATGCTTGAAATCAGACTGTGGTTGAATGCAGAGGAGTGGCCTTCTTCACCACTCACCATTGTCACAGTGACTTAATACTGCACTTGTAGAGTCTAAATTCCCTTTAATTTAGTACAATACAGCCAGGAACTGTTGAACAAAGTTCCTTTTTTTGTGTCTTTCCTGTCACCTGATCCATTCTCTTACTTCTTTTAATGTGGAATGTAAGGGACTTCTTAAAGAAGCAGTGTCATTCTACAACATAAGTCATGAGCTTCCTGAAATGACATCAGAAGTTAATTTTTTGATGTGCTGAACACACATTTTTAGGACAAGTTTAAAGTGAGATATGGAAAACTGGTCCCATAAGTCATTGCTTTGTGTTTTTTTTTGTTTTATTTATTCATTCATTTTTTAAGAAAGCTTCATGTTTATAGTAAATCTCTTTTCTTCCTGTTTCAAGGCTCCAGGAATTTGGTACTGCTGTCACATACACGAGATGTCAGACACAGATGTGAGACTGCAATTCAGTTTTATCCTCTTAGCAGTAACATGGTTCTCCATAAATAGCACTTATTTGGCTGTGGAATGAAAATTATCAGGAGAGCTCATTATGGAGCATAAACTTTTAAGCAAATTGTAATGTTTTCCATCAAAACTTTTGTTGAGATGAAAAAAAAGCTTTTACCATTACAAGTGGTTGAAGGCAAGAGATAGGAAATGTCTCAATATTTTAGGAGGAGAGCTAATGGAAATGAGCTTGTTCTCACTGGAAATAAAGTGATATCCTATGTCCAAGTTAAAGTAGCTCTTACTTTTCTAAAGCTTGAAGTGTTTCTATTTTGAAACTAAAGTTTTGTGTTGATGTTGGAACAGACTTTATCAAATGAGGCTCTCACTGCAGCTGTCAAGTCAACTCATTTCTTACAGTTCTCTGCATACCTAAAGTAAAATGCAAAAGAAAGTGTTGTAGTAGAAATGTCCATGGGCTTTACAATACTGTGATTAAAGAAGTTTTCAGGAAACAAACGACTTGATTCTAGCCATTCCCTGAAGGACTGATGCCATAAGCCTTCTGTGAATGGAATCAAACCTGGAGGAGACTAAAATTCCAGGGATTTCACCGCAGTAGTTCATGACAGCCAACGTTTGTCGTGCTTACTCCCACTGAGATTCCTACAGTCCCTCCTCAGTAGATGCAGCTGCTGAAATACTGGCATTCACAGAAAAATAAACTTCACTGACATAAACATGGACAACAGAGATGGCCTGATCCTCTTTCTGCCTTTGACTACTGAGGGTATGCAGTTGGTAATGGTCTATCTCTCTCAAAAACACACACTCAGCCCTCCCTTCAGGAATCATCACTAGTCACTCACCTTATTCAGTGGCTGCCTTGCAGTTGCTGGACTCCAGAACTGTATGTACCTATGATTTGTGGTCTTATTTTCAGATGCTGGACCTTAGACCTCTCATCCTGCTTACATATTCCTACACACATTCAGAAACTACGGAGTGGTCTCATACAGAAAATAGTCACAAATAGGGTTTAGCACGAAGAGACAACCTGCAGATCTTGAGCAAATAAGCACAAACACCAGCAGTCTTCTTCATGCCTGTTCCTTTCAGTTTTCCTGTAATTGCTCATTTCTTCACCAGCTTTAACTCCCTTTCTCTTTCTTTGTTCCTTCCCTTGAATGTTCTATAATATATCTTACACATTCCCACAGTCTCATTAAAACACTCTGGAATTAATTTTACATAACCCCACAGTTTTACATAACCCCACAAGCTCCTCAGATATCCTCCTTGGATAGGACATTTGGTTTTATAAATGAGACTCTGCTAATCATATTCCTCCCACTCTTTCTTATCTATCCTGGTTGAACCACCTCAAGGCATGCCTTGAGCAGTTCTTTCAAGAACCCATAAATGAGGGATCTGAGGGTTCGGATCTCTGAGATTGTCTGTTATCTATACCTTTATATGCTTGTGTAGCTAGATTTTTAAGTTATTAATTTTCTTTTTTTGTTGTCTTTGACTCCTATGTTAAGTTGCAATTTAGAAGATATTCTTGCAACCAGATGAGAGAATATATTTTTGATATATTTCACATGTCCTCACATTCATTCATGCACCCATGCACCAGTATACAATAAAGGCCACTCAGATGGAAGGTAGTTTGGCAAAAAAGGGCCTAGGAGTCCTGGTGAAACACAAATTGAACAGAAGCCAGCAGTATGCTGTTGCAAGATAAAAAGCTAGTGCTGTCCTGGGCTTTATTAGACAAATTTTACCAACAGATCAAAAGAGTTGAATCTTGTATCTACTTAGCACTGATGAGGCTGCACTTGGAATGCTGTACTCAGTTCTGGCTCCTCCAGTGCAGGAGGGACCTGGACATACTGAAAGGTGAGAAGGGCTCCATAAGTGAAAGTAAAAAGGCAGGAAGGCTTCACAGTGACTGAGAATAAGTGGGGTGAAGGGGAAAAGTTAGGGATAGTTTGTAGAAGCAAGAATGTAGAGCTTGGTCCACAGGGCAAGAAGAAACTGGTTTGGGGCGATGCCCCCCTGAAAGGCCAGGAGTTTCAGTGAGAAAGGTCAGAAGCCTTCACGAGGAAAACAACAAATCTTCATCCCACGACCCACTACACACACGCAAGAGGGGAAGGTCTGCATGCTAACGAACTCTCAGGGGTGTAATGAATATGTATCTGAATTCCGGGAAAACTACTGATTATGTATTAGTTCAGCCTATATCTGTAGCACGATTTTTCCAGACAGTGTGCAAGTTAGGAGGATCTATCCCCATTGCACCCGGTGTCTGCACAGCACTGAGTAAACCGTACCTGCTTTGTAATCTTACTTGGGTTACAGTTTGATGTTTTTGCTTACATTCTTAATTGCTTTCCTTATAGTTCCTAACAAGTTTTCTTTTGAACAACTTCTAAGTATTGAGTTTTCACAATAATTCCTCATGATGATTCCTCTATGGCTTTTCTGAATAAAAGTACATAATTAGACATAGTTACAGCAACTTTCTGTGATGTGCAGCACCTGACATTTATCAACATAAAACTTCATCTGACATTTTACCGTGCAGCTATACAGAATTTTGACAACCTTCTTCAACTGTTTGCTATCAGCTTCAATTTTGTCTATCCTGAAAATTTGCATATTATTTGCAAACTTGGGTACAACACCTCTGTGAATAATTTATGAATATGCAGAACTGCTCAGATTCTAGCACAGATTGTTTGGAAATTGTTTTTGTATCTTCTCTGTAATACTGACACGCATTATCTCTTCTGGACTTTTTTTTTTTCTCCTGATGTTTTAATCATTTTTCCCCAGATGGGTTTCCATTTTCACCCACCGGCTTAATTTCACTGAGGAAACTTCTGTTGAATGATCACATTGAAAGCTTCTTAAATTCCCAGGTAAAGTCTATTGACCAGACACTCAACACAGCATCCTTAGTGATGTCTTCAAAGAACTTAAGTAGACTTGTGGTGATTACTTTTCTCCAACATATCAATGCTAGCTATCTTCTGATATTTTTATTTACATGTGGACTAATCCTGTTCTCTGTCACAGCATCTGACTTAGTGCAGTGGTCAGTCTTATTAGAACTGTGGTCTCCTGGGGCTAATTAGGAAAGTAGGCTTCACAATTGCTGTGAAAGGCACAGTTGCCTTTCATTCCCCTGGCACAGTAATTAACTACAGCAGTAAGCTTATCTGCTAGAAATGCAAAGTTTTTTATCTTTTATAACTCTTGGCTAAGTCATTGCAATATTGTCTAACATATTGAATATGTAATAATAGTCGGGATGTGGGGGGGTTAGGGAAGTAAGAAAAAACAATGTTTGAATTTTATTTTAGCATGTTTTATAGTATTGGACTTGTCAGTTCTGGATTCTGTTCCTGGTTTAACTGCAGATTTCTACTGTAAACAAGTTCCTAAATTCCTGCTGTAAATAGATTGATTTGGTTCATTGACAGTTAAGTATTTCCATACCAAACAGAATTCTAATTATCCCTTATACTGTAAGCACCCAGTTTATTTTAGGAGACAATAGTATGTAACAGCAAAAGGGCAACAAAATTATTTCAATATTAATAAAAATTCATCACAACAGTCATGGAATAAACTACAGGACTTTAAATCAGAGAAGTAATTACAGTCCTATTATCCAATATGGCAACAGCTGCTCTGTGTATTTATACACAAAATTGCTTTCACATACACACCGGGAGGATTAGAATGAAATAAAACCCATGAAAGTAAGTATTTATCCAGGGAGTTAGAGCAGAAGATTTCCTTTCTGCACCAAGTAAAACACAGCCAAGCAGCTGCTCAGTTATTTTGGATTCTTTTCTTGCTTGATGATGATTAAAAAATGTTAAGAGCACCAAAATGACACATTGAGATAATAAATGAGGTTTTCTTTGTGATCAGCATCTGTCATCAGAATTTCTATTTGTCTCAGCAGTATTTGGTAACATGCAAAAAATTCCTCTTTCCAATAAAGATTACACTGAATTTACTATTTCAAATGCTATCTCCTTTTTTCTTTTCCTGAATATTAATATATTTTTCATCTTAAAAATCTAGTGACCCAACGAGAGAAATTAGGAAGTCAGTCACTAATAAGGGATCTCACTAATTTTAACAGAGAAAATATAAAGCCTATATAGGCAAAATGTTCATGAGTTTTGGGCTAGGGGAAATCACTAATGATACGGCTATAATGTTCATTGAGATCTGGCATCCAGTTTCTTTATGTTTCTGTTACGATCATTTCTTTTATGACCATCACAAATAGTTCTGTCACACTTCTTTTCTCAAATGTGGTGCTTAGTTCCATTCTGACCTAATTCACAAATTACATTTCCAAATGCTGCCTATTTACTGATAGTAATGCATTTTAGAATAATAGAATAATTTCAGTTGGAAGGAATGACCTAGTCCAAATCCCCTGCAATGAACTGGGTCTCCTACAGCCAGATCAGGGTGCTCAAGAGTGTTTTATAGCCTCTAATCTGCTTTCAGAGAAAGAAAAAACTCACAAAAAATAGTTTCTTAGAGGAGCAAAGTTTTTATGTTGTAGTCAGGAACTAAGAGAGGGCGAAAGATGAAAAGATGAAATGAGACTAGATTTAGAGGCAATTTTGTAACTAAGTCCACTACAGAGCTACCTAGATTTTGCTTGCACTGTATATGCATGACAGATGATGCATTACCAACCTGTGCTTCAAGAAATCAATGAAATACATACGCTCAAAATAACAAACCATGCAATCTCCTCAGATGGAAAGAGCACAGGGAGGAGGAATACCTCTGCTTATCACAGCCACTGCACACATGCTGGCTCCTGACAGCATCATCTTATCATGTCCAGAGCAGCGGCTCTCAGGGAATTGGCTCCTTTCTGTCCTAAGCAATCAAAGAAGCTTAGCTTTGAAAGCAGTTTGTAGGACAAAAGCAGGTGTCCTGGGATCCTGTTGTAATTGTCACTATGAGCCCAGTCTAAGGACAAGGAGAACAGCCAGGGTGTGAGGAGCAGAAATGATAAGCAATGGGGAGTGACGGTGGGGAGGAGGTTGGTTACTTATAGGGGATAAAGCTGCACAGATGTGTGTATGGGAGGGAGCCAGGCACTGAATGTGAAGGAAAGGGCACTTGCAGGCAGTTGGCTGGTGAGCCTTCTCACATCTGTGCACTGGGACCACACCAATGCCATCATCACTGCTGTGGTTTATACATAGTGGTCCCACTGCTATGACTCATCTGATAGTGACCACCTGAATAAGCTGATACAGAGCTCCTTCAGCTTACTGTCATTTCCTCCTTAAACTTTGTTTTTGTTATAATGATAGGACAAGGGGTAATGGTTATAAACTAAAAAAGAGGGAGATTTAAGTTAGATGTTTGGCACAAATTCTTTACTCTGAGGGAGGAGAGGCCCTGGCATAGGTTGCCCAGAGAGCTGTTGTGCCCCATCCCTGGGGATGCTCAAGGACAGGTTGGATGGGCCCTGAGCAGCCTGAGCTGGTGTGTGGCAACCACATGTCAGCCCATGGTTGCATGAACCTTGAAGTGCTTTCCAACCCAAGCCGTTCTGTGGTTTTGTTATATGATTTGTTAATGATTAAGACTGCCTTTTCATCTAGTCTCAATACAGTTTTCCTGGGATATTCTATCTCTTCATCTCATTTGGTTTATATGTTCCCTGCTTCTTCAACCGGACATGAAAGCAAAGATTAGAAAGAGGGCAAGAATTCAAGTAGGGCCTGATCCAAAGTCCAACCTATAAGTATAAAGGAGAAACATGTACTGAGATGGGAACAAACAAAAGACCCAAGTAAGCATGAAGATGTCTTGGTTCTGGACAGAACTGACAGTTTTTGCCTTGCTGCTTGCAGGTTGGTGAAGGCTTGCTGTTTGCCTGTCAGATCATTCAGTGCTCTGGGCAGGAGGACAGAAAATATGGCAGAGAATAACATAAGCACAACTCAACAATTTGCACCTTTCTTGACAAATCAAGTAAAAAGGTCGAGGAGTATTGTTTCTCTGTCTTCAGCCTTTGACATGATTCTAAGATGTGAGGGAGAATTTAGCCCTAAATCAACAGGAGGAAACTCCATCACTGTTGGATCTGGCTGACAGAACAGAGCTTTGTGGGAGACATTGTTGGGGTTAGATAACCTTTGAGATGAGTAAGTCAATGTAAATGATTTCAGTGCTGTCTATCACATACTGGGTTTGCAACTGCACATTCACCACGGTTTTAAGTTATTGTGCATAATTTCACAGGGGGCTGTTGACAGCACGCTTACAGACAGGTCAGCAGGGACACGACAACTTTATAAGGCACTTTGACTTGGTTAAAGTCAATTATGCTGCCATAACTTAAAATGGACAGTGTGGGTTTTGTAAAATTTCTCTAGGGTAATCATGGAACCTGAATGAGTAACTCGGTATTGCTCATCTGCAAGCCAACTGCTTACCAACCCGTACCTGCTGAATGGGAAGTTCATCTTCTCCCAGATCCTGAAAACCTCTGTTAACACTGAGTTTTTCAACAGGGCCTAGCCATGAAATTCAGTGAGAAATATGCATTTGACTTGATTCAAAGCTGCAAACAAAACGCAGTAACTGGATTCTGCTGTTGAGATAGACGAGACTGTGGCAGAGCTCTTACACAGCAGGTAGCACAACAGTTCTGTGGGAGGCAGCAGTAACACCTGACACAACAGTTTTCCCTATAGTGAATCTTGAGATGCCATTTGTCCTATCGCTCTGACACATATTCTAACTTGAGGACCTAGCTGAAAGCTTCTGTGCTGTCATCTTGTGTACTGCCAAGAGTGTAGCTGTTATCTTTCCTTGCCTTACATGTGTGGGAACACGCCAGAGTTTTTGTTTTTGTTACCTAAAGCATTCAAAGTCAGAACTCCTATTGAGTGCTTTGGACAATTAAAAGTTTTTTGTTCTTCCTCAGCTCCTGTAAGTGATGAGTAATTCTCCCCCACATGATAAACCTTGTTGCCCCCTGAAATTAATCTTCTGTGAAGAAACCACGTCAAAGCAGTGATCTAACGTCAAAAACATCTCCAGCTCAAAATCCAGTGCAAACAGGAGAGAGAAAAAAAAAAAGAAAAAAAACACCTTCTCTGGCAACTTAGAGGAAAATTTATTTCTTCCTAAGGAGTACGTGATGAGTAATTTGTTTGCAGATGCTAAATCCCCTCAGAAAGTGTTCTGGAGTAATGCTGAAGTCTTCTGATTTCCATATTGCAGTCAGTATGATGAAACATCCCTTATGGTTAAAAATATGATCTTAAGAAGGAAAAAAAAAAACAAAAATAGGGAAGGGGTGGGGGGGTGTGGGGGGCTGAGAAATAGGAAAGAAATACTGCAAGTGGTAGATTAGTGCTAATAAAGCAACTCCCTCCCCCTCAGTGTCTGCTGGCAAAGCCCAGGGCAGGAGTGCTGCAGAGGGCCCTACCAGGGCTACAGGCCCCAGGGCTCCCTGTGCAGGCACTGGGTGGGTTTGGGGTTTAATATCTGATAGACTTTCCATTTTCTCCCTATGTGAACTGACTTTTTTTTTTTTTTTTTTTTTTTTTTTAAATTTTAATTTCCTTTTAATAATAGTGGGAGGAATTGATTTTGACCACATTGACTGCAGCTCCTCTATCAGAGATGTAGACTGCCTCAAGATCAGATAGACTGAAGATCAGAATGATGTAAAGATGTCTGAATGGATGTTTTCTGGTTTTGTTTTCTGTGATAATTTTTAGCAATCTTTCGGTTGCTAAATAAATAGATCTCCCATTACCATTTGGTTCTTCCAGCCTTGTGGTGCCAAAGATTGCTTCTCAGACACGGATCAAGTTTCTGGCATCATACTTAAATAACTTATTCAGTAATTATCTACTATACTGTTTCTGAGTTCTACTTACTGGGATGCAGATCTGTCCCAGTTCCTAAACTATGTGAAAGAAGCGTATGTTTGTTCTTCAGCATTTATGATTTGTAGGTATTGTAAAAACTGCATCCTTCTCAAATGGTCCTCTGTATAATCAACCAGTTTCCATAATTATTTACCATTTAAAGAATAGTTCTGTGTCATTGCACGATTAATTACACAAGCAAATACTTTTATACATTTCTAGATTGTTCTTATGGGTAAGATTGGTCCCAGAATTGAGTTTTCTATGTTGTTATGAAAACTTGTGTACAGAACGATGATTCACAGTTGTTTTGCTTAACACTACCAGTCTGGTATTTTAGCATTTAAGGTTACCTCAGTGACTTCTTTTCCTTATAATGTTAATGCTTTTGCACCAAGTTTCATCAGCCATTGTGATATGATTCTGTTCTAATACTGTATGTGTCTGCCCTACTCTGGCTTTTAGTTGAGACCTCAGTCAAGCTGTGTTCCAGCTTTGCTTATGTTAGCTGTTGTACAGTCATTCAACTCCAAGTAAGCCTGATACATAGCAGCCATGTCTTCAAAAATAATCGTACTAAGGAGCATCACAGCAACTGTACACAGCTCGAGAAATGTCAGTCTGTGTGCTGCAGGGTTTGGAGCTCAGCCACACAACTGAATGAACAGAGTCACTGCTTCTTGGTTGGACAAAGATTAATTCCTGAGTTCATGTGAATTATGGAGATTGCAGAGAAGATGGAAAGCAAAAAGATGATTGTGGTCTTCGATTCCATGCTCCTGCAACTGAAGCTCAACAGCGCTGCCACTTAAACAGTGACTATCATTTAATTTCTCTTCAAGGAGAGGGATCAGGGAAAGAAGAATTTTCATGGAGTTAGGTCGGATCGATTGCTTAAATACAGGCAACTGAACCTGCACTCTTCTAAGTCTAAGACAAATGTATGGGAGTGGCTAATTTGGCACAGAATTTGAAAATGTTTGCCCTTCTATAACAGAGACTGGGTGAGATAACTGCCATCTGAGACACCATTGTAGTGATAATATGCAGTTAAATCCCACCATTCTATTAACATCAGTGTTGGCTGTGGGTCAGTCAGGTGTCTAATCTTTCACTACAGTTAGCGGTGATCTAGTCAGGTCATTGACTCTAGGCGGAGAGTGAACCTGCCAGTTCTTAAGGCCAAAATAGAGCATTAAGTGAGTTTACTTCTCTTCCTTTTTGTTGAAACATATAGTGCAACCCTAGTTAGAGTCAGTAAAACTGCACAGGTCTGTAGTCTACTCTATGAAGGACTGTGCATTCCGCAAGTTCATTCAATATAGCATCTTCTGGGTTGGAATAAATCTACAGAGCTATTGAGGTGGAAGTTCTCATGGA
The DNA here is from genome assembly GCF_019232065.1 of Centrocercus urophasianus. Taxonomy (NCBI): domain Eukaryota; kingdom Metazoa; phylum Chordata; class Aves; order Galliformes; family Phasianidae; genus Centrocercus; species Centrocercus urophasianus. The sequence goes on from NW_024885532.1 coordinate 40,742,071, forward strand.
AGAGATATTTAGAGTACTAGCCAAGAAAACAATAAAATGCAATTTCCTTTGAGGATTTACCAGACAAATGTGGGACAGCGTGACTTGGGCTTGTCAGAATCCAGTGCAACCTGACAACACCAACCACAGCAGCTCAGGGAGGGTTTCAGCTTAGTCTAGCCTGAAGGAAAAAAACACTGGCACCAGAGGTACTAGCTTACTTACTAGAGCAGTGCATCTTCAGAAATGTTGTTCAGAGCAGCAAAGCACACTTCAGGGCAGCTAAAGTTGTGGTAAGCAATGGCAGGTGATTCAGTGTTTGCCTTACCTGTCAGTTACCCAGGTATTCAAGGCAAGTTGGTCATAAATTGTAGGGTTCTGGTGGCATGGAGCTTTGGGGGTGATCTGTGTCTGAGAAGGTCAGGGACTGCCCCGTGCTGCTCACAGCTGTTCCATTCAGCACCAAAAATGCTACAAACCACCCACTGGCTGCCAAAACATTGCCAAAACATTGGGTTCAAACTGAGCTTCTTTGTACCTTTCCTCTTCCCCGGGCAATAGCATTGGCTCATCTGTCTCTATGAGGCATTTACTTTAGCTTGTACCTGAGCACATCTCTTGCCATGTGGGAGATGCCTGATGCTGTCCACCAGATAGGAGCTCATCTGAGGTGTGTTGTAGGCAATTATTTCAAAGATATATGAATGCTAAAGCTCCTATCAGACTGGCAACTGACTTAAAATTCACATGCCTGTGAATTAAGACTCCCTTAACTGGCTTGAATTTCATTTGGTAGTCCTGGATGACCTTTAAGCAATATTCCATTGACCTCAAGCAGGTTGCAGGGTTTTCCCTACCCAGGCTGGTTGCCACATCTCTACACATGGTTTACCAGGTACTGTAAGAAGCCCCCTGGTGTGACTTCTCCTCCATCCCAAAACTAGAGACATGAGGGTTTCACATGCTGAAGGGGAGACATTTGATTACTCTTTGGAAGTCTAGAAAAGTGAATTTTACCAGGGATATGAACTAACTATATGTACAGAAAGACTCCTGTACTGCTGGGGAGAACATGCTCCTGAAAGGGTTAAACTGAAAGAAGAAAAACTAGTGTTACATTTTGCTTGCCTCCTTTTATACGAAACCACATATGTTCCTACCACCAGGATGCTGGTTTGTATTGTAGAAAAGGCATGCATACATGCACCTTCCTTGTGGCATGCATGTGGCTGCTTGCTGAACAGAGGTAGGGGCTTCTAAGTTCCTTTCTCTGAACTTGAGATAAAGTTACAGTCATTGGAATGATTTTTTCCCAATTGCATAACAGTGGAGGCAAGTAAGGTAAAAAGGGGAAGCAGAAAGGCTGTTACCATCAGGGAAAGGTCTCTGATCTGAAAATTGAGGTGCTCAGTAAGTTCGCAGATGGATGGGAATCTCTCCTTCCCGTAACTCCCAGGTGACCAATTCTTACAGTACTGTGGCAGTACTCCAGCTGCTTCAGAAGGGTTGGAAGTGCCGTAGCTGGACCATCCAGCCCAGCTTTCCGTGCTTTTTACATTACAGATGTTTCTGTGGTGATAAAAGAACAAACTGTTTGATAGAACTCTAAGCCCACTGAAATCATGAGAGACTTGGTTTTAATGGGAAGGAAGCTGTTTCCATGATGTTGGCCTGGAAGTTTGCACAACCTTTGTTATTATATTACAGTGAAGGAAGAAATAGCTTATGGTAGGCTCAAGTGAAGAGGGCACTTCCCTTAAACTGGACGCCTGAGTTTTGACCTGTTGCTGTCTCAGTCTCATCTTGTCCATCCTGAAAGAAATACTGGTGCCATTCCCTGACTCCAGCTCAGGACACTAAACAGAGGCAGGAATTTTAAGTCACTTATCTTGAATGTTTTCCAAAATAGCCTTGCATCCTTGTTTACTGATCTTCTTACTACACTGGTGAGCCCTGCTGATCTGTGGTGCCACTTTCTTACTGCCAGGAAAATTTCACTGAGGTTGAGTCAAAGGCTGCTGGGAAACGTGGTAAAGCAGAAAAGCTTTCCTATAAGTAGGGGAAATACAAATAGTAAAACAAAGAGGGAACCGAGTTTCTTTGCATTCTAGGAAAAAAAACAATTAGTATTCTTGGGGAAGAGAGATGCTTAATATTGACTTGGTATTTTATTTTGACACAGTTTAAATCCTGTTTCAAGAATGTCAGAAAAGGGTATTTGTGGATGCCCCATCCCTGGAGGTGCTCAAGGCCAAGCAGGATGGTGACCTGGGCAGCCTGGTCTGGTGTGGGGCAACCAGTCCAACAGCAGGGGATTGGAACTAGAAGATAGTTATGGTCCCTTCCAATCCAAGCCATTTTATGATTCGGTGATCCCTGAATGTAAGCTCTAAGCAGGCTGAGTATTGTGCCTAATTACAGCTCTGGCTGGCATAGTGTGTATACATCTGAGACTTCCCACCTGAATTTGTCCTAGCTGGTCCCAGCTGTTAATACCAGGCTGCTGGAGGACAGAGGTGCCCGTAGCAGGAAGGCAATCTGTCTTATCGCACTACACAGAGGGCTTCTGCTTCTGTACCTCCTCTGAGCACCCATCCCGTACACCCTGCTCAGCAGCTAACCCAGAACACCTGAGCTGTCCTCTGAAACTAGTGCAGCTGGTGGAGCTCCATGTCTAGATGGTTAGGTGATATGCTGATACTCTGCTTCATTTAAGGTTGAGGTTTTAATTAAGCAGCCACATTAGTGTACGCACACCAGTCAAACAACCCTTGGCAAGAGCCTTGTGGTGTGAGTAGGGGCTTCTATGGGGGAAATGCCATGCAATAAAGAAACGAATTTGCTGTCCAAAAAAATAGCATTTTCTGCAATACTGTACACAGCAAGGTAATGAAAAACTATATTCCTTGCAGAACTGACGTCTTATCTTGTTCCCTCCTTTGAAAACAGGAGAAAAATCAAGAAATAGTCAACACAGCTAGGCTTTTCTTTTTGTTTACTTGGAAAATTTGTTTTAACCATCAACTTTAGCAAATTTTGGCAGTTACAAACCTGTACACTTTTTTTGTTTGTTTGTTTGTTTTGTTTTTATAGCAAAAGAACACAAGACAATACTGCCAACAGCAATTATGAAGGAACAATTAGTTTTTGAATGAGGGACTATACCCACCTAAAGTGATAAACCTTCCCTTTCGCATAAGGTTGAATTTGTTGTCATTGGAGAAATGACATCTCTTAATACCTAGTTGAAATGGCACAGAATTCATATCTCTTGAGTATTTTTGTGCAAAACACATTTCATTTAAAAAAAGTCAATAAAAAACGTCTTCTTAAGAACAGAAAAAGTTTAACAAAAAGAGCTGAACCAAAGAGTTACAGTACATTGTGAAATGATTAAAAAGTACCACTGTTCAAATCTAAAACTTTTTTTTTCTCTGTTACTCAAAAGTTTAAACCGACTTTGATGACTCTTCAAAATGACATCAAACAAACAAACAAAGGAACAAAAATTAAAGCGACCTGATTGGCATCAAATATCTACAAAAGCCTGGTAATTTGAAACCATTATATACATTATTTTATAAACTTCTTTTTAAACACCAAAACATACATCTTTTACAAACCAGCCTGCTTGCAACAGGTAAAATTTACAAGACAATCTTTTCCGATACAGTGCTTTAAAGAGAACTGCTTTCACTCATAAACATCTTTGTCACCTCCTGAAAAGTGGCAGTATGGGCTCATTGCATTGTTAAATAACAGCCATTCAGGTATTTCTATGACAGAAGAATGCTACAGTTCCGAGGGCTCTGATCTCTTTCCATAGTACAGTTCAAATGCACTCTTAACACTGGTAAAGATTACTTATGGCCTTTGTGTAATACGACACATTTGTAGTTATTGCTTTTTATTATTACAGAATGAAATGAATTTAATTTCATTTCTTCCCCACCCGCCCATCCCTTGGATGATGCAGCTGATTTACTAACTGAATGCCCCTTCTGGTAATGGAGATGTTAAATGTCAAGTTCATGAAGCACGGATTAATGGCCATGGACAATGAGCAACACTCTCAATTGCTAAGGCTCAATTCACAGTTTGGAGTATCGATGGAAAGAGGCAAAAAGCAGTTTTACTACATGATGAATGGCGGTAAACCATCAGAGAATGAACCTGAAAATATAACTCTCTCTTTGGAAGCCTATAAAATGTCCATTATTACTCGGTTAATAGCTCCAAAAAACACCAACAGAGCACAGATGCACATTCACTACTGGCTCTAAATAGCTGTTTTTCTCCATTATTGATCACATTACCTTTTCAAATGAAACTTAGAAAAACTGGTCCAGGGCACCTTCAACCCTCCCACGTTTGCATTTATTAAGGGCACACCACAGCATTCCTTTAGTTTTTCTAACAGGAACTTGATGAGGAGTAAATCATGTTTTTAGCCACTTGTCCTGTGATATATTTCTTTTCATAATGAATGTTTAATTGAGCCAACAGCAACAATTTTTATGCCACATTCTTGAAGCTTACCACTTGCCTGGCTCTGAGCAAACAGGCTACTCTCTCTCTAATAATCAGCATTTCAGTGGCATGCATTGTTTCCCTGTGCTGCATCCAGGCTGAGTTTCTGAGGTACAGATGCATGAAAGCCAGCACTGCTTCAGACTTCGCTAGAGAAATCATTTAAGATTATGAAATCTCTCCTCATAGCTGATCCTGAAAGAAAATAGCATGTAGTGGAGCCATCTACAGGAACATAAACTGAAATACAGAGATAGGACCAAGGCCAATCAGATCAGCAGAGATGGCAAGGGAAGCTGCAACAAAAGCAGGGAGCTGGGAATGACAACAGTAGCAACATAAATTTGCTGCATATGGCATAAAAATAAGTACATATTGGATGGAACAATGTGAACACTAATTCTTGTATTAGGTTGGGAGGGTTGTTATCTTCCAGAAATTTAGGGCTTCTTCATGTAGAGCAGTAGTAAAAAGGATAATAAAATGGTTTGGATTAACAAGAGAGATGTTATTGCAAAAGTCTTACTCCCTAAGAAATATTTAACTTTGATCTCTGCATTCAGGTCTTATCACCATCAAAAAGAGCCAGAACAGAACCAGACAGGCCACAGAAGTACCAATATCCACAGAGGGGCATTTGTTTGAATATAGAACAATCAGGTTGGGAGTCCTTCATTCGAAGGGGAGGAGATACTGAGGTATAGAAAGCATGAGTGGGACAGAGAACAACGAATGGCCGATCCTTGGCACCTTCCCCACAGCACTTTAATAAGTTGGTGTTCAGTGAAATGCAATGGCAACAACATCAAAACAGAAAAAGTACTATACATTGTATTTATGCATATTTTACTAGTAAAATTCACTACCAACAAGATATTACTGAGGCAACAAGCTTGGTAAGAAACACCGATCTTTTCTGTATGGCAGTTGCTAAGCTTCTGTGGTGCTCTCCCTTGGGACACGTTTGATATGTCCCAGCACAGTTTTGATATCAGTGTCTTCGGCTTACTACAGAAGAATGATGACAAGAACACTTCATAACTAACTGGGGGCTAAAAGAGAATTAATTGCATGACAGATAAAAATGTCTCACACCAAAACTGAGTAGGAGCAAAACCTCATGTAAGCTATAAGCAGATGTTGAAAGAGTACCAAGCTCTCAAAAACATTATGTCACCTTTAAAATTACTTGGTGACAACTAAACTTCCAGCTTTGCTTTTTCACTCAGTTGTTCCTAACCTTGAAGAGATACCAATCTAATTCTTGCATTTGCTTTTCTGCAACACTGACTTGATGAGCAATGCACATCATCCTCTGTCTGCGCTTTGAGGCTTGCCAAACCACTTCATAGCTCATTGGCAAATCACAGAATCCCTCAGTTCTTGTGATACAAATTTCCATTATTTTTTCTTGAAAATGAGAGGGAAAGGGAGGTGAAATGTACTGTGAGCACATTCAGAATATAACACTGCTACAGAAACATGTTCACTTTGAGAAGACCAAGTGACATTCATAAATTCAATGGACACGAACTATTGGCAGACAAGTACTTGACAATACTTGTACATGCAGTATGTGGTCCTTCCGAAAGCTCACTCAATTCACAGACCTGTATAATAAGCTGTTTTCCAATGAAGAGTCACTGCATGTCATACCTGCTTCTAAGAATTTTAGAAATTCCGTTTTATTAAAAGTGTTACAAGCTGTAATTACTTCAATTATATTCTATTAACGATTTCTTTTTGCTGGGGGTGATTTGTGAATAAAAAAACCCACAGCTTAATTCTGTGTGAAACCCCGCTCAGTCAAGAACACATCCGAGAACACAACTGCTGAAACTATTCCATTAACGTGTTTGAACAAGAGGCAGGATATGGAAAGTGGCATAAGAAATCTGTTAATGAATCTATTCATTAATAACAAGGACACGCATTCAACAGCTTTTCAAAATGACTGAGCGATGCCATGGCAGGAATGGATGAACGCCCAGCAGTAATGCAGACTACAGACTCACATTCATTGTACAAGGCATAAAGATGATGTAAAAAGCAGCGGTTAAACATTTTCTTAGCACTGAGCAATGGGCATGTACACACTGAGTGCAAATCCACATTTCCATGTTGCACTGGGCTGTTCAGGCCAATCACTGCGAAAGGCCATTTACTCCAACCAGGGTGAGGGAAGCGTAAGATCACAGTAATGCTGCCGCTGTCTTCATTCCACAGTGACATCCTGCCGTCTGCAAACAACCTTTGGAAATTCTCAAATCCTGTGAAATCACACGGACATCCAGCAGCAAATCTACAGTCAGATTCCTTGTCACGACCCATCCGTGCAGTTCCACCAACTGATCAGTTTGCAGCAGCTGAGAGCTCTTCCCATAAATACTATGGATGGACATTTGCCAAATGATGTTAAACTAACAATCTGAGATGATAGCAATGTTTTATGTAACTTAATTGCAACTAATTTTACTGCAGTAATTCCAGCACGATGACTGCTGCTGAAGAAGAAATTGCCCAAAGAAAGAATTAAAAAAAAATACCAACATCCGTGTTACACAGATACCCTAGGTTTCCAACTGCTTTCAGATCCATGTTCACACGTCATGCAGCAGTCAAGGGAAGTTCTCACCGGTGAAGTTGTACACATACGTCTGACACCGTGTTGAAAAATGGCAACCAAAGTGGGCTGATTTAGAGTGAATATATGCTGTACATGCATTCCTGTATATGTGCATGAAGTAGAATGAAATATTATGTAACAATGGAAACCGTAGACAAATATTTATGGACAAATGACTATCTCCGATATGCCAATTTGTAAATGCTGTTTTTTAAGCCATCTGATGTGATGTACATAGCAGCCTCAGCGATCAATTGTTTTCACTCTTTCACTGACAATATTTCATGCAACATTGCCTCTTGGAATCATTCATACCAGTTCTTTAATACTGTAGTAAGAACATAACACTGTAACACTTTTAATAATACAACAACGACAAAAAAAAAAAACAACCCCAAACCCTAGGTGGAGGTGGGAGGGAGAAAAAGAATTTATTCAGCAATGAGATCATTTTCCCCTTCCTCATAAGTTTTACTCTTGTAATAAATAGAAGGTACACACTCTCCAGATTGTCTGTAACAATTTTGTAATGTGTAATACTTAACACAATTGGTCTCTTCATGTCTGCACATACAATACCATTTCTGAACAAGTTAATAATGGGTTATACTGTGTTTTTGCATTGCCCAATATATATAGATACACCTTCAGCAAAATTTCTTCTCAATATTTATACTATTAATTGGATCAAATGACAAAAAAAAGAAAAAAAGAAAAAAAAAGAGGAAGAAGAGAAAGAAGAAGGGAGCTTCCTTTTACACTTGTGTCTGATGCTGGGTCTCCACAAATGGAATGTGCACATTTTCTAGTTTGAGTTCCTCCACGCTTTCAAAGTCACTCATGGCTACTTCGGAGTCATCAAAGCCGCAGCTGGCTGAGACGTCAGAGGAGGAGGCATCTAGAGAGTTGTGCAAGGTTAAGGGCATCTTACCTGCACTAACGTTTTCTGTGTTCTGACTTGGGCCAACAGCAAAAGTACTAAACTCATTCCCAGTCTGAGCCCCTGCGGTGTCCGTCTCATGGGGGAACTGGTGAGGAGGGAGGTACTGGCTGGGGTGGAAGTGCGGCCGTCTCCGGCAGTCGGGGCTGAGAGTATTTGCCATCGAGCCCGGCTGTGAGGGCGGGAGGGTTTCGTACTGGTCTGGGTAATCCTCTGGAAGAGGAGGTGGTAACTGGTCCTGGCTCAGAAACTCCTCTTCGTGAGGGGGTGGGTAGTCGCTGTCGATGTCGTAGCCACCAAGATAGTAATCTGTCTCCAGCTCTCTGGTGCTGCCATGATGCGCCGAGCCTCCGTCTGCCGTTTCAAAATTGGGCACTTCCTCTATGTCAGATAAACGAGCACTTGGCATCCAGTCTGAGGTATCCCAGTGGTACGCTGGAAAGAGAATCACAGCAGTGAGGACAGGGCCGCTAGTGACGAGGGGGCGACCGGCATGCACTCGCTAAAGAGCAAACTCTTAATCCTAAATACACATTTAGGTCACAGCATGCGTCAGAGGCTGTCTGCATGGGTCAGCCATGCTCTGACCCAATGGATAGGACAGAAGGACTACACGGTATGGCGATGCAATTGCAAACAAGCAAAGAAACAAACCACGGCCACTCAAAGGCAGTTCACATTACAGGATGCTACTAGGTTGCATTAGAAACTATGAAGCTGAGAAATCAAAATGACAAAAATCTCTGAAACAGTGCTTTTCAAAGTTAATTGAAGAAATACATAAAGGAAGTCAGCATGCTTATGGTATCATATCTAAACTCCCCTTCCACCTCCAATGGCTTTGTTTCAAGAAAGTGTGTAGGCAAACAATCTGATCGACTGAGAGACTAAGAACTGGATCCTGAAATAACGAAGTGGCCGGCCATTCTCATGCAGCGTTTGCAACCCAACCAGAATTCAAACAAAAGAGGACACGGGAAACAGTAAAAGAAAAACAGACCAAGTCAGTGCCCTCCCACCCTAGCACAGTCCAACAGGCAGAAAGGGTCCCCAAAAAATCACCTCTGTTGTAGTTCTGTCCTTGGTCCATGACAGACACTGCCAGATACAAAGTGAAAAGTAAAAGCTGGTAACTAGGAGCTTGTTACCAGCATGGACTTACATGTGAAAATATAAAGCTCTGCATGCATATTTCTAAAGTACAGCTGGCTCAGTGTTGTTTTAATAGGATTTTAAATTGTTCTTTATTTTAACATACAAGATAAGCTTGCCCAGTCAAATGCAGACATACATAAAGAAATGATTATGTCATGTGCATCATATTCCTATTCTATCATATCTTAACTATTTACCCTCACTGAACAGATATGAAATTACATTAGAGCTGGAATTCTTAGTACAAAAAGGGCTATCCACCATCTGTATGGTTTATAATTGCAAAGTACATTTTTCTTTCACTTGTTCACTTTGAAACAGAAAAATAAGAATCTACCATTCTCAGGGCCGGTTCAAACAAATCTGGGCCCACCTGGGCTCAGATACCATGGTGATGGGCACGGTATAAGAACCTGAATAGAATAGAATACAAAGCCATTTAATGGGGCCGTCAACTACAATGCTCCGCAACCCCATACCCACCTCCCACCTGCACTGCCATGCTAGCTGGTGGGGAGGGAGGCATTCCAGTATGGAGAGGGTGCAGGGGTTGGGGAGAGAGCAGGGGAAGAGGTTCCGTGTGAGAAAAGAGCAGGGAAAAAGCTGCAGCGCTTACTAGATGGGATGGTTCTTGTTCAACCACATGTTATTTGGCTTCATGCAAGAACTGACTGGACGAGGTCTCTGGACTGCATCGCTGGAGGAGGCCTGTCCAGAAGAACTGCCTTTCATGGCACGACAGTTTTTCCTCTCTTGGGCTCAGCCACAAAAGAGGGCAGAGCAGACAATTCTCCAGGACTCCATCTATTAACACCACTCATGACCTGGTTTATCATCACATAAGCCATGTGATGATGGTGATTTATTTGTTAGCTCATTAGCCAGATAGTGGCATTCTGCCTGCTCTGCATTAGCCTGGGCTGAGTAGGGCTCCGGCTACTGCAGCTTTAGCAGCACTGTCTGAACCGGCCCTAACCACTCTCCTCCTTTCCTCTAATTTCTCATAGTGGACGCTGCTGACTTTCAGAATAATGACGTTGCCCCTGAGATGCGCCTGGTCCCTCCAAGCTGCATGACTTCAGGATCCAGAAGAACCTCACTAATACTGACCTGCAACACCTGCAGAGCTGCATGGGGAAGGAGCTCTGTTCCCTCCTGTGGCAGCCATTCTGCACCCATTATGCTGCACAGCTTGTGAGAATAATGACTCTCAGCGAAGGGACTGGGAAGTGGGCAAAGCACTTGAGTGACAGCCTTTTGAAAGCACTGCCAAGCTGGATTTTTCTGACCTGTGAAGTATGATAGGAAGCCAGTGTGTTTGCTTATGTTTTCCACTAGGAAGACGGGGCCAATTACAGCGACTGTGCTTTCTTTTCAGGGGTATTTTCCTTTTTTCTTTTTCTTCTTCTTTTCTTTTTTTTTAATGATTAGAACTAACTTTCTGAGTTAACCTTAGGTAGTTCTTTCTATGAAGTAGCAAGTAGAATGGCCATCTTACACTTCAGAAAATCAGTAAATATACTATAGACTATATTTTGGACTTCGAGGTTAGCTGGACTTGAGTCAACATTTTCCCAAAGTTAGGACATATGTTGTATAAATAAATAAAACAAATATTTATCTTTGTTATATCACATTTCCTCAGTGCTTTGTCGGAGAACCAAATTGTAATGTAAGGAAATTAGTTCACTTGTAGTGAAATGGGTCTAAGATTACACAGAGGTCAATGGCAGAGCTGTATGATGGGCCCTCGGACCCAATGCCACATTCTATTCAGTACACACATGAACCCCAAGGGAAAAGCAGTGGTGGCTAGGCTGCCTTGCTCCATGGGATGAAGGGAGCTGTGTCTGTACATCATCTATTTGATGTTATTACCTGGGAGAAACCAGCTACCTGCCCACCACCACTTTGTTGCCCTCTGTATAGTCCCAATGGAGTGTGTAATCCAGTTTAATCACAGTTTGGGATACTTTACAGATACCTTTTGGCATCTTCTGCTTCACATCCTCTGCAGATAGGATAATCTCAGTGATTTGGCTTCATTGTCAACCTCATCCTACGCTCTCTGAAGGCTATGGCAATTAAGCAAGCAAAATCATTGACTGGAACGAGAGATAATGATGGCCTTGATACCTTTTCTACCACTTCCAGTTACCCAAAGATATCTTGTAGAACACCCTTTCAGGTTTGCTGGTGAACATGCTGATTTGCAAATCCCAATCCCCACCGCAGGTTTGCTGGTTGGTTTAGATTAGTGAGGTTCTGCTGGAATGTTTCACAATGAAAATAAGAAGCATTGTTGCATAACAAGAAAGAAAAAAAATTAAATACCTTCATTTTCTATAGTGTCAACTACATTGTTGACAAGCTGTATGACAGTCACTATGGAAGCTTGCAGGGGAGGGAAAGCAGAAAATAAAGGGAGGGGAAGGACAGCTTCAGGTTAGTATTTAAAACATATGTCATGTTACCACAATAAATTCTCTCAAACAGACAGAACTGACATTGGAAAAAAAAAAAGGCTGCTGACAAATGCATGATTTATGCAGTGGATTGCAGGACACTTCATTTCAGATAATCCCATACATTTTCAGAGTGGAGATAAATTCCAAACTAACATTTCCAAAAAGGCATATGGCATGATGTGTATCACCTCATAAATTCAAACAGACTGGCCAGCTGATTCAATTAACCACAGCAGTATCTTGTCTACCTGACACTAATTTCTAATTCATTTTTGCTTAAAGGTCTCCAGAGACCATGGTATGTGCTTCAAGGAATCATCATCCTCATACCACCACACCATCTGAAAGGTGCTGGGCTTCGTCTATTTCCTAAGAGGAATGTTTTACTTATAAATTACTTACATGCTGTGCAATGCAGTATCTCTGGGACATTAAGAAGCACTGCGATAATTAGAAGGACAGAGTCAAATAGGTTTGGTTCAAATTTTGACTTTTGCTTGACAGAATATTTTCACAAATGCCTCGTGTGTCCTCTGCAGCTATTTTACAAAATATACTTTTCCCTTGAAATAATCTGTATTGACCAAACAATCTTCTAACACGGAATAAAACAGTGGCACAGTGTGTGATCTTGTAGGTGATTTTGGACAAAGTAACACCCTTGCCTTTGACTACTTGAGATAAAACCCAGTGAAAACAGAGGGAGAGCTCCCTTTAAATTCAGTTGGTACTGGCCTTTCTGCTCTCTTAATTACAAGAAAACTCTGACTGCTTTGGAGCAGGCTAAGAAGGCAACCAGAAATGTTGGGCAGGAAATAACATTTTTGTTTCACACAGTCAATAGACTTACAGGTCACAAAAAAGCACGTTAACAGTGATAGCACTTTTCACTCTACATTTAACATTCAGAGGCCACTTGAATTTTGGGCACAGGATCAAGAATCTCATCCAATTTCCTCAGTCCTTGTGAAAGCTTGGCAAAAATTCTTGATGAGCCAAAGGAACCATATTCTGTCTTTGACTATGTTTATGGCATCAGTGGCACTGGTAATTGTATAAACAAAGGAGGCTCGTATTGGCTAATGCATAACAAACATCATGGAAAACTAAATGGCACCATGTAAGTAGTTTCTGTGTGGGTAGAAAAAGAGGTTGAGGGTGGCTGAAAAATGCAAGAGAAGCCTCATCAGAGCTAAGGGAACCCCTGTCTTGGCAGTAGGTCCATAGTATGCAGCCCCATACCATTCCTGGCTTCTTTACATGCTGCTGGTGTGAGCGAGACATGACAGGGAAGGTCTGTAGACAAAAAGAACCCCACCAAGAAGGTCTGTCCATCCCTCCACTACTGAGAATGTCAGCCAGATGGGAACGGGTAATGAGAAAAGAAACAACAGAGCTGCTGCCAGAGATCTGGGAGTCTTGGGCAACACGGAGTGGAAACATGAGGTCAGAAACAGGGCAGTATAAGTTTTCATGGCAGATATGGGCTGTCTCTGGTGAGAGCTGTGAGGAGCATTTTCACAGAAGGGAGGGAAACTTCTATCCCAGGCAGTTCAGTGCATGAGAACACCCAAATCCAGCACTGCCCGGGGTAGAAAATTGGCGTTGTAAACAGCATTCCCTTGGACTACCCCGCACAATCAGCAATTCACTGGCAGTGAAGTGATAACCCAGATGTCTGCTTTTGCCACATCCCTTTGTTTTGAAATTCCTTATGATGGAAACCTGCAACTTGTCTTTGAAGTGAGTTGGCAAGTATTATATCGCTGAGAGCAAGTGACTTTTTATTCTTCTATTTCATTTTCTTTATAATCTCTAAAAGTTTGGGGCTTTTTAATCACAAGGAATACCATTAACTACTTTTTATGGCTTCAGGAAGAATATCCATTACCCCCTATGTACAAGCAGGGTGTGTGCAAACACCTATACCTGTATTTGTATTTTAGGCTCTGCTACAGCAAACCCACCCTGCTGTTGCAGGAAAACCAGAGCGTGCAGTCTTGCATTGACCTCTGCAGAATGATTCAGATGATTTAAACTACTTTCCTCATTCTCTCTGAACTAGAATTGTTATCTTTAAAGACTATATTTTAAATATAGCTTTCACAAAAAAGGAGCGGGCATATTCAGCTTCAGTGGATATTGTGCCAGTGACTGAAATGCGATGAAAAGCCTAATTATAATGTGAGGGATATAAAAAGTTACCATGTGCCACACAAGAACACATGAATAATTATTATGGTAACAATAATATCACAGAAGTATTTAACTTCTTTTTTTTGAGGGGGAGCGCAAAAAAGCCCTGAGAAGTGCGACAAAAATACTCACAGTGCTTCAGTCACAGCTGAACCAAGAGCATCTGCAAGTAACCTTCCCTTTAAGTGCATTTTCCAACATTCAGGAGTACCTAAGGGAAAGCTGCGTGACATGACTGAGAAGCTGAGCCTCTGACAGTTCATTAACTGGTGTCTGAGGAACCCAAGTGCAATTTCTTTGTGCTAATCTTTTATGCGTATCTCAATGAGGCTTCCCTGACAACCATCATCTCTCCCTGGCAGAAACATCTTGGCTTTTCTCAGCACCACTGCTCCACATGCACAGGCCTTGGAACAAGGGTTTGATCTGACTTTGTGTGCTGCTTTCTGGCTGTGTATGGCTCTGCCCATGTCACCTACTGAGATAATGATGTAGGACAACTAACACGCACAGAGCAAGGATTTAATGGTGCTCTATTGTTCGCTGAACTGTGATTGCCAGGGAGAGGCCAAGCCACCAGAGGCTGCCTCATCCGCTCATTGTTGCATGCTGAGAGCCTGCAGAGTTTTGCTGGGACTGTGAATGAGACCTGGCAAACTGTAGAGAAATTTCCTTTGATTTGACTGATGAAACATGAAAGTCATCCTCTTCCAAGAGGGAAGAAGATAGAAAATCTACAGCTTAAGTTGCTACCTATTAGTCAGCTTCTATTTTAACAACGTGAGTCTGCTGTGTCCTAACTCTAATTCAGTGTAAAGCTTGGTACTGATGTAATGGCTCCATCCATCAAGATTTCAACCATGTACTACTAATTTAAAAAGTGGCCACAAAATGAAGGTTTGAATACAGAACTTTCTGACTTTCAGCATCATTAAAGGGTTTTCTAGATGTCACCTAATTGTTTTTATAAAGAGAGTTAAATCCCTTTGTCCCCAGCATAATAAAAATAAAATAATTTCTTACCATTATCATCACCAGAGTCAGACTGGAAGGAGCTGAGGGACTGCACTTCAGAGTTGCTGCCTTTATTACTTCCTGCAAAACAGGTCACTTCTTCAGCGTCATCAACCCCTTTACCTTCATTGACAGCAAAAACAAAGCAAAATGGTACTCTATAGGTATGCATATTTGCCTACTTGTACCACAGAGCCAACAGATAGCCTTCTCTTGTTATTATCAGAATAAAAATATTTCCTCCAGATAGAGGAAATGAGCCACTGGCGATGAAGGCAGCTAATGACTTTTGAAGTGTTTGAAGCTTCTGAGCAGCTGACACCATTGCTATCAAGGAATAAACACCTGCAGTCTGTACTGCCTTTTGGACCTGGTGTAGTCTCAGTGGCAAGAAAACTGATGACTTTACAAATATGGTATAAACATCTTATACAAGAGATTACAGATACATTTATCTTTACTGTTCATTTCCCAATTTGAGAGTCACATTAGAGGCTCATACAAAGCCCAGTGAAGATTGGGCATCTTTACATCAACAGCCCTTGGATCCACCGCTGATGTAGAGTGGATTTATGCATTTCATCATGGACATTCAGTCTTGTCAATTTGTCTACAGTTTAAGCATATAACTGCAGCCTGTGGCGTAAATTCTCATGTGATCAAACACACACATTCAAACATTCTGTAAGTGATAATAAGGAAAACATATCATCCATAGCAAGAATTGAGATAGATGCCTTAGTTAATTATGAATGAACAAGCTCAGGTGCTGCAAGCAGTCAATCCACCTAAGTACAGCCCTCTATTTGCTATCTGTAGATATTTCTACCCAGCATGGGGCACCTGCGTATAGTAACAGCTGATTTAGTCCTGCTGAGAAGGACTAGGTGGAGTTAGTGCTGCAGTAATGAAGCTGCACTGCTTCCCTCTCAGCGACAGCTGAGGCCCATCCCCATGGCATGACCTCATGCTGTGCAGAAATTCATGCAGATACCAGTGTCTGTGGTAAGAACACCCAAGGAATCACACAACATGCGTGGTGGCTTACATGCTGATATTTTAAATCAGCAAGACTGTATTTAATGGTTAAAGGTCAACCACAATGCAACAGTGAAACACATCCCAAAGGAATAATAATTAATTCCTGTTTTTCACTTGAAGACCAATATGCTGCCTTAGCTGAAAACGTGCATGTTGGATGTGAGGCACTATGGAGAGTTCATCTCCCTGTTGCTCTGTTCTTATGTCTAAAACAACAGTGCTAAAAAATTTCCTGGACTGTGTATTTTTGTTAATAGATCTGCTCAAAGTTGTGTTGCTGTGGGGTTGAACACCCGGTAGAAAATGTTGCCTAAAAGAGAAAACATGACTAAGTAAAGAAAGAAGCCCTGTGCTCTGCTAAAGCAAACATTTCAGTCCGTATGGAGCATTCTCAAGGATGGACAGCACAGGGCCTTAACTCTGGCTCAGCAAACTGGTGTTTTGCTATAAGAGAATACTTGAGGCTTGCTGTATCTCCAGCAACTCGTCCAGGAATGAAAATAGACACTATATTAAGCTGTTGAGAAACCATCAGAGCAGAAACAGCATGGCTGTGAGGATGAAAAAATTTGTGATTACTCTGATACAGAATGCAGATGAGAATGCACTAAACTGAAAGGGTGATCCTCTAAGTGGGGCTTGATTTCCTGGTTCATTTCATTGACATTGGAATTAGAGAATATATTGGTGAATATCTCCCTTGCAAAATAGAATTTCTTCTTGTAGAAAGTTTTAAAATGTTAACTCCCCTGGGAGACCAAACGCCCAAACTGAGTGGAGTTTGAGAATTCTGCCTCAATCTTTTCTTCCCCAATAGAAAGATGACCGCATTGTATCACTTGTAGAACAAGTGCTCAGAGTGCTTTTCTGTGCTTTTCGAACAAGCAAATAATGCGTTCGGTCACATTTAGTGCATGTAAGGAGATGTTTTGTGTGCCTAGTGTTGATCAAAATTTAAAATGCATTAGCCTTCAAGTTAGAGCATTACATATAGCCGTGCCTGCTGCAGCCTGTGAGGAACCTATACCTATGGTGAGAAGAGAGGCAGCAGCATGCAGCACTTACTTTCCGTTCCAGCATCCCACGTGCTCTTCCTGATGGAGTCACAGTCGGAGCGGCAGGGAGATACTGCGGGCAAGTTGGGAGCCACGCTGCACACCACCACACCCCGCCTGGCTGTCAGGATCCGGGGGGACTCGGGATGAAATGTTGTCATCTCCTGGTGCTCCACGCCAAGCCCATCCACTATCTTGTCCAGGTTATTCCGCGAGTCACTCTGGAAGCATGGGGTGTAGGCCATCGGCCTCACAGGGACCTGTGGAGGCCCAACCTCCTGGTAGATGTTCCTGCTGTCCCCGCTGTTCCTGATGTTCTTGAACTGGATGCCATTGCTCTTGTTGAGCAGGGCGGCAGTGGCTGGATCCTGCACCAGCGTGATGTTATTGCGGGAATAATTCTTCCGGAACACTTTCTTGCGGAAAATTATAAACAGGACGATCAACACAAATATGACAAACAGAACCACGGCTATTCCTATCAGCTCTTCCTTGCCGACATACGAATGCCCCGCTTGTATATTGGGAACCACCACAGGGCGAAGACCGCAGTACTGCCCCACGTAGCCAGGCGTGCAGTTGCACAGAAATGAACCAAATACGTTCACGCAGGAACCACCATTTTCACATTCTTCTCTTTCGCACTCATTGATGTCTTCTTCACACCTTAAAAGGAGAAAAGGAGAACATGGAGTTTGGAGATTGCAAACAGCCCAGCTTCCAGGTAATGACTTCTCAAACTGGTACAACTACAATGAGCACCTTGCTGGTGCTTGGCCAATTATC
Source organism: Centrocercus urophasianus (assembly GCF_019232065.1). Lineage (NCBI taxonomy): Eukaryota > Metazoa > Chordata > Aves > Galliformes > Phasianidae > Centrocercus > Centrocercus urophasianus. The sequence continues at coordinate 40,759,861 of NW_024885532.1, forward strand.
ATGTTATTCATATTATTATCATATTAATTAATGGCATTTGATTTTTTTTCCTGCAGGTATTCCATAGCTTTTTAACATAATAAAATGAAAATGTCACGAAGGAAATAAAAGTTTAAAGCATTTCATAGGTAAAGGCTCTTTGATCCTAAGATGGCTCACAGAACATGACAGAAGATCTGATCACTTTTATATCATTTTTGGACCAACATGTGGGATTCAACACAGTTATCAAGAGGATCCATGGAAAAAACAGAGCTGAAAATAAGTAATAAAAAATTCATAGGTTACTACTTTGAGAGAAAAGGGGAATACACTGAGTTTTAAAATAGATTTAAGGCTAGAGATAAAATGAATAAATATCAGAGAAGTGGGAAAAACATGATCACAGGAACCCTAAACAGAGAGAACGGGGAAGAAAAGGTGATTAAAAAAAAGCAAAACAAAACAAAAAGTGCAAACAGACAGAGGGAATGAGAAAAAAGCATAGGACAAGTTTCTATACCAAGTTTCTTATCAAGGTTTGAATTTTAAAACTGAATGCAATAAGTTAGGTTTTAAGCTAGGCCCAAATAATTGATCCATTCTCAAAAAGAAAAGATTACAGATCAGCTTCCACAGGATTCATGGAATGACTCAGGTGTCCATATCTCAGCAAGATCACATCTTAGTGAGATCCATATTTCATTTGGAGATCACATCTGAAACAGTAGCTTCAAAGCTGGATTCAGAAAACCTTATGGATTTCTCATCTTTCATTAGCTTGGACTTGGTTCCAAGTGTCGGGTTGTTTTTTGCAAGGAGATCATAGAATTGTCTACGTTGGAAAAGACCTTCGAGATCATCAAGCCCAACTGCCAACCTGACCTACGGGGTCCCATCACTAAATCATGTCCCTTAGCTGGATACAAAGCACCCAGTCAAAAAAATAAACTCCACCACTCCATTAAAATGCTTTGATTGTCCATTTAGGAAAGTTTACTTACGTTACTCCAGTCAGACCATTTTTGCAGTTGCAGATGAAAGCATTGCCAATGGGATCGCATGAGCCTCCATTCCGGCATGGATTTGGGAAGCAGGCTGTGATCTCTGATTCACAATTTCTTCCAGTAAACTGTGAGAGGCAATTGCACTGGTAGCCTGGGAGGTGAAGGACACAAAGAAATACATCAGAAGCCATCCCCTGTTATCTAGAAGCAGGGGAATCTACTTGGCTAATTTACTACAAAAAATTTATTGTACTGTAGGGGAAAAGAGATGCTTATGCTCATTCTAGTGTGGTCCACACTAACTCCAGTGCAGCATTTGCTTATCTGGAATGTGGGGTGATTGGAGCTCATGTAATACAACCAGGGACCAGTGGAATCTCTGCAGCCCCAGCTATTCCAATCACTGTGATTCCAATAAGAATAAATGCCCCCCGTGGACTTGGCTGCAGTAAATATTCCAGATCAGTGATGCATCTCCCTTTTTTTTTGAAAAGAAGGACAATAGCTTCCAATAGTGGCAGCCCACACATCAAAGATCAAATATATCAGCTGAGATCCTAATAATAACACACTTGACTACGATATTTAACTCTTTCCTAAAGTGCATCATCCAGGCATGAACCATGGGCTTCGTAACACTAGCTGAACAGGGGACTGCCACCCCTAACCAGAGCTCACTGAATGCAGTTTCTGCTATTAGGAGACCCATTCTGGAGAAGAGGAGGCTCAGGGGAGACCTCATTGCACTCTACAACTTCCTGAAGGGAGGCTGTGGTGAAGAGGGATTTGGCCTCTTCTCCCAGGCAACGAGCAGGACACGGGGCAATGGCTGCAAGTTGTTATCAGAGGAGGTTTAGGTTGGACATAAGGAAGAACTTTTTCTCTCAGAGAGTGGTCAGGCATTGGAATGGCCTCCCAGGGAGGTGGTGGAGTTGCCATCCCCGAAGTGTTCAAGAGGCGTCTGGATGACGTGCTGTGATGTGGTTTAGTACTAGTGGTGGCAATGGTGATGAGGAGATGGTTGGACTGGATGATCTTATAGGTCATTTCCAACCTTGTGATTCTATGATTCTATGATTAATTACTAGCTGCAATAAATCAGCCATCACACCACTTAAGTAGGGGACTGAAGGGGACCAAAGTACTTCCATGCTCCTTGCCAGCAAAGGACAACATGAGTCAGAAACATTTCCTGAAACCACCGGTTCACTCCCTCAAGTAGCAAATTACTATCTGTTTTATTCTCCTCGTGATTTGCCATTAATAAATCTTTTATTTAAGGTCATAAAGAAATCCAGTGAGACAGTGCATGTCTTCATATTGTGTTAGAACTAAGTGTTGAAATCTGAGTCTTTTTTCACTTGAAAAGAACAAGGAACAACCACTTACAAAATCAAAATGTCCCAACAGATGTGTAGGCAAGATTCAAGCTCCACTTATGTGGTTCACATATCAAAGCAATGTACTAAATATGGCATCTTAATCAACTACAACAAGGAATCTTCCTGCTGTTAATACAGTTGAAATCCATATATCTATACTTTTGAAATATATATATGTATATATATATACTTTTGTATATATATATACAGATATGTATGCATTTTAAAACACACTGTTCTACTAACTGAGGCAGGAAATTTCAAGCACATTTATGAGAAAAAGAATTTCACAGAGACAGTGCAGTGGTGGCATGAGGCAAAAGCAATTCTGCATTAGAACTGCCACGTCTTTTACGTTCTGGCTGGTTCATTTTGACTTGTTCAGTTACGCTAATTGAATTCTTTCATGAGAATTCATGAGAGTTCTTTGCTCTAGCAAAGAAACTTGGAAACAGACTTACTGGCTCATTCAGTCAAGATTTCAAACCCATCTAGCTGAAGATAAATAAAATAGATAATCAGATACCATGCTGTTTGGTTGTCCTACTACAAAAAGGGGGATAAAAGCACTGCTATTTTAAGGTTACAGAATTAAGAGATGATTGCACTGCAAGGGTTCCTAGAAAGCTTACTTGATCAGCACCAGCAAGACAGGATTATTTTGCTGTCTTACACACATACTCACTTAGACAATACGAATGTATAAATGGCTTTTTAGACCTGTAGAGAGCTGGGACTGAAGAATTACAAAACAGCGACTGCACCAGGCATTTTGATGCCATTCCTACAAAATATTTATTGCTACTTGGTAAAACACCTGATCTAGAAATCCTTGAGGTAGAAATCACTGCATGAATAAGAGAGGCTGTTTCATTGCTCCATTTTATGACTGAACAGTGACATCTATGGTTGAAAAATGTACAGTAATGTTTTTGTGTACTTTTATGTTCTCATTAAGTGAAATGAAAATCTTCAAACATTTTATTCAGCAACATATATGTTGCTTTATATAATAGCAGAATAGATCTGTTTTTCTAACTATCCAATAATTGGCATTTGAAAACTATATAGCTTTAAAATTATTTTAAAAACAAGCTTTCTGCACCTACGTTACTAACTGGCAATCACTGGAACACCAAAGTCTTCAAATAATTGTCTTTTCACGTCTTACATTTGTTTCAGCTGCCCTGAGTTAAGCTCTGGATTGTTGCTGTGTAATACGTTCTGTTACATCTATTCACTGTAGACAGCCTGAGAAATATTGATTTGACTAACAAAAATCCTTTTTCCACTAAATATAGAAGGAGAATGGGTTTATTCATCATTATTATTGACAGGTATTTATAATCAAGATGCACTAATTTCAATTAGCATTTTGTATCACGAGGAGCTAAAACCGAATACTCCAGATGAGTCCAAGGTCTGCTGGGTGATGTATGAACAAAACAAAAATGAGAAGTTACTTATGAAAGCCAACATTTTGGACTGAATTTGACTTAATGATGGTGGTGGAGTGACTGACCCTGTTCGTGTTCAAGAAACATTTAGACATTGTGTTGAGGGACCTGGTTTAGAGAGAACTACTGGGGATAGGTGGACGGTTGGACTAAATGATCTTGTAGATCTTTTCCAACACTGCTGACTCTATGATTCTATGATTTTGGAACACAATCAGATACTGGGCAGCTAAAATATTCAGTATAGTTTCTATAGTACAGTATTCAGTATAGTTTCTAAGTCTGGGGATCAAAGTTAATAATAAAAAAGGCAACGAAGTTAGGAATGAAAAAGGCAATAAAAGTCAGTGTTAAATTTCAGTTTTTATCTCTGACTTCTCTTCCCATTAGAAGCACTGCCACACACCTTTTTACTCTAAGCCACTGGCAAAAGACACAGAACTTTCCTGTGACACACAATCAGAGCTGCAAAACATTCACTTGGGAGAACTCCAGCTCAGCAAAGCATATGTCAAAATTCGTGGAGTAGAGCTGACACGAAGGCTCAGTTCACAGCATCTATCGACTAGGCCAGCAGATTTCCAGATCTTTCATTCCTTTCCAAACATCTCAGGAGAGGCTATAATGTCACCTGGTGCTGCACATTGTGGCCACATGGATGTAGACAACGAGCATTCCTAAAGAAACCTGTTTGTTGGGGATGAATCCTAGGTCTAACAAAGAATTTTTATTACATATTTAATTTAATATCCAGGTAAAGTATCATGCATTTCTTCCCATCTGTTTAATGCAAGAGTAATATGCAAGATTCCCATGCCCAAAGATGAGTACAGGGGGCCAAGTGCCCCTGCCCTCTCAGTAGGAAAATTCCTCTTTCAAACTATCTAGGGCTGTTCCTGTTCACAATGAAGACAATGGAAGTCTTGGAAATTCTTCAACATTTAAGATCATACAGTCATCTGCATTCCCTTCGAGAGAGATGAATATTTCATTTTGCATATTGATCCTGAAAAATGTTGATACCAGTGCAGCAAATCTTGTGCTGTCACTGCTGTAAGGCTTCAAAAGGAACCACTGGAAAAAGACAGGAAGGTATGATAAATATATCTGCAGCACTGTTGGGATAGGGCCAAGGCACCCTTGGTTTGTGTCACAACAGTCTGTGCCAACAAAAGGAAGACACTGAGGCCCTGGAGCATGTTCAGAGAAGGGCAGTGAAGCTGTGAAGGGTCTGGAGCACAAGTGTAATGGGGAGAGGCTGAGGAAACTGGGATTGTTCAGTCTGGAGAAGAGGAGGCTCCGCGGAGATCTTATCACTCTTTACAACCCCCAGACAGGAAGCTGTGGTGATGGGAGGTCAGTCTCTTCTCCCAGTTAACAGCACTGGCACAGGCTGCCTGGGGAGGTAATGGGGTCACCGTCCTTGGAGGTGTTCAATAACCTGTGGCACTGAGGGACATGGTATCTCTGGAGGTCCCTTCCAACCCCTACTATTCTGTGATTCTGTGATGGTTTAGTGGGCAACACTGGTGGCAAGTGGATGGCTGGACTAAATGATTTTAGAAGCCTTTTTCAACCTTAATGATTCTAGGATTCTAAGATTCTACGATTCTTTGAACAGCCGACTCTAAGGAACCATAAGCAATGAGCAATGACACTGCCCAGTTTGGCCATATGTATATTAACAAGCCCTAAGGAGCAATTGGCAGTGGGTTTGTGGAGAGAAATGGCACTGAGGACTCAACACCCTCAGTGCAAATGTTTCAGGGTTTTAGGATCAGGTTATCTGCACTCCTGATGTGTGCCTTCCAGCTCAACCCCACCCAAAGCAATTCTGGTTCTCTAAGGCCTCACCACTCACACTTCCATAGACATGGCTCTCTAATGCCTATACACCATCTGGGGTGATCTGATAGTTTTATTAGGTTTCTCCCACGCTCTTTCACTCAATCCTCCTAAGCAGCTGTGCCATATTCTCTGACTCCAGAGGATGTCCTCATATCTTTTTGACTAGATTTGACTTGACTCTGGCTTGTCCTCTTGACTTCTTGGTTTGTTTCTGCTCAGTCATATAAAGTGGCAAGAAGAGAAGGACTTTTTCAGCCCAGACCTTACCAAAGAGCAACATGCTCAAATTGAGGACACTGCACAGGCTTCCTGTCTGTACCTATGTTTGCTTGGCACTTAATAGCAGTGACAGTGGCAAAAGACAGGCTCTGTGCCATCAGCAGATGGAATGCTGTTATGCAGTGAACATCCCTGTTGGTAGAATTCCCAGCCTGAGCACCTGAATGCCTATCTATCCTCAGGTTTACTTGGCTTTATTGAAGAGGATGCTCCTAACTGCTGCCAATTCTTTTTTCGAACATGTGTATGCTCCTGATTCTATCCACCACATGCAAGAGGAGCTGGCTTTCATTTGCTATGTGCTAGGCTTTTGCATTTGATCTCCCCATGCAGTTTCTTTGCCTGCTGTGCCACTAGCCCTGACAAACTCGATGTCAAGGAACAGGCCTGCCCTTGGCCCTGCTCACACATCATCTCATGTTGAGTTAAGTGATGAGAAAGCTGCAGGTGGAAACCATCCATCCCAGCACTTATGTTTTGGTGTGTTTAGAGACATACCTGGCCAGCTTTAAGAGCTGTGTGTTCTTCAGCCATATGTATTCCTGCCACTTCAGATTTAACGTATCTTCAAAGAGATGATCACTGCCTTATGCTACAAGTTGGTAGGAAACTGGTGCTTTCTATAAAAGGGTTGGTGTATATTTGCTTTGAAACTGTGAATCTAAATCCAAATCTCTAAAAAGCATAGCTGTAAGTAAGATTAAAAAACAAAAAAATTCCTAAAAAAACCTTTAAAAATGAACTACTGCACATTTGGTATGCTTGCATTACAGTATGCTGGTTTGTGTGTGTTTGAAAAAAATTGACACTGAGAGTACACTTAAGACCTGGTCAGTTCACAGCTACAGCAGTAATACACCCAGTTTTTCCCTGTCACTCTTGCAAACTACCTAGTCCTCAGAAACACCTGTGTGTTAATGTAGCCAACATGCTTTAAAGCATGTATTAAAATCACCTAAGTGCCATGTTGCTTTTTTTTTTTTCTCTCTCATTGCACTTTAACTTATAAAAAAATAAAAAAAGAGAAAGGAAAAATGAGAGGGGAAAGCAATGACTTTCTGTCCTGACTCCCTGCCCTCAGTCCTTGACTTGCTAGATACTTTTGCTGAAATGTCTCATATTCAAATAAAATTGCCCACTTATATAAGCCATTTACTTCAATCAAAGCCAGATGTATATAGGACTGATCACATTAAAAGGAAGTAACTACACTTCTAATTGCAGGATTTACAAGCATGAGGTTTCTCTCCGTGGCTGAAAAGCTTGGCAAAAGACTCAGATTTGATTATAGTAAAGCTTTCTATTGCTGTGACTGCTCATGTTGTTATTCAAGCAGATAAACATACATTTATTATTGGCAGAATTGGTAACATCACTCTATCATTAAGGTTGTGTGACATTTCCCTTTTTAAGACCTCACATTCAACTGCTTACAGCTTAACCACACTTTAAACACTTGGTTGAGTTTTCTTTGGAAATTTTAGTCCAAAGAGACAAGCCATTAAAGAACATGAGGTTGTTTGTCAAGCTTCAAAATACTAACAGCTTTCTTTAAAAATAACTATTGACCCACACTTGAGGATAAGGATTGAAAATCTGCAAGAATGTGGTCTGTATTTCAGGACTGTGGTTTCCAATGTCTCCAAGAAAATTGTCCTTAAGCTGAAATCTCCTCCTGCTAGCAGTCTCCTGAGCTGTCAGGATCAATCTTGGTGAGTGCTCTTCCCCCTTTCTCAGGCTCTTTTAACCATGCATGAGATGTCCCTGTGGGCTCCCTGGGCACACTGTGCCCTGCCTCAGCTTTATAACCACTGACAGCACGGGACATCTACTGCTGACATGGGATTTGATTCAGACTTGTGGAAACACATCAGTGCAACTCATGTCATGGTAACTCTGCTGGTCCAGAACCCAAATTATGGAAGCAGAGAAGCTCTTACATGCTCTCACTGCAAGGCTGTTGTTGGCAGGGACCTCTGAGTTCATGCGTTCCAAGCCCAGCTCCAGCAGGGGCACCCATAGCAGGCTGCTCAGGGCCATGCCCAGCTGACTGCTTTGTATCTCCAAGAAGGAGACTCCACAGCCTCTCAGTGATGAGCATCTGAACTATCTGTGCATCCTCTTGCAGGCTGAGCTCACAGTTTTGTTCTCCTGTTACAATACGTTCACGCTCCTAGTGCACACAAAGCACCACTTTAACAATTCCCCATCCAGGGCCATAATGTTACCCTATTTCCATAGCTGCACAGTAAAAAGCACTCAGAGGCAGCTTTTTATTAATGGCGAACAGTAGGCATTTCCACTGAAAGGAAGATCTCACAACAGGAATGCTATTACCGAGATTGTATTTTAGATGATCAATTTATGTAAATTGTGTTTAAATTAGACACTGGCCCTTTGATTTCTGGCATGTAGCCAGCAACTTTAATGCTATAATGTGGGGTAGCCTTTGTTTGACTGTTTTCTTTTAAAGTTAGCTACAAATCTGAGCTTTCTTTTTTTCTCAATTTCCTTGTAAAGCACAGTAGGGTTTTTTATGAGAAAGGATGTTAACCGTATATGAAATCTGCTCTGTAAAATTCAAATTAAAGGACTGATTTATTAAAAGAAATCCTGCTATCATTCCAAACACTCGCTGTTTAGGAAAAGAACCATAATACTCCAGAAAGTTTAACAGGAGGAAAATATCATATCAAAGGAAGGAATCATAGGAAGAGGGGAAATTATTTCAAACTAAAAGAGGAGAGATTTACATCGGAGATGAGGAAGAAATTTTCTTTTACTATAAGGGTGTTGAGGCACTGGTATAGGCTGCCTAGAATGGTGGTGGATGCCCCATCCCTGGAGACACCCATGGTCAGCCTGGATAGGGCTCTGAGCATCTGATGGAGCTGTAGGTGGCCTTGCTCATTGCAGGGAGGTTGGACTTAGATGGTCCATAAGGATTCCTTCAAACTCAAACCATTCTATGATTCTATGATTCTGTGAAAGCATTAGGAAAGAAACCTTGAACCTTTCAAATGCCCAGGGATTGGGGATGAGATTTCTGCTGGACATTTTAAATATCTATTTTCTCCCCAAAACCTGTTATTTCCATTCTTAAGATAAAAAATAAAGATTGATTAAATTTATCCTTTTTAAAATAAAATCCGTCTGCTAACATCTATGTCACCAAGCATGTCTGGCGATTCTTAAATGCACAGTGCAATTTGTGGCTCCATAACCAGCATTTGCAGTGCTGTTGGGCTCTACGGCATTTAATTACAGGGTCTTTTTGTGCATGCAGGACAATATCAACAGAGTTGTTTTGCTTGGTGGAAACAAAGCTGCCCATGACTTCTAAGGGGCTGGGCTACAGATCTGCCAACATACAGTCAGGGCCCATTGCGCTGGAATTATGGCTTTATAACAACCTTGTATTTACATACACTGCTGAGGCAGTAAAAACAGCAAACAGATTTTGGAGCGGCAGGCAGCCGAAACATCCCCGCAGGGCACATGCCCCTCGCCGAGGCAGGAAGGCAAGGCAAGTTAAATCAGCTCCGTGACTGTGTTCCAGCAGCAAATTATGTTGACATGAGAACCGTGCCTGCCCATTCCAGTAACAAAATGGGTCCATTTTCAAGAGTCTGCCCAACCTTCAGGTTTCCCCATCCTACTGCTCCCCAAAGTGTGAGCAAGCAGAGGGTGCTGGGAAAAATTCAGTTGCTGTGAAACTGTGAAACAGTTCCTTAGAAAGGTTTCAATTTACTCATCATGAGACCATTGAGCAATATCGTAAATAGGCTCAAACAAATTCAACACAAAGAGCTGTTCTCATGCTTCCTAGGATGATGGCTTGAGGAATGGTTATCCTCATTTATTAAGCATGGAGTCAATCAAAGCCACACTATGTCCATAGACATGGAACAGATGTATTTCCGAGCGATTTACGTAATCTTTACGTAACACTGCCATTGAAGAAGAGGTGGCTGAATCGAAGCCAACCATCCAGAAGAGAAGTGAGCTGAGATCCAGCATCTGAAAATCCATAGTGTTGGACCTTAGTCTATAAAGACAAAAAACGTCTCACAGTTGGTTTTGCTCAGAATCTCACAAGATTTCGGCTCTGAAAACTAAATTAAAATGTTCTGAAGTTTAAGAATTTACTAAAGTTTAAGAAAATAGACACAGTTCTGTGAAGTGCACCTTTATAAAAATATCCCAGTTAAAAGTACTGTGCAGGTTAGGCACCAAAAATCTGTTTAGATCTCTGAAGACCCTGGTGCCAGCACGTGACGGCATGGGGAGGACTGGGAATACATCCTGCAACTCCCTCCAGGACCACTGGATTCAAAGACATCACACGTAACAGCCTAACTCTCAACTAAGAGGTAGAACTAGAGAGTGAGTGCAGAAAACCACCTGCCCCTGGGGAACCAGAAGGGAAATAAGAGAACTCTGGGGGAAGTTCTTTACTATCAGAGTGGTGAGGTGCTGGAACAGGCTGCCCAGAGAGGTTGTGGATGCCCCATCCCTGGAAGTGTTCAAGGCCAGGTTGGATGGGGCCCTGGGCAGTCTGGTCTAGTATTAAATGTGGAGGTTGGTGGTCCTGCATGCAGCAGGGAGGTTGGAGCTTCGTGATCCTTGAGGTCCTTTCCAACCTGGGCCATTCTGTGATTCTTTGATTCTATGAAAATTGAAAACAATTGAAAAACAAATGAGGGAACTACATAGACATAGTTAAGCAGAAAGGCCTGAATAATAATTAAAATGCATTTTCCTTACGGAAACATGACCTAAAACACCAAAAATAAGTGAATGGAAAGCTCTGTGCTTGCGGAAGGTCTCCCTGTTGACAATGCTACTATTTTTTTGGACTGAAAAAACGTCCTAATCAGGACATGGGGAGTGTTGAACTTTGCTCAGTGAAAATAGCTCACTATGGCTAAATTTTAGCTTGCCAGAAAAGATGAACAATGCTTTCTGCAATGTAGGAAAGGGGGCAGAAATAGAACAGTCCTACAAGAAAGGTCCTATATGTATGTCATTTGCTGCTTTCCCACTAAGATGTTCTTATGGTTGGGGTATGTTGTGCACCAGATTATTTTACTGCTGGTTCTACTACATTCAATTAGTTTACTAGTTTATTACATTAGGTTACTAGACAGTGAGTCACTAAAACCAGATTACAAATGCCACCACTGGATAAGAAACTCTAGCACCATTTAAATCAATGCCCTATAAACTTTGATATTAGACCTTGAAGCACCCAGGCTTCCAAGGAAGCTTACAGCTTCAAGGGGTTTATAATGGTGTAGATTCTCTCTTCTCTGTGCAGACATGGAATCAAATTACTCACTCACAAAAGGACCAAGGTGTTTGTAGACAGCTCAATAATTATTTGTGACAGCTTCAGAAACAGAGAAGGGCAACAGTACCATTGCATCAGTGATGGACGTTCAAAATCACCATCTTTGTGTATAACCTTCGCTGCTGTAAATGGTCCCGTAAAATCCAGCTGAGAATTACAGTAATTCTAATTCTATTGGTTTCTATAGAGATAGGATTATCCTAACAGTCAATAAATCAATTTCCTTTTGGAACATTAATGCAACGAGAAGGGGCACGGTTTCACCATTATTTATAGAGCAAAGAGCTTTTACACAATTTGCAATACCTATCTGAGCTTTATAGAGTTCACGAGATTTTTTCAAGCAGGCTGCTGCATAAAACCATTTCCAACAATAAATTGTAGAGGAAAACGAGAGGGAAAACCCATAAAGCAATGCAAAACATTTACCACCAGATGGCACGCTGGTACAGGTGCCGCCGTTCTGGCAGGGATGCCGTTCGCACGCGTCGGGGTACAGCACGCAGCCGAGTTTCAGCTCCGTCAAGCCAACCACTTCTGCAAAGCTGCTGCGCTTGTTCTGCAGCGGCAGCTCGTTGTTGTTTAGCACGACTGAATCCAGGCAGCCCTGGAAGCCGCTCAAGACCTGCGTGGTTCTCTTGTCGGTCAGGCTGCGGACGTTATCCACTTGCACCTGTGCTCCGAAATAGACAGAGCTATCCGTGCTGAGGGTCTGGAAATAGAGGGGGGCTTTGCGGCGCTCCACATAGCTGTCGTCCAGGGACAAGCTCGTGAAGTTGCGATTCAGCTCCAGGAAAACTGAGTGCCAGCTGCCATCATTGACAGCCCTGCCAGAAATTCCCAGGATCCCCGGGCCGGTCCCACAGTCCAACTGGAACCACAGTTTGCCATCAACAATCTGTGGGAGGAAAACAGAAATCATAGTGCTTCAGATTTCTCATCATAAGCTCTCACAGCGAATGAAAACACAGGGGACTTCCGGACTCTGTACAGTGCTAAAGATGGGCTTCTACATGCTGCAGAAACAACAAATGCTGTGCTTTTATCACAAGAAATAAACACAAGGTAGTATCGCTACTTAGAATGTACCCAAAGCCAGTTACTGTAGGCAAACTAAACATATGGAGAAAAATAAATATGGATGTGTAACACACATCTCAGCATGGTGTGCACTTGGCCCCAGCTTCAGTTCCTCTAAGGATAACAATGTGATACAGAGGAAGGGAAAATCAGGAGGAACACTGAGCTTAAGCCAAGGGATAGTACAGCACCATTTAGGTGTGGCAAGGCTAATGAGAGCATCTATGTTGCTCCAAGGAGCTCTAAGGGTTAAGAAGCACATCTGAAATGCTTGTGTATGAACATACCCAGTATGAGGAACAAATGAGGCAAACTGCAAGCTTTTCCTTTCCCAGAGTTATATCATAGATATTAATGACATTGCATAGGATGAGTCCCACAACTAGAGTGCTGGGATAGATGAGTTATTGTAAAGGTAATGAGGGGAAATCTCTGGTTCAGCTGCTCTCATTGCTATTGGGAGAGTTCAGCTTCCCTGACATGAACTGGGAATATCATGCTGCTGTGACAAGCAAGTCTAGAGCTTGTTGAAAATCACAGAATGGTTTGCGTTGCAGGGAGCCTTAAAAATCATCAAACTCCAAGCCCTCTGCCATGGGTTGGTTGCCACTCACCAGATCACATTGCCCAGTGTCCCATCCAAATCTGCCTTGAGCACCTCCAGAGATGGGGCATCCAGAACTTCTCTGGGCAGTCTGTGCCAAAGCCTCACTGCCCTTTGAGTAAAGTATTGCTTCCTAACTTCTTATCTTCAGTACTTATCTTAAGTTAATGAGGAAAAGTGCCCTTCCAGATCTGTTGTTTGAGAAAATAGTAGGCTCGTAGATGCCCCATGTCTGCAGGAGTTCATGATGCATTTTGCTAACATCCTCAACCACATGCTTTAACTTTCTGTGGTCAGGCAGTTGGACTTCATGGTCTTTGTAGGTCCTTTTTTACTAATTACTTTATTAGTTTACTATTTTAGTTCTAGTTCTAATTCTAAGATTCTGGTTGGCTAGAAGTTATGTATTTTCCATTGAGGCCATACTATCCTTTGCATGTATTATTCATTGTGTATGCTTTACAGAATCACAGAATCACAGAATTGTAGGGGTTGGAAGGGACCTCCAGAGATCGTCGAGTCCAACCCCCCTGCCAAAGCAGGTTCCCTACAGCAGGTCACACAAGTAGGCATCCAGGCAGGTCTTGAACATCTCCAGAGAAGGAGACTCCACTACCTCCCTGGGAAGCCTGTTCCAGTGCTTTACATTAAGATGGCTTTACTTTTTTTCCTTTCCTCATATTTATGCTGAGTTTGTGGCTTTAGAGTGAATGTTATGATTTCTTTTGATTGAGATACTGGAACAGGTTGCCCAGAGAAGCTGTGGATGATCAACGCTGGAAGCGTTCCAAGTCAGGTTGGGCAGGGCTTTGAGCAATCTCTTCTAGTGAAATATGTTCCTGCCCATGGCAAGAGAGAGGGAATTAGATGATCTTTAAGATCCCTTCCAACACAACTATTCTATGATATTATGATTCCGTGGCTCCATGATTTCTCACTCTCCATAATGCCCCTCACTCAACAGAGTGGTTTTCAAGAGAAAGTGGCTGAGGGATGCTAGGTAAGAGGCAAAGTGGAGCACTGAGGGGAATGAAACATTGCTGTGCTAATCATTTAATCTGTTCATGCATCAACTGTAAAACAATACAGCCCTTCTCTTCCTGATACGAAGGTCTGTAAGTAAAATCTGTCAAGAACTGCAAAGGGGATATAGCGATGAGAGCTGATGCAAATACTTACAGACAGAGCTATGAAACTCAGACTTAGATTCCCTCAAATCTGAAGTCCTTATCCAGGGAAAATCTGTACTGGCATGCTGGGGCAGGCCAAGTGCAGAGAGAGGGAAAAGGTATGAAGTGCTGCTTTCTCGATTAGCAGTTTATCCAAAGATTTTTAGGTTTCTTTAATAGATGGCAGATAAGTTTAAAATGGCTGTCAGGGTTAGGAGATAATTTCTTATGACATGTTAATTGGATTCAGGATCTCTGAAAGCTCTTGCAATTATTTTACCTTTATGTCATGCTCTAGGAAGTATTTATTCCTGCAAATCCCATCTTAAGACAGTTCTGTCCCATTATTTATCCCCCTGAAAAGTTCAGACACTGTGTCCTTTAGCAGCCTTCCTTGCAGCACAGACTGCACTCTGTACCAGTTCACTCATGACACAATCCTATTGCTCTCAGCTGGCAAAGCAAAGGTGCCAAAGATGCCAATGGATCATAGACCAAAGACACAAGAACACACCACAGCTTTGGTGGCCCATTACGCTGGCATGGCTAGTGCATATGTGGGAAAGCTGCATTCTGTCCATGTCTTTGGACATTTTGGGCTATTTTTGCCATGGTTGACTGCGTAGTCATTTAAAACTGGGATAGCTGATGACATCCTTTGGCATGCGTCTAAACTGGAGCTCAAACTCTTCTCTAGGAGCCACTCTGATGTGGTTTGATGGTAAATGGGATGCCATTAATCTGTAGGAATAGAGGGCATGGTTACCAGCAAGTGAAAGTTTAAAATTATGCTCTTTACCCTAGGAAAACAAATATTCCTTCAACTGCAGTGTGAGTTTGCCATTTGCCAATGCTCCAGCCTGATTCCTCCACTGAGCTTGAGTTTACATCATACATTAAAGCAAGGGTTCCTCCTTGACAGTCATGTTTTCAGCCCTTGGAAGTTCACAAAACTACCTGGAGAAAAAATATGGGTAAAATCTTGAGCTCTGATGTTCCCTGGACTTTGTGTCTCTCCTTTCCAGATCTCAGTCTCGTGGCCAGCTGAATTTGAACTAGGCTGTAACCTCAAGGGAAGTGACATGAGCCAGATGGGGCACTCCTACAGTGCTCAGCTGCTCCACAAATGCTTAGGCAAGGTAGAAATAGAGATGCTAAGCACACAACAAGCTTCCTGAAAATGTCCACAACCTAAAATATCCTCAAAACACCAGAAGTGACTAGAATGTAGAAAGAGCTAGAAGAACTAAATAAATTAGGTTCTCCTATGGACAGCTGGTTATTTTGAAGTCTATGACCAGAAAGATGTAATGAAATTGAGAAGAAATGAGATCTATGATTGTAATACAATATGTTTGAGGGATGGGTATTGCTTGGTACTCTCTCAGCTCAATCAAAAAAGGCTAATGGACATGTAGAAAAATGTCTGGAACATTTTTCATCTAAAATCTATTCTTATAGGATTCAAATCTCATCTGCCAGCTATTTCTGAAGATTTAAACTGGCCCTGTTAAAGCATCTGCTCGGGAGGAATCTTAGTAAACAAGATGCCTTGATAAACTGAAATAGTTTTCTCAAGAGATGCAGCAATATTCTTTTCACCCGGTGCAGCAGAACAGTCCACAACCTTGAAGATGCTGCCCAGAAAGTATGGTCTGTCTCAACAGGAATAACAATTATGCACAAAAATACATGCCAAGACACTACACTTTGAAAAATGGCCATCATTGGATAAGCAGTTAACTTTCTCCTTATTCTAAAGGCTTTTTCCTATGGAAACCATACTACTGCTTGTGTGTAGTACACATATACCTCCCCTAAGACTACTTATACCCTGAAGGGCCAACTGCATGCATGTCTATTACCCTTACTCACAGAACATGCTTTTCCAATTATCTTTATAAATACAACACCACATATGAGCACCTGGGATAAATATTACAGCATTTATATATGGGAAATGATGATCTAAAATATCTGTAGTGCAAATATGTTTTATACATCTTTCTCATTTATTTCTCTTTCTTTTTACCAGCAGATGATTTGACACACATCTGAAATGCTGTGCTTCCTTCTCTTTATTAAAAAAGCACTAGTAACCCCAACCTTAGGCTAGAGTGAAAGATGGGAAGGATGCTCCAGCACTTGCAGTGCTAACCTGAGACATGATAGAAATGCATGGGAATCAAGACTCTGCAGCGCCCTTCCTCTGGGAGCTCAAGCAAGTCAATAGCTTCAGGTCTCCATCAGTAAAACAAGGATAACGTCATTTCCCTCCCTCACACCAGTGCTTTACGGATAAGCACATTAAAGACTCTGACATGCTCAGGGCCCCCTAGCACTGGGACCATAAGATTGCTCTCATTAAATGGATTGTCATAGACCTTGCTATAGCAGGGCAGGAAGGAAATGTTTGTTCTCTGCTGGCCCTGTGCCTCTAGCAAGAGTGAGGAACCCTGAAGAGCTCCTATCTTGCCTGCTTAGCAGCCTGGCTGGTTAGGGAAGAGAAGGGTTCTCCACTCAAAAGGGCAAAACGACATCTCTTCTTCTAAGTGTGGAGAAGTCAACCGCGGATCTTCAATTCAGCAGTTAATCTCTGGTGTTCCCACGATTCTGCATAACCACTGTGATGTTGTGGCACTGCTTCATCCTCAGAGGGGAATCTTAGCTTAATAGCTTGGACCTTGGAACCAAGAAAAGCTGAACTTTAAGTTAACTTCTGATCGAATGAGTTACGTGTAAAACAAACTGTATGAAAATCCCATGAGAGGCCCACCAAGCTTTCAGCTGCCCACCTCCTTCTGGGCTTAGTTACACTGTCTCTCATTATATACTTTAGGAAACTGAGGTTAATACCCACTTAAAGACGTATGTTATTATAGACAGAGAGCTCCTCACCTACACAAAATGAGTGGAGAAGTACAAAGAACAGAGAAGGCTCCAAAAGGTGATGCAATCTGTTACATTTCAACAGTTTCATTCAGTGAGCAAAATGGAGCCAAACACATATTGTAAATTATATTAGAATATTAGCCTGGCTAAGATGTTTGGCTAACGCCCATGTTTGTGTATCAACATAGGTAATAAAATGATCAAATGGTTCTTCTGAGACCACGTTAGGCTCTCACAGTCCATCTGCAGTCACACACCACGGATACAGTGCACTGCCTACTAATCTATCTGGGGAAACATTTCGTTAGCTGAATTACATTTTGGGTTTGTTTGTGTAGAACAGTATATTTAATTAAAACGTTACTTGTTTCAACTCCAGCCACAGCTGGGATCATATCCAAGCTTCAGCCTTACCCAGCATAAGCCATGCAGCAGTAATGCATTCAAACGAATAATACACACTTAACTAAACCATGCAAAGTTTCCTATTAACTGTCTGGATGGGAGAACATATGCCTTTTACTATTAAATAGCTACATTTCTGGCATGAAGATAAACTCTTCCTTTACCTGCTTTTAATACTTTAAATTCTAAAAATCAAATTGAATCTCAATTATATTCCTTTAAAAAAAATTATTTGTGTAATTTTCAGCTGGAATGGCCTCACTGTGCTTTAAATTGTTAACTCTTATTTTTCCCAGATAGAAGCTCTGTCTGGAGCATCACATATGGACTTTGGAAATGGTTATACTGTTTTATGCACATGAAATCCTTCCAGAGAAGAAAGAAAAAGCCATCTACCTACAACTCATTTTTTTCCAATTGTCTTAAAAGCAAGAGTGAACAATGAAAAACTGGCCAGCCTCTCAAAATCGATGGATGAGTTGCTTTATTTGAAACAGCTGAATAAATAACACCCTTATTATATTGCATCAACACAGTGTAACTGGTAGGCTTTCAGCAAGCAGTTTGCTCTACAGAATTGATAATTCATCCAAGGACACTGTGTTATGATTATGAAATATTTCCATCCCTAGAGTTATCATAAATGTATGAGATCCCCAAATTAAGCTGGTCATTTAAACAGTGAAAACCATATTGCAGCATTAAATTTTAAATAGACTGCAATGGAGGGGACTTGCTTGAAAAAATCAATACCACCACATTCTCCAGCAGTGCTGTTGTTTTCTGCCTGTTCTCCCATGGGTTTGTAGTACAAGATGGGTCTAAACTTCTTCCAGCTCCACCTTTGTTTGGGCTCAGTGTTGGTACTAGGCCCTCTGCTACTAAACCATCAAGACACTTAAGTACATGCTTAAAATTAAGTTATGTGAGTCGTTCCAATTGCCTTCAAATACAGGAAGTTAAGCAAGTGATTAAGTGCTTTGCTGGAGTGGTGCCAGGGTGCTCAAAAGAGCACAAGATCCCATTTTTTATCCTCTATTTGGAAAGCTTCTCCTCATGTTTAATTTAATTGAAAGCAATGCTCAAATGATAACAACTTCACATTTATAGACCGCTAATTAATCTACTTAATGGTCTCATTTCTGAGTGCCTCCCTATCCTGCAACATACGTATCTATTTAAATGAAAAAAAAAAAAAAAAGCTCAACCTCTGGGTTACAAATGAAAATACATGCTAGCAAAGTTTAAGGCTAACTTAGTTGGAAACATCTTAGTAAGAGATCCCAAAGTGCAGTTCATGAGATAGGTGATATCCCTGAAGAGCCCTGCTATGGCTACATCCCTTGAGCACAGCACCTGTTGTCTGCCACAATGAACATTTATAAGATCTTAGTCTGAAGTTACTTTGCTAAATGAGCTTCATGAACAAAATTAGCAATTCCTGATGAAGTGAAACCACATCTTCACAAACACATCACATGTAATGCTCTTCTTTAAATCTCTTGCTTAAACAATCTAAGGGCCAGACCTGGGTAAAAGGACCTACCCAATACAACAGCAAGTCCTTCCCTAATCTAAAAGATGAAAAACAAAGTTCAAGGCTTTAAGCAGGGATTTTCTGGTGTCATTCCCTGCCTGATGCATTGGAGATAGTGGCACTCTTGCATCTATAGCACTGCATAGATAACACTGGACCTTTCCTGTTGAACGTGTGAGGTGTTCAAAGATCTTTGTTGAGTGCTACGAGGTGGGTTCAGATCTGGAAATCCTTCCTTAACAACTAGGAAGCAAAAAGAAGTTAACCTGTGAGACAGGAGCAGAATGTCAACTGCTCTTGTTACTGCTCCTTCAATTACCGCTCTTTATTCCCAGTATCTTTCAAAGCAAAATGACTAACTGATTGTGGGAACCATGACCAAACCCACAAAATTTCAAACCTATAACTATGAACCCAACCCAGACAACTGCAATGACTGGCTCTCATTTATTTATATGTAATAATAACACAGATTAATCAAAATTCCCAACTTCAAATGGAATTTTCCATTTGGTTGCCTGTTACAAGCCAAACATTAGGGAATGTCTCCACGAGTTGAACAGCCTGAGCTCAACCCATTAACATCAACATATCTCCCATTTTTAGCCTGAAGCACTATCCAGGTAATATGGGAATACAGGTGGCAGGCGAGGGAAGGAAAATGCCAGTACTGAATCCCAGCAACTAGGTCTATTCCTAGCATACCATCAAATGAGCTTCATGTGATGCCTGGTTTCCACGTAGACTTAAGTGGTTGGCTTAACTGAAGCAACTATGATTCTCAGCATGCTTTCTCTTAAAGCCTGAATTACTTGGGGGCTCAGGGCTACTTCCCTGAACAAAGCCCTGATAAATGGTGTATAGGATTTTGCTGTGGAAATCCCTTTACTTTTCACCGCAGCAAAGGTCAGTGCTCTTACATCCATCCACACTTTCCATAAAATTCGGTATAATACCAACGGTAACAAAAATTGTAATCATTTAATCACTTGAAATAAGCTAGATGGAAAGGTACATACTATGCTTCCACTGCAGTCCTCTTTTTTATAATATTTGAAATAAAATGTTATCTAGAACAGTCACAATTTTTACATTATCGTTGTCCTGACCTTCTTGACTCCCTAATTATGACAGTTTTATACAGTAAACTCTGCTGTATTCACTGTAACACAATTTCAGTCTGCCTACATATCATCTCCTATTGTTTTCAAGTGGTACCTTTCAGCAGGGCCGTTTGTTTTTTTCCCAAATGTTTTTCAAAACTAATCTGCAATGTTCTTTACTGATACATAGCAAGAGCGACCACAATGAAGGCTTCAAAAAATGTCTTCAACTTTGCCCAGATAGGCTGTGGATGCCCCATCCTTAGAGGCATTCAAGGCCAGGCTGGATATGGCTCTGGGCAGCCTCATCTAGGAGTTGGTGACCCTGCACATAGCAGGGGGTTGAAACTAAATGATCTTTGAGGTCCTTTTCAACTCAGGCCATTCTATGATTCTATGATAAGCTTTGTCTTGTACAAATCTCAGCACTGCTAGAATTCTCAGAGAATGAAAGACAGCATTCCTGTGCATGAAATATTTCAGTCCAACAACTATACAATCATTTGTTGCCCAATAATAACTCATCTAGCAATTTTAACATTACCTAAGTATTCAGCTAAAAGAAATCTGAAGATTACAAATACGGATACAAGAGGCATTGTGCCATTTCTCCCACTGTTGAATTATAGGACATGGATGAATTACGAAAGTCAGCATCCTTGTTTTGTACCTTGGAAACTCTAGCAGTAATACTAACACACAGGCTCTTGGATGAGCCCAGCACTCCCTTTCTATCCAGAAGATACTGTCATTCTACAAAAACCAAACGAAGAATAGAAAGCTTATCAATTAAATAATCATTGGCAATCAATCTCCAGATATTTTCTCCAGCTATTTCATGACTCTCTAGCCAATTTTAATTCACAGAGTGTAGAAATCTATTTATTCAGTAGGAGAGGTTCTCTAAGCAGTTGGGTTCTGGAATTAATTTGACAGCAGCACAGGCATATTCTCTAACCATAGGCATGGACACATGGGAAGAGAAGCTATTTCAGCATGTGTTATTTGGACTATATGATCATGTAAATGGACAAATCTTACATCTTGTGTAGATCAGCTGTTGCATGCAAACACATTTAATATTCTTAAAATGAACAGCAACCAATTGAGCATTTTCCAAGTAAAGTACCACTAACAAGCTGCATTTTCATTGCTGTTGTTGCAGACTCTTGAAATTGGTGTTTTTCCCTGTTAGTATGAAACAGATCAGACTTCATCTTCTCAATCTACAGCTGAAATGAGAACAACATTCCCCAAATCAAGAGCCAACAGAAAAAATGTAATCAAGAAAAACAACTGCAGAAAAGATAAGTTATTTTAATTACCTTCAGAATTATACAGGGATTCGCTCTGGTGTACATTATAATCCCATTGCTTTGCAGGGTTCGCAGACGTAGAGCCAACTTGAATTCCTCTTTCTTGCTGTTTTCAGAAACACGGTATTTAATGTAACTATTCCCAGCAAAGCTAAGGGAAGTGTGGCCTGAAATAACCATTTTGAAAAGACACATGTTCTTTTAGTGACACACAAAATATTCCTCAGCTGTCAAGCTAATTAAAGAATTTAAAGAGCTAATGAGAATTTTTAGGAAGAAACTTGTAAATAACACCCAACTGTGATGGGAAAAAAGCTTGTGCCTACTACAAATATATATTGCATTTTTTCAGGAAATTATTTTTCAGAGGAGAGGGATAGCTCTATTTCTCCAAACTTACAACAACAACAACAAAAAAGTGATTTCTTCCAAGCATTTAGCATTTTCAAGGCTATCTATCCCTGACCGCATCTATCTCTCCTCACCTGATAACAAAGGGAGTCCAAAATGGCCAAGTTTGTACATCAGGCAGTTGAGTTATGGGTAGAAAGCCAGATGTGAGTGGATGCCAGTCAAAGCTGTACAGTCAGTTCCCTGCAAGCACTGCCCAGAATCACAATGAAACAAGATAGTATTTCCTGTGTTTTCCTGGAGAAAACACCCCTGTGCTGTCCTGGCACTACTGATGTCAATGGAAGGCTCTGCACCACACTCTTTGTATCCCAGGGAATAACACAGCTGCAGAGAACTAACAAATGTCCTGCAAGTTGATTTTTGGGATGGTGCAGTGTTTTTATTAATAAAGACTGGAATTTTGGTAATCTAAATTACAAGCAGAAGAGTTAAATTAACTATAGAGCTCTGTCCATGGCAAGACAACATTTGGCATAACAGCCTCTAGAAACAGCCCTTTATTTTTCTCAGTAGCCTGTTTTACTGATTGGGGAATTCAACCAAGTCAGTTTCAACAAGAAACTGCATTATGCATTAAACTTCATACAGCCTTATATGTAAAAAGCCAACTGCTATGAAGAGATACACTGAGTGCCAGTGCTGAGAAAGGTTAAACAGCACGTCTTCTATTGACTTCTGTGGCACCTCTACCTACAAAAGAAGAATGACAACATCTTTTTTCTTCAAGTACATCCCCCGCTCCCGCTGTGATGTGCACCTGAGCATTCGCCAAGCTTCCCTGGTGGGCACTGGCAGATGAAAGGTCTCCGGTTGGCTTCGTACCCCACACACTGCATGTCCCCTGGGCACGGCTTCTCCAGACAGGGATCGTTAGACCCTGGGCACAGTCCTCCTGCAATAAGTTAAAGTACTGTCAGGGACGCAGTGTGAAACAGGATCTTTAGCAGCACAGATGTAATAAAAGAAAGACAATTATTGATCTCAAACTTCAGTACAAGCCAAGCATGGCTTAATAATGCTAATAACGGCTAAGCAAAAGTAATCAGGGAAGAGATGCTCTTCAGACAATTAACAAAACGTTGTCATGATTCCTAAAAGGGTGCCCTAAAATCCATAGCAAAATATTATGAGAACCAGCTGTTCTGAATGGTAACCGGTTATATATTAGTGATGCTCAGGTCAGTCATTTACTCACAAAGCCTCCCATACAGGGAGTTTGGGGATACTAGGAAACAAATTACTCGAAGCTGTGTGCTCCTTTAGCCTCAGCACACTCACAGGAAGTAAATTTTAAGGAGTTAGAATTCCACAGGAGACTGAATAAGAAAAACCCACATTTCATGACATGGAATCAAACCTTGCTCAAGAAAGTGTGAATTCAGAACTACTAGTAACTTTGAAAAGGTATTAAGATGGAGGAACAGCTGTATACAGTATTTTAAATTTGCTTAGAATAGTGTTTTTTTAAATTGCATTAAGGATATTTGAAACCTCCTGAATTTTAACACGCAACATGCTGAGCACATCATGGGTTTACCTGAATCCCCATCAATGTCAAACTGCTTGTATAAAACTTCTCTACAACTTTTCAGAGTGCCTAGATGTTCCAACTGTCCGATCCTAAAATGTTTGCAAACACTTTGTACTACACTGCAAAACACAATACAACTACCAATGCTCAATATAGGAATTCTCCTATGAATTTCTCAACAGTTAATTTTTTGTTGACTGTAATAGAGAATTTAGTTCATTTGGGGTCAGTTTCTACCTCTGGATGTCTGTATGCAAATGTTATGAAAGTACACTTTTTCAACTGCAGGAAAAGGCATCCACGCCTCTGCTCCTATTGACTTGCAGTCAGGGCTTGAAATGAGAGAGAGCCAGCTGCTGGAATCGAATTTTTGCTTATCAAAGTCATTTATTTAAAGTAGCTCATGCAGGTAGTGATTTTAATGATAGAATTTCAGCCCTTTCCTACCCATCACTTTCTGAATATTGGCCATTCTTGTTTATTGCAGAACCTCAAATTGTATTCAAATACTATTTTATTTTTGGAGCATATGTATTTTATTTACAATTTATACAGGAAGAAATCAACCTGTCATAAAGTACATCTCCCAAAGTAATGTAGGGAAGAAACTTATTGCTTTCACTCTGTAGCACAAACCAAGCAGGGCTCATTCAGAGCACAGCTGAAATTAGTTGGTACTATAAGTATTTTCTGGAAAAAGAAAAATCGCTGCTGCAGGTTCAAAATGGGCATAGGCTGACTACGAATGGGGGGAGGACTGTAAATGCCTTGCTTCATGTACAGCACAGTCAATTTAATCTTCAAAATCCTCCTCTCCTTTGTCAAACATTTGTTTGAGAGGTCTGTGCAGTAAACCATTTACAGTTCTGCCTGTAGCACTGTCAGAAAATGGCAATCTTTATTAATCAGTTTAGTAGGTAACATTAGCAGGAAAAACAGCTCCAATATACAGCCATACCTTAAATCTTATAAATTCAAGAAAAAAATATCATTTAATAGGATTCAACACTGTAGAATTATATTCTATTCAAATATAGTCTACAGAATTTAAGGAAGAGTACACTGTTTTCTATGGCTTATTTCTTTCACTGATTCTCTGGAATTCAATAGCAAGTAATTATTATTCCTGAAATTATATTGTATGTTAAATATTCCATTGGCTGGCTTGTATGCTTTGCTTGGTTCTGTAGACTCTTTTAATTTATTGTTGTGTGACAAACACACCATACTATGCTGTGTGCATGGTAGCTCTCTTCTCTGAACAGGCTTCCACCTTTTGTGAGGCTGCAGTTCAGGTACGCTCAGTGCAGCTGGCAGACAGTCATTGGAGGAAAGCTGTACAGCACATCAGTGAGGAGCAGAGAGGGACATCGAGTTTCCTCAATGAAGCTCCACAAATATTCATAACCCCTAACTATGACTGCATCTTTGTTGTGAAGCAATAAAGCAGTAGGTTACATTGCTATCCGTCTCTGTCAGTTTTTTAGCTGATTCAAGCTCTGATTTGTACTTCAGAGTCATCTTTCCACAGTCAAAAAATACACAGAAAGGATTTAACATATTTAGGATATCTGGGAATACACTAAAGAACTGCTTATCCTGGCAGGCCGAGAATAGTTCTTCTGCTAAGCTACGAGCAAATCAACTTTTTATTCATCATACTGCAGGATTTCATAGCTGTCAACAAAGTTTTAAAATATTCAGAGCTGGGAGAAGAAATGCTTTGTGTTTGTCTGTACGGATACAAGACAGAAGTTACAAATCTGCATTACTGCATTGCTCGAGCTAACACGGATTTTCAGGCTTGATTTCACAACTGTACGAAGCAAAATTGTGAAATCGTTCAAGGCTGCGTTGTCCACATCAAAGATTTACAACCTGAGTTTTAAAAACATTTTTTTCTAACGTTGCATTTCTACTCTGAAGAACAGTCTATTTGCCATTCAATAGAGGTTCAAGAAATATGGATTTGATCACTTTTTTTTCTGTAGGCAAGTCCAGAATCCCCTTAAACTCACATTAGTATTAATAGAGCAGCTCTCTGCAAGGTATCCCAGAGATACATGGCACTGCTTCACCCAGAGCATGGCAGGAAAGGTAGAAGTGGCCTATTTGATCTTGACAAATCACCTTCAGTTTTACCTCTCTGAATGAAGGTACAGAGCCATGCTGGAGCTTGAAGAGCTGCAGCCTGTGGGAAGCCCATGAAGGCTCAGTTCGGGAAGGATGGCATCCCTTGGGATGGATGGCATCCTACGGGAGGGAGCCACGTGGAGAAGGACCATGGAGCAGTAGCAGAGGCAAAATGTTATGGACTGAACAGAGCTCCCATTGCCCACTGTCCTGCACTGCTCAGGGAGAGGAGGTAGGATGGGGGGAAGGAGTTTGCAGTTTGCTTTTAGTTCTCACTGCTCTAGTCTAGTAAATTACATTATTTCCTTACGAGACTGAGGCTGTTCTGCCCTTGAAGATAATTAGCGAGTGATCTCCTTGTCCTTATCTCCATTCACGAGCCTTTTGTTCAACATATTTTCTCCCTCTATTCTTTTAAGGAGGGGGCGTGAAAAAGTGGTGTGGTGGACTTTAGCTGGCCATGAGTGTGAAACCACCACAAGTGCAGAAGGAAGACAAAATCTGTATTCCTGTTGAGTTCCAATTCGTATGGTATACATATAAATTTATATGCCACAAACGTTGTTCTACACAAGTCAGCCACATGTTTCATTAAGCTCAAGGGCACTCAGTTGCACAGTGTGTCCTAATGAATCAGAGTTTCTCTGTTTTAGAAGAATGGACAAGATCGACCACTGTTCAGTCACAGCTTTCCTTAAGACCCAGGTGATAGATAGCAGTTTCCATTCCTCTTGATTCTACAGGCATGGTGCCACTTCATGCTTTGTCTCCCATGAGTTTCATACAAGATGCTGTGTTCTCAGAGTAGGTCTTAAAATGGGGAATATTGTCAGGGAAAAAGTCTCCTCCTACACAAGTGCAACATTAGAAGGGCTGAAGCCAAACCAATCAAATGTATCAAATAAATCTGCAAAGGTCTTTGTTCCCAAACCATTTCTTCTTTACTTTTCCTTGTTACCTTGCCAGGAGAGCTCAACAGTACATGTGAGATTCTTGGAAACAGAGAAAGCAGAGGAAGGCCTACAAGGACAGCCTGAGAGAGCTGGGGCTGCTCAGCCTGGAGAAGAGAAAGCTGCTAGGTGACACGAGAGTGGCTTTTCAGTAGTATCTAAAGCAGAGCTGCAGGAAAGAAGGGGACAGACTCTTTAGAAGGGTCTGTGGTGACAGAGCAAGGGGAAATGGTTTCAAGATCAAAGAGGGTAGATAGGTTAGATATAAGGAAAAAATCTTTTGCAGTGAGGGTGGTGAGGCACTGGAACAGGCTGCTAAGAGATGCTGTTGATGCCACATCCCTGGAGAATTTCAAGGGAAGGCCCTGGGCAACCTGACCCAGCTGTGGATGCCCCTGTTCATTGCAGGGGAGTTGGACTACATGGTCCTCAGAGGACCCTTCCAACTCTAACAATACTATGATTCAAAGTTCAGAATCCTGGTATTAGGATGGGGGTTGGATTTCTTATCTTGGTGCTGCAAAATACTCTGGTCTTCAAGAGGCAGTGTGTGCTTTGAGGACGAAGACCACCTTTCAAGATCAAGTCCTATATTAATACCAGATCATATAATGCACCACAGTTTATGATTTCTTCTTGTCAGAACATTCACAAAACGCTAGAAGTGGCTTCATAAAATCTGAATTGCCTGGTTTCATGATAAAGTGGTGCAAGACTGCTATTCACTTGATTAAATAACGTGAATGTCCGCACTTTTGTTGAACACTTCTGAGTCTATTAGAAAAATTCTTTCGAACTATTAAGCCAGAACCATATTAAACACTTGAAATGGAATTCATCTCCTCTAACTTTAGGGCATGATTCATCTGACTGATTTTAGACATTCGGGGAGAGATTTATCACATCATTAAAAAAAACTTCATTCTTTCCACTGTCTGGAAATGGGGCCTGGAGTGACCAGCTCACATGTATATATATACCCACATTTGTCAAGATGATTTCAATCAAATCTTCTCCCATAAACATACTAATGGAACCTCCATTTGTAAGACTGTAACACGGAATTTCACTATAGCAAAGCAGCCACAAGAAAACCTACTTATTTCATGCATCTTTGTTCTAACGCAAAAGAATTACCTTGCCACATGAAGAAATAAAGAACTGAAATAGATTTCTGCTTCTGAAAAATGAGAATGTCACGAGAACTATTTATTATATATTTTTACTCTGGTCCTCCTGTCTTTGCTTCCCACAAACATTGACAGATGTTTTCATACCTTATGTCATGTGATGGGGGATTGGCAATTGCATAGCCCCTGTAGCTACACTGAAATCCCAGTTTGTTATAATATTTTTCATATAAACACAAGCAGAAGAGCCAGAAATCTAAGGAGACAGTCTGTTACTGGAAAAAAATTATAGTTCAATTTTATTGATTTTAAAGGCTTAGATTGATACCCCTGAACTTTCGAACTTACCCTTCCAGAACGGAGCTGCTGATCCTCACAAGTTCACACACTGCCTGCTTTACAGTCTCCCTGCATTTTTATGTTAGATAACTCTGTTTGCTCACAAAGGTAATCTAGGTAAGCTATGCACAGCTGGCACGCATAAATTGTGCATATCTATGACATCTGCCAGTGGGAAAATCTCTCCAAGTATGATACATATTTCAAGAACGAGTGAATTAGCTCAAATTCAAGCTTCTCTGGGTTATAATTGAATCAAACCACTGAAAACATATGGAATATTTTTAATGGGTTTGTCATATTTCAAGCTATTAATATTTACTGGACTGGATCGTTAAACTATCCTAGTAACAAAGAAAGTATAATGCTTTTATTATATTGATAATATCTTGCTAATGCGTTCCTGTAAAAGGAAGCACAATAGGTGTATTCCACTATTCTCTGCTCTTTTTCTTGCTCTGCCACATTTATGTCCATGTACAAAGGATCAAAAGAAGCATTTGGATTTGTCTGATCAAAGGAAGTATTTGGATTTTTCTGACTCTTTCACTGGGCCTGCTCTCCACAAAAGTAGTGCCATACCCAAGTTCTCTAATTAATATATCCTCAGAAGTCTGTGTCAACCTCCTAAGTGACAAAACACAGTATGTGTCTGTATTTATCTAAAGAGCAAGGCCCTTCTTGTGGCTCCTTTGATTAAAAAAATTAAAGTGCATGAAGTATTAACTCATGTTGAGGAGGGCAAATCATGTTGTTGTTTTTGTTTTTGTTTTTGTTTTTTTTTTTAACTTCCTAACAAGGTCTCTTATCTCTGTACAAGTAACAAGCACCAAGGCTTTCATCTGCCTAGTGAGCTACATGTTTAGATCAGCAGCTCTGGACACGTTTTTGTTGGACACGAGGTGCACAAGGCCACCCCAAAGCATCTGTATCTCCCACGGGAAATGGGCACAGAGCAGCTTCAGCTCTGTGGGACCCCTCCAGCCTCCCAGCTGGACCAGGGAATGCCTGCACCAATGGCTCTCAACTGCAGGCTTCATGGCCAGGATAGATGGTCCCAAGGCTATGGATCACAGGTGGTAATTTTGGCAGCCTGAAATATTTTTTGAGGATTGATTGGTACATAATAGAAAAAAAATGGGAAATGGCTGTCCCAGCTGATTTTCTGTGCTTTCAGTGTAAGTGTGCTGAGCAAAGAGAAAGGAGAGAGCTGCTGGATCAGAACCATACCGCTCTGTAAAGCCAATTTTGGGAGCTAGGCTAACAGATTACGAGGCACATCCACTCACTACTAGTTTCTGAAGGGAATATACATCATTATTGACTTTAATAAGTAGTGAAATGAAATTATACACAGCGCAAATCCTGGCTGCCAGAAAAACAATTTCTGACACAGCGAGGGCCATAGCCATCCCTATGGAGATGAGGATTTGTGATTTCTGGGTACATAAACCAGACAAAGCTGTGAGTTAGGGAATATAAAAAGTGTTTTGCAGACAATGCTGTTGCACTGGCTCCAGGACTCGGCTTGGGGATATTGCAGCATTGTCCCTTTCCAACCTGTGAAAATCCTTTTTTATTTCAGAGCCTTTCATGTGTAACAAAAAAGACAAGTACTGTTATAATAGAAATATCTGTTCAGAACATAGAATGCTATTACTTAAAAACTGACCAAATAACCTGCTCTTGAATGTACATGAAAACAGCACAGATGGAAAATTCTGACATTTTTACAGAACTGAACTCCTATGGCATTATTATTCATGTGCTGCAGGACACAACGATTTCTGGTTCAGCTTTTTTATGCATTAAGGCCTGTTTTCATTCCCACTGAAGTTGATGGTATGACATGAAGTCCTGCTGACTGCTGCAGGGACAAAGGCTGGTCACTGAGACACAGCTACTGAATTCCTGTGCGGTTGTGTGTGTGTGTATGTCTGCATGTGTGCTTCAGATGAGTGAGACTTGGACATATTGATTTTACAGCAGCTTTTTTCTCTGCTCTTAAATGAAGTGGAATGAGGAGCAAATAGCTCGGCAAACAAAAGAAACAGAACTATTATTATAACTGCCTGAAGTGTTATTCTCCAAGCACAGAGCCACGTGGAAGACTGGCTGCCAAGTCTGTTTGTCATATACACCCCATGAAATCGCTGATAAAATGTAAGGCAGCCATCAGGATGTGAAATGTGAGGCAGAAATCAGGACAAAACCCCGTCCTGACTCCCCATGCAGCAATAAGGATCAGGAATAGTGCTTGGTATCAGTTACAAAATAAAATATTTCATTATTTTTCTGCTCCTCTCTGTAAAAATGAACTGTGCCTTGCACCTGTGTTGCTTAGGTCATGGGTCCTTTCCTTGGGGATTCCAGTGCACCACTGCAGACCAGGTGGCTCTTCCACAACCATGTAACTGGTTTATTCCAGTGTTGGTTAAGTTCTTTACAGAGAGAGTGGTGAGGTGCTGGAACAGGCTTTCCAGAGAGGTTGTGGGTGCCCTGTTCCTGCAGCTGTTCAAGGCCAGGTTGGATGGCCCCCTGGGCAGCCTGGTCTAGTATTAAATGTGGAGGTTGGTGGCCCTGCCTATGGCAGGGGGGCTGGAGATTCTTGATCCTTGAGATCCCTTCCAACCCAAGCCATTCTGTGATTTGATTCTGTGATGGAATGGTGGTGAACTGAATGGGAAACCACTAAGCTCCCACTCCTCTCCTTTCTCCTCCCCTTCCTTTCCCTCCCTTGGAAGTTTGCTGATGGCTCGGATCTTCCAGGAAAGCAGTCTTTGTCACACAAGGCCAAAGTTCACCAACTTCCATTTACATCAGTAAACACGAACAATTCTTCCTGAGCCTGAGAAATACATCAGCCAGTCGTGCTTTAACGGGCTGAATTGAAATGCCCCTTCTAATCTGCATCAGCAGCATAAAACCGATCCTATCGCATAATGTGTGAGGACGGGGGGGAGCAGTACTCACCATTGCACATGCAGCGCACATTCCGGTAAAAGCGGGGGCACACAAAACTAATTCTTGCCGTGCTGTAGGTCATCAGGGAATGGGAATCAATAGATAGACTTTGTTCACAGTGCTGTTCCTGACAATCCAGTCCAGAGCAATTCTTCTCCAAGATAGCAGAAATACGAATCACATTTTCCAAGTGTCTCCTGGCATTGGTAAGCTTCTGAATCAAAAAGGCAGGCTTATAGAAACCGCCGCTGTGCATCTGAACTGCAAATAGCATGTCGAGCTGATTGCTGCCTGCCACTGGCTGAATGCTGATGATGTGCAGGCTGTCTTGTTTCTGAGACAGCACCGCGTTCCGCAAGGTGCGCCTGAAGCCGTGCATGTGAAGGCCCACAAAGTCTTCTGGGGAAACGTTCTCGAAGCGAATGGTGACGGTGTTCTGCAGCATTTCCTGAAGTAATTGCTCAACGTGGACCACAACATCGATGGGGACCTGGAAGCGGCCATCACTGACAGACACATTGAGGATGTACTTGCCGTTATCGAGCCCTCCTAGGGCAATGATCTTCCCGTCGTGATTATTAACCTTGAACAAACTTTTCTGCTCTGATTTTAGTGTGTAAGTCAGGACATCATACACATCCTGATCCGTGGCGTGAATTTTTCCAATGACTCCACCTGGAAAATCATCTTCCATGGTGACAATGAAAATCTCCAGTGGAATGGCAGTTGGCTTGTGGATGCTTTCTTCAATAACCCTCACCTGAACGTAGGTGTGGGAAACCTGCTGAGGCTTCCCAGAGTCTTTTGCCTAATATAATTAAAACAACAACCAAACAACAAAATATAATATATATGTATAATGCAGCTGACAAGTAGAACTTTTTGCTACATGCATTCTAGACTTCCTGCTATATGATTTTCACAGCAACAGTAATTCTGAAGACCTCTCAAAAGAACTTCCCAAATGCATTTGCAAAATACGTATGTAAAGAAATGTGCCATCTTTTTTTAGCAGAGAAACTTAAAAACTCTTTAGGGAAACACAGATATCTTATCTAAGTGAATTGCAGACAGAAATGTGTCAGCACTGTGTCTCATTACTCAATGTGAAAAGTTCCCAGAATCCCACAGCTATCACTTGTCCCTTCACAGCAAAGCCATCTGAATGTGGTATATTCTACACCAAGTGAGTTTGGGCTCTCTTCTACCCTGGAAAATAGGCTGCAGCCCCGTGCAATACCAGCAGTAGTTTCTGTGTTGCTCTGAAGTGCCTCAGACCTTGCAAAGCCTATGTGGATGCGAGGGAGTCGAGAGTTTTCCTCAAGCACTCTGTGTGACTTTCTCTGAAGCATCCAAGAATCATGCTTGAAAATAAATAAAATTTATCACCCTCCAAAAGTGAAATAGGGTGCTTGTGCTGTTACTAACGATAAAATACGAGAGAAGCACTACACTTGGACAGATGACTGCATGACCCAGAGCACGTATGATAGCATCTGCACTTTTTTATAGAGTAAAGAGCAAGTATGACAAAAAATCCAAGGCTATCTTGACAGAAAAGTGTGCAAACTTGAATCAGTGCTCTTTCTTGTAGTAAGGAAAATGCTTCATTGAAGTCAGTATGAAGATATACTAGTGCATGCATTCACTTGCTTCAGAGAAGAACATATGATGAAAAAATCACAGATGTTGCACACGTTGAAAGATGTTTGCATTTGGATACAGGGAGGAAAATTTACTCACTGCAGAAAAATAACAGGCAGGATGGCAGTACCAATATGGACATTACTAGGAAAGGATTAGTAACTCTGAGGCACTGAAAATCATGGCTCCTACCAGGGCTTTGTAGAGAATTTTAGAAAATATTTTATGTGCATGTGTACAGATACACATACATGCAGAGATTATTCCACATTCCACTTTCAACTTTAACACTACTTTTTTAATAAACACAACACAGAGGAGGAATCTGATGGTGGAAAGAGGGAAGCAGCACTGCGGTACACATAAATGGAAAGAAAAAAATTCTATGCTTTATACACAACAGAAAACTGCAAAATATGTTTTCACTGAAGGAATCCCTAAAAAAAATAATACTGAGAGGAATCAGGCTTTTAATCCAACCGCTTGGTTTTCTGAATGTTTTGGTGCATCTCTGTGATTGCAGACTGGTTAATGCTTCGTTAATATGACATACTTGGATGTATGTAGCTGAAGATGCTGCTTGAACTTAATACCAATTTTGGCAATATTGGAAGTTTGGCTAGTAAACAGTCCTGAAAGCAGATATTTTTGGATGAGAACATAGCAGGAATGAAAAATGATTTTATTTTTCTTTTCCTACGAGGCTCAAAAAATAAGATTGCAAGAATATTAAATGGCAAACTTGTAAGCTGTCCCTTTGATTTGAACTGCTGATTGACATTAGAACTTGTATTTTTGAATTGTAACTCGGTGAGATTGTTATTGCTACAAACACCATTAAAAGTAGGTGTAAAAGAGAAGTTAGGCTCTAATTAGATTAACCCCAGCACAGCATGTTGAGAAAGGTTGTATTTTCAGACTTAGATTGTAGGACCACGTTCCATTTCAATGGAATTGCATGGACCTGCATACTTACTGAACTCTACTATGTTTTCCTATGCAAGCTTGAGAAATGGGCAAATTATTGCTGGATTTATAGCTACTCTGGTTAAAAAGTTCCTCAACAATGACTCTGGAGCTAAGTTTGAGCTGGACTTCTATTTCATGTCTTCCTTTTACACTCCCTAAGAGCTAAGCTGACCTTGGAAATGTGATTTCATGAATTTTTGGTCGGGTTCCAAAAATTTTTGATTAAATTTATGACTTAAAAGGAGAAGTGATTTTCCTTCCTAGAACAATATTTTGCTGTCACTCGTTCCGTGGTATATTTATATGTACATAATGCATTTTTGCTTATTTTCTTCTCTTAGCTACAGAAAAAAAAGATGAAAATCTTAAATCATAACTGCTGCTGCTCAGAAAATCCATTTCATGCAGAGAAGATTGGAAAGGTGGCTGGCTACCTATTTATATTTACATGAAATTGGGTTTAAGGACATCAAAGGAAATATACAATATTGTGCACATGTAAAATGGAATGCATGGTATTTGCTCACAGACTAAAGTCAATTAAAACCAACCCAGACAGCAACATACACATGACCTGACACTATGAGTTTTTTCTTTCTGTGCAGATGCAAAAAATGAAGGCATACCTGCACGCAGAGCACATATTCAGTTGCAACCATGTGTCTGAAGATGACTGCAGATCTCAAGACACCGTTAGGGTCCAGTGTAAACTCCTCCTCTTCATTGCCAGTGAGGATGGTGAAGGTAAAAGGAGGGCCATTGTGAAAAGAGTCTTTGTCTGTCACTACCAGCTGCAAAATGCTTGTGCCCACTGGTTTATTTTCCTTTACACGTATACACAGCGTATAAAGAAAAGGATTAAAATGATACATCTTATCACAATGATAAAATACCACGTTTTGCTATCAAGAATATACAAGTAAAAGCTTTTTGGCCAAGATGCCATTTCACTGTGGCATTGCTTTGGCATCATTTGTACACCAAGGACTACTACTAGAGACAGAAGCACCCAGTGGAGCCTGTCTGGCCAGGACTGCCTAACCACTAGGACTTGCATCCCAAGCAAGGCATGGACAAGTGCAAGCTCATCCCAGCTCAGAATTTTTGAGGCTAGAGAACATTTCCTGGTGCAACATGGATATAGAGTAAAACATGTGATGGATGCTGAAGTTAAGGAGTCTCAGTAAACAGAATCTGAGCAAACGGCTAGAAAAGAAGTGTTTATACTTTCTTTTGAATAAGATCATTTGATACATCTTTGGCAGATAAATCATCAAAAGCTGCTTAACTGAAACCAAATGCTTTTGTATTTTAAAAGTCAGAGAAGTTTTTGATGTGCAAGATAAACTTACTTGAATTACAGCTGTATAATTAGCTGGAGTAAACACAGGGCTGTTATCGTTCACATCAGAAATGTCCACGTTGACCGTCACAGATGAAGACAGAGGAGGGGTTCCACTGTCTCTTGCCTGAATAACCAATGAATAACCAGATATCTGCAAAAAGGTGAAAATATTAAATCATCATGAAAGCGGTCCTAAATTTTAACATGTGTTCTTTACATCCAATACACCACCAACCATATTCTAAGGAAAGCTGTCTGGCCTCATTACCTTTCCTGCCCTTTGTATAACATTATCCTGTTTACTGCCAGACTGTCCCAAACTCTGGTTTATAAGGCTATCAATAAACCTAACAGCTTCACTATATTAAAATAACTGTATCAGCTGAAAACAAAGGGATAGAGAAAAGTCGAATGATGAATAATATCCAAGCTCAGCCTAGGTCAACTGGGGTATGCAAACTAATTCCAGGATAAGATATTGAGTACTTAGGAGGAGAAGCCTCAATTTGACACACACTGTTTCAGATAGTGAAGGAGCCCCTCCAAAAAAGTTAATGGGCAGTTGGATTAAGCATACTGGAAAACATTTGAGATCACTATGAACAACATATTCCTTGTAACAAAAGGCTACAGTACTGTAGAAGATAAGGGATTTTTTGAGTCTTGTTTGCAACTGCCACAGACAGCTCAGCATGGTGTGGGTAGCTCAGTGCATCCCACCGGCTGTGGCACCCACAGACCCTCTATGCACATACGGGCACGTGCACAAAGTGTGAGCGTGTGTGACAATTTGGAAAAGATCTGTCTATGTGCAGCTTATGGATGACAGTGTGATTTCACAAAGTGCATCCTTATGTTGGCCTCCTTATGTCTTACAACTGCCTTTTACTGTATAGAGCTCTTGGATCCCCAGGGAGAGCTGCTGATATGTCTGCCCATGAAGCTTTCAGCGCAGGGGGAACAAAGGATGAACCCACATGTCAGATAAAGCACCAGGAAGGGGTAAAACATGGCCCCACAGAGTGAAATGAAGAAAAACTAACGGAGCTTTTTAGGGCGGGAGGAAGTCCAAAGGGACACAGAAGTAAAAGCTGCTGGGGTAGGAGAGAGGAAGGCAGGCTAAGTGTATGAAGCAAGGTGGCTCTTCTGAGCTATGGGACCAAGTTAAAGAAAAGGAAAGATTCTTAGGTGGATTACAGGGTCAAAGAAGTGTGTGATTTGATGGGGACGTACTGATAGTGTCAGGAGGAAGAATCCTTAACCATGGAGGATCAAGAAACTGAGGCTGAGCATTGATCCTTTTTTTTTTTTCACTTTCAATGTTTAATTTTTACTGCTAAAAATCAGAGGTTTCATGGGATCTTTCTGAAATTTTGTGTGAGTTTGTTTTCATTTCCACAGATCCCAGAAAGGTAAATGGCAGCAATCATGGTTTCTACCTGATTAGAGCTCTGGAAATGAGCTTCCTGATACCACTAAAACCTGGGAATCAGCACTGCCATTAGGGATCTACATCAGATGAGGCATCACGTATCATTTCCGCTGAAGAGAACATTTGTGTCTAGGAAATGTGCAAAGGAAGCAAAATAAAAGACAACACTACAGCTTACTTTATCTGAAGGAAACTTAGGAGAATGCAGATCTAGGAGCTGGCCTGAAATGTACAATGACAGTGAGGGTAAAAGCATATGTCTGAAAGCAGACATATATATCTCAGCTAAATCAAATGGAGTCACTAAATAAAATATTAATAAAGTATGTAAGAACCAATAAACCATGTAAGAAATACAGCAAATTTGTCGCATGTATAGCCTATTACTTCCTTGTTCTGCGGGACAAGGAAGGTCCTTCTGTCACCATTCACTAGCAATTTAATCCTGCCTGTATGATAATATAGAAAGATTATTTGCCTGTTTTAAGCAGTAGCTCTGCTTCCAGCAGGAAGCTTTTCCAGCTGAGTCCATTTTCTGGGGACAGCAATCAGCTTTCCCAGTTTTGCAGATGCATTCCATGAGTGAAGTATCCTTGAGTCTTGCATGTGTTGCAGGACTTCTGAAGTCATGCAGCACATTCCTGCCCTGCTTGTAGCACAGGCAACTGTATTTGTTTGTTTCTTTTTCTCCAAAAGCTGCTAATTGCTAGCTATAGCAAAATGGTGATAAATCACCCGAATCTAGGGAGCAAACAAAGCAGCAGAATCAGATTAATGAAGCACTCTTTCTCTTTTGGTACAGCCTGGCTACTCCATAACATCAGCTCCCTTGTGACATGTTTTGCAGAGTGCTAATTAATGGCTGAAGTCTCAGCTCTGTACTTGGTGCCACAATTCGCAGTTTGCCATGGTCCCTCTGTTGCATATAATGCTGCAAGCTTGTGCTTGGAGGCACAGAAGAGAGGTAGCTCATTAATGCAATAACAGCTGCCACAGGAAAAATCCAGGGTTGCTTCTTTCCCCAGTCTGGCCTCAGTAGTTGTGTTGGTGCAGAGTGAGAATGCTACCAGGGTAGCTGGCCTGGAAATATGACAGAGAAAAAGTCTGAGGTGGGAAAAGGGGAAGAATATTAGAAAGAGCTGTTGGAATATCTTAGGCTGATTGCTGCAGAGTGAAAAGCAGCTACTT
This sequence comes from Centrocercus urophasianus, assembly GCF_019232065.1. NCBI lineage: Eukaryota > Metazoa > Chordata > Aves > Galliformes > Phasianidae > Centrocercus > Centrocercus urophasianus. The sequence continues at coordinate 40,797,311 of NW_024885532.1, forward strand.
CACAACTGGCTAGCAGTAGAGTTAAAATTAACACACATCTGTAAGCCATTGTAAGTCAAGAAATCTCACATCTTACCCTTTCTCTATCCAATTTCTTTTTAACCTTCACAAGTCCTGAACCAGGATCGACTGAAAATTCATTGTCTTGATCACCACTCACTATGGAAAAATGAATTTGGCCATTGGAAGGACTGTCCAGATCTTCTGCTATCAACTGTTTTGAGAGAAAAGTGAAAATCAGCAAAACAAATGTTAAGCCATCAGTTTGCTCCATTAATCACTCAACACCCCACAGAGTAAGCCTTCATATTCTATCAGGCTAGTCACATTTGAGCTGCGCATCACTTGGCTGCTCTTCATAGGAGGCTCTCCTTGGATCTTTTCAAAATTCTAGCCTTAAAACACATAAAATATTTTAATCTTATTATATATAATACAAATATCATGTATTTCCCTGAAAAGTTGAATTTTGCCTTTCCGGAAAAACCTGCTTATTTCAAGCTGACTCCTGAGATACAATGTCTTAAACACAGCACTGCTCTTTGACAGCATATTGTAGGAATTAAAAACTATTTTGGTATTACTACTTCTTTATTTCCTGGGGAAAACTGGCAGCTGTCTGGAAAGCCGTAGCAGACACAGAGTATTGGCTAGAGAACAGTTTGGTTGATTCAAGATGCATAATTTATCATTATTAATAAGTGCAGCAGTATCTTATTAAATGCAACAGAGGACCTCACCCTGCCTAATCACGGCACATGGCCTCACTCACCATTATAACGGAATCACCAATTGCAGCATCTTCACTGATGACTGCACTGTAGACCACCTGGCTGAATTTTGGTGCGTTGTCATTGACATCCGTCACGTTGACGTTCACAGTCGTAACAGCGCTCAGGGCTGGAGTACCTCCATCTTTTGCTTCCACGACTAAGTAGAAATCCTTACACGATTCATAATCCAAAGATTCAGAAATGGAAATGGCTCCTTTGAAGGAAGGGAAGTAATGTCAGCACTGAGTGAAAAGGAAATGCTGCTGCAGATTAAGGGATTTCACTGCAGCAAATAGTACAACATGCTATTTATCACCTGAGCACAAAATATGTTGTTCTAAACTTAACACTGCTTGGTCCAATAAAAATATTTGGTCAGTTTTCTACTACTGTCATTTAATTAAAGTGAGACGACAATTGTACTTGGATTGCCTCTACAGAAAGACACGAAGCTATTAATGGTTTCTGACAGAAATAACTGTGGAAATACCAGTACTACAGACAGAGAAGCGAAGGCCACATCCGTTCATGTGCCTGGGCTCATGCACAGAGCCTGTGGGAGAACCAGATGCCAACTCTGGAAATCAACACTGACAAATCAACAGACATTCAGTCCTACGTAATTAACTTCTCATGAATTAAATACTAACAAATGGGGTATGAATACCTTTGAGAAATTAGTTTTCTACCATCTGTGTGACTAAGCAGGGACTTCCAGAGTAAACTAGGTATAAAAGTTTTCAGTTCTCGCATCACATAATAAAAATTAAGATTATTTGTAACTTGAATCACTCTCTCTCAGATCTCTTCTAGGACAGAAATAGTTTTTATGCACATTCTCTACTTGTCTCACATGTACCTATAACCTTATCAAGGAGAGGCGAGTGCGTTGCACACAGATTACCAGTGATGTCTTGAAGGAGGTGATGCTGGACATGGCAGGAAAGGCTTAAAAGCAAATCCCTAACCTTGGCAAGGCAAATCCTCTTTAGTATGAACTCATCAAGAGCAGGAATGATTGGGGCTTAGAGGTCATACAGTCCAACTGTTGCCCAGCACAGGTCACTTAAACACGACCTTTCTTGAAGCTACTCACATCTAATGTCCTTAAAAAACCTCTAGACACATTACTTTCCTGTCCTTAGGAAATGTATTTATGTACTCAATAATTCCTACAGCAAGGAATTTCTTCCTGTCATTTAACTGAAATAATCCAAATGCAATTTAAGCTAATTCAAAACTTCTCTCATGAGTAGACACAAAGAAAAGTTTATTCCCCCCTCTTCACAGGTACTTTACAAGCTTGAATATTATCAGCATGTCTTCTTTTTTCTAGTTTAAATAGCCTCAATTCTTTCAGTCTTTCCTCCTAAGCCTCATTTTGTAGATCTCAGATCATTCTTCTTAATCTTGTCTGGGCTCTCTCCAAATGAATCCTACCTTTCAGCATGACTTGCTGAAAGCAGGAGCCCTGAAGAGAAGCTTCCAAGTGGCTAGCAGGGAGTCCCCACTGATAAATGCTGTGATGAGCATTATTTCTCAAGCCCTGATCAGGCATGCTACATCAGCACCTGGCTGTCTGGATCTCAGCTCCTGCCTCTAAACCGATAATAATGGAGCTGTCACACATTAATGAATAATAAATAGTTTTTGGTTTTTTTTTTCTTCCCTGTGTGATTAAGCTTCATTATGGGTTTTTATTGATTTATCTCCCTGGCTTCACTGTCAAATGCAAAGTTAAGTATTGCTGTCTAGACATATTTATGTTTAAATTTTGTTACCACTAATCAACATTGTGAAGATTGAAGACAACATACAATTATGTTATTTTAGGTCCTTTACATGTGAGGCAGTGGTCTTCACAAGGAGTGGAGAAAGATTTTTGCACACAGTAGTATAAATGACACAATGCATAATTCTCAGATTTTCCAGGTTAGAATCATAGAATCATAGAATCATAGAATCACAAGGTTGGAAACGACCTATAAGATCATCTAGTCCAACTGTCTCCTCATCACCACTGCCACCACAAGCACTAAACCATATCACGCAGCACGTCGTCTGGGTTACTGGTTATTACAGCTGCACTCAAACAAGTGTTAACTTCAGCTTTCAAAACCAAGACTGTTCTGCTCTGAAGCTCTGGTGGCAGATTTGTACCATCATCCTGAATGCTATAAGAATAAGGGAATCCACTGCAGGAATCACAGAAGATTCATACCTTACTATCTTCGTAGATTAAAGCCAAGCAAAGCAGAAGTTCCCTGCAGCCCCGTAGAGGCCCACAATGGAGCAGGCTGTCCCACCGCAGCCCATGGGCACTATGTGGAGCAGCTCTCCACGTGCAGCCATAGAGAAGCCCATGGTGCAGCAGTGGATGTGCCCATACATCTACACTGACTTCAGTGGACATACCAATGGAGAATCCACTCAAGTCAAGGCAGCTGAATGGTGCCATAGTTTAGACCAAACTTCAATATAACATTTGTTTTACTCTGTGCAACAAGACTGACAAGCTCTGAGTCTCTCTTCTTGGAACTTATGTGGTCCAAATGTTTTCCCCAAAGCATCCACATTTTTTCTGAAACTTTCATTTAGTATTACAAGTAAGAACTAATTTACAAACCTGTTTTTGAGTTAATGTTGAACCTTCCCTTCTCATTCCCAGACCTGATGAGATAGGTAATCTCAGCATTAGTGCCAATGTCCTGGCTTGTAGCAAAAACAGAGAGGACTTCAGTGCCAGGTGAAGTGTCTTCAGGGACTGTAACAAGATAATCTCTCCTTTCAAACACAGGGGGATTGTCATTAATATCTAGCACTGTAATGGTAACAGTAGCAAATGAGGACAAGGTCAGCACAATACTCTGATCTGAGGCCTTCACACTGATGTTATAGGAGGACTGAAGCTCTCTATCAAGTGGATGCTCCAAAATAATGATTCCTGATGACCGGTCAACTGAGAAGTAACCATCTGCAGAGTCTGCAAGGGAATAGGTCACTTTTCTGTTCACACCTGAAAGAGAAGCAGATGTGAAAATGATAAAGTGTATTTGAAAAAAGAGACGCAAACCAACTCCGCTCTTTTCACCTAATAGAAACTTTAAGCAAAATCTGCAACTGCACTCATCATTTCTCACTGATGGGAGCACACAGACATGAGAGCACTGAAAAGAACAGAACTCCTGAAGGTCTGGGAGACGAGGATGCATGTCAGATCCCCATGGATAATTGAGTTCCCTCTCTCATCATGATAACTTTTAAAAAGATTCCTTTGCAGAATTGCTGTGGTATGGAACTTTAAAGCAGAATCCATGTATAGACCCTGCCCAGAAAAGCTTATAATTGAATGCAAAACTCTCAGTGCACATCTCGAAGGAACAGAAATGTACTTAAGGGAAAATAAATCCATAAAAATACATCAGGTGGCACAGATTGTACTTGCTCCAGTGTGCCTTGTTTCTTCCGTTAAGAAGCAAAATAAAATCATAATACAATAACGTAGACAAAAGCTTCATCAAACAACTCCTGCAAGAACGTGGACATCTTACAAAAGGAAGTAGGCTCCTTCAGTATGAGAGCAAAAATTGAACCGTACAAAACTCTCTCATGTTTTCAAATCCTGCTTGTATTTCCCAATACATATCACCTATCCACCTAGCTGCTGACTATGCAGATCTATGCTAAAGCTGTTAATAATGAGGGCTGAGAGGAAGTTACTAACTTGGTTGTTTGCTGCACTACAGAGGGACAGTCATTTCAAATCTAATTAAATGTGAATACAGTTGAAAACTCACTCAAGTTCCCTTGATGCTCCTTGACTTTGTGCTTTGGTCCTGGGTGCTGTGCTAAGATATTTTAACACAAAGATCCACTAAATTGGAGTTTCTATGTTTTTAACATCTCTCAGATGAGCATTTGCTGTCCTTTTTGCTGGAGAACAGACTTTACAAGCCTGACATTAATCAGATGAACAAGAGCTACCAATCCCTCCTAGGCATATTTTGTTAATTTAAAATCTGTGACAGTATTATTCTGCTTTCCAGCAGCAAAGCATTGCAGAAATGACTGATCAAAAGCAGCACAAATCACATTTGTTTTCTGCTTGACGTAGCAGGAGTAGAGCATCCACACGAGGGGAAGCTGCAGGGATCTGGGGGGAGCTTTTCTTCAGCCATGCTCACATAAAAGGTAGAGCAACTATAAAGTTCCAGACCCTAATGGGATAGCACTACGAGTTACCATTTAACCTCATCAGGGAATAAAGTTTTTATGCAGTGCTTGAGACACCACGTCTATTTCAAATGTCTTCAACATAAAGAAAAGTTTAAATGCCAATACTGTAAAGAACCAATTGTTTGTTTGTATTAATCACAGAACAACCTCTGCATTTAACACTGCATAATGAAAGTAAAAAGCACAGAAAAGCTCTTCTTCAGCAGAACATGCAATGCAAACAAGGAGGTTGTTCCTGTCTTACACACAAGCAACAGAGTGCAGTCCAGGAGTTAGTCAGAGACTCTACTGTGTGTTGAAGCACCTAGACTCTGAACACCTTATAGCCTGCTGGAAACCACGCTCTGCTTTTCACTTAGCCTCTTAAATGTATTCAAAGGCTCTGTTACCTGATGGTCAACTAAGGGGACCAGACCGAAGGAATAAAGCCCTCTGGAATTTAAAGGGTCTGAATGGCTGGAGATATGTCTACATTTCTGGTAAGATCTCCTGGCTGAAATCCTCCCTTAAGCTCCACAAGACCAGAACAGTTAATGAGCAATTAATTAGAATAGATATCTGCGTATGTTGAAAAAAACAGAGGAACACTGAACCTACACAGAAATTTCAACAGTAAAGCTACTTAGTGTTCTGTACTGGGATCTCCTGATATCTGCCAGTCTCTGTATAGAATTGCATACATCCCTGAAGCTGGGTCCTTAACTCACATGTTCCATGCCTATGTGTCTGTGACTGCATGAGAGATGTAGCTTGGTCTAGGCTTGCTCTGACACAAAGACCTTGCTTGAAACTCACCACAGCATATGTGAGCATAACAGAATCAGGAAACATGCTACTTAGTAGAAAAAAGATGGCCTACCCATGGCTTGTGTCTTAAACATCTCAAAACTGCAGCCAGATCTTGCATGGGTTAAGCATGGAGAGAGAAATTTTGGTGCATAAGACACCACACGGGGTGACTTCACATACAGCTGGTAACTCTACTGATGGCAATCTGATTGACATACAATTAGACCACACTCCTGTATTGCCTCAAGGTAATGACAGTTAAATAATACAATATGAATAGTGTTTATTGATAAGAGATTGCTTTTGATCCCACAAAAGATCCCACATTACGGTGTTGTGATTGCTATCTCTTAAAGAAGGAATTTTTAGGCAGAAATGGAAAAAGTTACTTCTTGAAGGTGTTCTGCTTTTCTTGCAAAATAAGAGAGGAATACAGAAGTTCCAGGAGTGTAGGTTATTGCATACCAATCTATTCACATTAACAGGCTGATGATCAAAACTGTCTTATTTTGCCCACAGGACCTGGAATATAGTCTCTTACAGTGAAACTGCCATTTTAAGCACAGAGAGACAGAAGATCAGGGCAGAGGATATCACAGAATCACAGAATTATAGGGGTTGGAAGGGACCTCCAGAGATCATCGAGTCCAACCCCCCTGCCAAAGCAGGTTCCCTACACCAGGTAATACATGCTGGGACACTCACAGATTCGATTCCCTTACAGTTTCGAGCCTGAACACAGAAGCAGAACACATGGAGAAATAAAGATCTCAGCTTCTTGCTACTCTTCTATAGTGCTTTATGGGGAAATCAGTTTAACATTTGTTTTTTGGAAGGACAAATAATTCAACAAAAAGCTGCAACAGAAACAGCACTCTGAAGGAAGTGCTGCGTTACATCAATAGTGTTCTCCCTTCACCTTCTCGGTACACGGCAAGAAAGAGAACAAGCAGGAGATGAAAAGATGAAGTTGGGAGCTATTTCTACTCAAATCCAAAATACTGGAGTGCTTGGGGCTGCCATCTGCAAAGAAGGAAGTGTCCACCAGTATGTGAAAGTGGCAGCCCTGCCATGGAGATGATGGTAGGCTGCAGATATACAGCACATTTTCTGTGGAAAGGAAACAACTGCTCTAGCACCATGGTTCCTGGATTGGTAAGCAAAGCAATCCTCTGAGACGGACTGCCCACAGCTGTTGGGGGATTAATGTTTGCAAATTGTGTTTTGTCTATTCACTTATTTACTTCTCAGATTTCTAAGGTGCCAATCACAACCATAAGCTACATGAACATAAAAAGCTTTCCAGGAATTATTCCTCTAAGAGGATTGTAGTATATTTTTTCAAATAAAGGTATAAGCCAGCATATTTTATATTTAGACCTGTATTAGCATACGATACAAGACTGCACTTTGCCAGATCTCTGGTGTGAAACGTTTGTACAACGAACAGCCATCTAGTACCTCAGATGCCATCCTTCACTAGGGATTTTTTTTTCTTCTACACAAAGAAGAATGTACTGAATGTCACAATGACATCTATGTCATTACTACTTCAAATAACACCAGGGAAATAAAATATTTTCTTTATAATTAGGGAATACTAAAATTCTCCTTGTATACGTCAATTGAAAATGGTGGAGGTACAACACAGAATGGGCCAAGCATTAATAGAACAGATACAATTCCCATATGACAGTGAGATTCTCCAGTGAGCATTACCTGCTGAATGCATCACATGCAAATTTAAATTTATTTAAATTTACAGATATTAAAGACCTTACACACTGTGTTTCTCCCCTTTGTTTTAATCTGCCACCTGGCCTCATTATTTAATGTATTTCCCCAAGTATAGTTAGCCCACTCATTCTTGTTAATCTGTGGAAAGCAGTACTTAACTTTTTCTTCTGCTCATTTTTATTTTGAAAACCTTGAGAAAAAAAAAAAAAAAAAAAAAAAAAGCATTAAAAATAATCAAAAAGGAAAATGGTAAAGTGTCCAGAAAGAGAGATGTAAAATAGCTTTTGCTTATCAATTTCAGATACTCCGTTAGTGTGCTGCCTCTTTCCTCTGTCATGGTGGGATAATGTTAACACTGCATCTTTGGCGTTTGGTGATTAACCAAATGTTAACTGCACCATCAATTACTGCTAGTTAAAAGTTCACAACTTCATTAACAGCAAACAAGACAGAAAACAAATACAAAACCAGATTTTATAATTTCTACTTCATCATGTTAAGATGAAAGAGATCATCATGAAAGATGAAAGGTCTTCCTAGAATTACCTTGCTGAACTGTAGAATATATAGCCCTATACAGTATGATATTTCAAGTGATTTTTACAACTTTAGCAGAAAAACTGGCCAAGTTCAATCCATAACACTGCCAAGGCATGCTTTCATTGTGTTGTCCCTTCTCTCTGGAGAAACAATAGCCTTAACCCCAAAACACCTTTACTCACACACAGAGTCATAGAACCATGGGATTGATGCAAGGCCACAGAAGACACAGACGAAGAGACCAGCCCCTTACTGAAGGAAAGTACTGGACAGAAATGTCAAGCAGAAGATTTCAGTATATAGGATCTTCCATTGGCCCATTTTCTTGCTCACTGAGGTTGAGTATTTTCTTCGGTGGGAAGGTGAGGTATGGATGGCTGGCTCGCTCTCCCTCTCTTTTCTAGCTGGGATTTATATAGCCCATGGTGTTGGCATTGCATGAGTTTCTTCCACCAGTGATTGGGAATGCTTGATTATTTCATGGATAAGCTTGATTTTTTGAAGTGCAGGGAGGCTATGCAGGAATCACAGGTGTGAACACCATCTGTATACATTTACTTTATAGACTCACTGGCTGCATTAACACTGTATCTGTCAATACTGTGCAACACTGCTGTGCTAGAACAGGGATCTGTTGCAAGGGAATGTGTATATATATACACACACACACATACATATATATACGTTTCAGTGTATGTATGTTTCAGTAACCCCATTTAAATACAGATTTTATCCAGTCAAGATAATCCAGGATATATAATTCTCCTTATTTGACATATCTCTAGTTCTCTGCTTCCATATTGTTAACAGCTTCTTGGAAATCTCAAAAATGAAATGGCAGAGTATAGGGAAGGCAGGAATCTTACAAAGATCATCTCATTTATCCCTGAACAAAGAAAGAAGGCATTAGATTTACCACTGAAGACAGGACCGTTCTTTCATTAGGAACTTGTACAACCTCGTTGGATATCACACCACAGTGTCTCTCTTTCCTTACAACTATTAAGATCTTACTTTCTGCTGAGAAAAATAATGAAAGATGAGGTAAAGCTAACAAAAGTCGATATTTTTCACCAGAGCTACTTGACTCGTATCTGATGCTTGCTACACTTTATCATCTTAACTCTGTTTTTCCATGGTACCCTCTTTCAACTATTTTAGTACTGCTCATTAGCACATATTTTCCAGGCCCGTGATCAAGCTCCAGGTAGCCCATATCTCTCTAGAAGTAGTGTTTCTGAAACGAGACACAACCTTTCAAATCAGGATTTTCCACCACCAAGTTAAACAGAAAAGATTACTTCTTTGCTTTCCAACATTACTCTTGTTTACCCAGCTGATTAAACTGTTTGCCTTTTCATACCACAATGGCAGTGTAAGCATACATTAACCTTGTGATTTGCTATAACACACCTGCTTCTCTGCAGGTCTGCTGCCCAGTCAGTCATTACCAAGGCAATAATGGTACCCTTGGTTATTCTTATCTAAACACAGGATTTCACATTTATCTCATGATTTGCATTGTATTTTTCCATACCACTCTTCCACCTGTTAAATCCCCCAACTAAGACTTAGACACTGTCCAGTGTACTCACAGCCCAATTATGATTTCTGACATCTAGAACAAATCTTGTGCCTACTTATTCATTCAGGAATGAAAATAAGAATACTGTGCTCAGTACCTTTCTCAACTTATTCCTCCAGTGTAAGAGCTCTTATATAACGAACTTGTCTGATAACAACTTCATGTAGACCATGCTTCTCCCAGTTTTCTTGAAAAAATGTCATGTGGAATAGTGCCAAAAGCCTTACTATGCCTAGGCTATACTATTCACTTTTCCTTCCTTTCCGTCTCTTTCTCTTAGGACGTTACAGAAGGATATACGAATGGTTTTGTCTTCTGCTTGCTGAACAGAGACTAGCTCTGAGTAATTTCAATATGCAAGTTGGGCGCTGAAGTTCCCCTGACAATCTATTTGAAGTTTTAAAAATCTGGCCCTTTGAACAATTCCACAATAGGGCCATACAGTCTGACTGCTAACAGGATTAGGTCTCCTAAGCAAAACATGGAATATGAAGTAGGACTTATTTAGGCAGAAACTGAAGTTTCTATCATAATCCCCAAACACCTAGTTTGTTTACTAAAGAAGTGTTAACTCCACTGAACCTATAATTTTTATTTGACAGTTTTTCAGGGGCCCAAAGTACATTTCTAAAAGTGTTTTTGATTTTATCAAAAAGCAAAAGCTAGGTTTTCTCCTTAACAGCTCTCTGGGTGAAGTTGGACCTGTAGCTATCCTCAGGACTGGCTAGCCCACACTGAAAGTTTTGGATGCTTTATATAATGCAAGAATAACTAAAACTTTGTGTTTGTTGTGTTTCACTTTAGCTGGGGTCATGGGTTTGGACCTCCAATTCTTCTTCTAAGAAAATTCTAATGGTTGGAATACCTTGTATGAAGGAGGAGCAGTAGGGTACATTACTACAGGCTATTACTTTTCCCTGAATAAGCCCTGGGGAATGGAACCCAGAACCCAGTCACTCGTCTGGCTACAGAGCAATGCTCACTCACATTTATCTGATTCCTGAATCCTTTTTCAAAACAGCTTCAGTGATGGCAGAAAGTACCCCCTGCTTCAGCTGTAACCTGAGCCTGTATAACCACCAACTTTTGCAATGTTGTTTTGAATAGCTGTAGAAAGAGGAATCGATAATTCAGGTCTCATATATCCTGAATTAGTGTACTAACCTCAGACTATTTTATAAGGCAGCAAGGAAAAGATGAGAGTAAAGATATAGGAAGCTTCATATAAATTGAAAAAAAAAAAAAAAAGAAACACCCTTGTCATATTTTTATAAACACTCAGAAAACATCCAGAAATATCATCTAGTTAAGGCTGGCTTCACTGCCGAAACTATCTACCTACCAGATGGGTTTTAGCAACTCTTCAGAACTATTTTTGTGTTATTCTTCTTATGTATGTTTCAGTCCTCATTTTCTTCTTTTTCAGATCTTGACTGCCTCAAAAATTTCTAGACTCATTTTAAGGGACCTGCCTAACATAAACAAACCATACATGAAGCAGAAGTTTGCTGTACGTGGCTTTGCCAGCAAATGTCAAAATCAATGTATCCTTCATCATTTTCAAGTGTTAAGTATTACTTGCCATTGCTCATAATACAGAAATTTCAGTATGAATTAGGTTGCGGCCACCTTGTACTCCTCTCTGGCACCTCTGCAATCTTACCTGGTAGCAATAACTCTTCACCAGGCCTGGCTGTGTGGACCAACAGGCTAGTTCCCCTAATTCCTTCAAGAGTTGGTATCACTGAAATTTTGACTCACTGATTACATGTCCATGCTGCTGGAAGCAGTCAATCAGTGAAATCACCTAATGGAACAATTTCTTCCTGTGCTGTGCTCACCAGCACTTTGATGCCACTTTCTGCAGGCAAGCATTTTGTTTGATAAACCCCAGATTGCTGTATCTCTTAGTCATTACTTTGACAAGTATTTCATTTTTATTCTTTTAATTGATTCTTCAGCTTTCTTGTTGACCCAAGGAGTGTACAAGAAAAAATGGAAGATAAAACGTTCTTGCCTCACCACTCTCTTGGGAATAGATACACTTTAAACTGGACTGAAGTTTAAAGGAGAATTTATATTACCATTCTTCCCTAGAAAAGACATTTCTTATTTCCTGTCCACCTGCCTTATGAATGTACATGGTAAAGGATTGTATTTTATTTTTTGACAAACCTAGTCTTTATTGAAACATCAAAACTCACTGGAATCAAACACTGCTGGGAAAAGTTTTGTCAGGGATTTCTTTCAAATCCAAGATAAAACTTGCTACCATGAGGAGAAAACAAATGACACTCCTTACCCCAGCTCACCCAATTCCCCCCAGCTCAGGGAGCAGATGATGGACCACAGTTTGCTCCCCTGCATTTCATGGAGGAGGTCAGGGTTAGAAAGCAGAGGTCTCACAGAGTGAGGCCAAATGGATTCCACAGAAGGGCCGAGTCCCCTCTGCCACAGTCTTTGAGTGAAGAGATGAATAATTAGTTTCTCCAGAGCCAGGCTGATTAGCGACTTGATTGATTAAAACTTTCCACATTAAAGGCACTAATTAGAGGACCACTGAATGTGTCTCCTAAATCTCAGCTCAAATAGTTTTTAACTATACACAACTCTTTTAAAAAAAAACAGACAAACTCAGCTACAATTGACCTGCATAACCTGGCTGCATAAACTTATCTATGGGAGTCTCAAGAGTCTTATCCTGGCTCCCTGAATTAGGATTTCAACACACATTTTCTCCCTCATATCCTAAGCACTACAGCTTCGAAGGCTGTCTGTTTCTGACCATTTGTGAAAAAAAAGCAAAAACAACCAAAAAACCCCACATAACTGCATTTCCTTACTCTATTAAAAAGATATGGTAATTTTTGCTCTTGGCTTAGCCTCTCCTTTCCTTAAACCCGCTGAGTCCCTTGATATGTGTGCTACATCCTGAAGGCCTTCAGTTGCTCACACAGACAACATGGCCCCAAGTGTCACTGTTGCTGTACCCAAGTCCTTGATGTGAATTCTCAGTTGTCCAAACATAAAACTTTGCCCAGAAAGCACTGCCACCTTTTTGCTGCCTGCAACACCATGATCTGCTTTAGTTACAGCCCACGGAGAAACATCCATGGCCACACAAAAGAAAGAAAAGCTTCAGCAATACAGCTTAAGGCTGAGGGGAGGCCTGATGGCGGCTGCAGCTCCTCACAGGGAGCGGAGGGCAGCGCTGAGCTCTGCTCTGTGTGACAGGGAACGGCATGGAGCTGTGACAGGGGAGGGCAGCTGGGGGTGAGGGAAAAGGTCTGCACCACAGGGCATGGAACAGCCTGCCCAGGGCTGTGTGCTCGGCCTCAACCTGCTGGAGTTCAAGGAGCATTTGACAGTGCTCTCAAACATTGGGTTTGGATGTTGAGTGGTGCTGTGTGGAACCAGAAGTTGGACTCGATGACCCTTGTGAGTCCATTCCAACATGGGATGTTCTGTGATTCTGTGAAATCCTCACCTTTGATCAGGCTGCAACACTGTATGTATACACAAAACATGCATGAGATTGCAAATGACTATGAAGCTGCAGCTCAGATAGCAAACTAGGCTACAGGTTTAGTTCTTTTTGAGCCCTAATATGAACAAAATTGAGTAATTTGGCACATTGATTTGAAGACAGTGGGAGGTGGAAAATCCACCTGATCCCTGCGAACTCTTCTAACAAACTGTAAAATTAACATTTGTCCTTCCTTTCTTAGTTTGCACACATGCAAACCCTGTGGTGGTGAGCTAGTAGGAATAATTATCTCCTGGATATATTAAGATTTTCCAACAGAATGAAGATGGAAGAAAGAACTGCTTTATAACAATGTTTGTAACTTTTTTTTTAGCAAAGGGATGTGTGTATATTCTGTCTCCTCCAAGCAATCATTAAAGATATCTGGTTACACGGAGAAGTTATGTGAAACAAACTTTTATGCCTCTGAGTTAAATGCTTAATAGCTCAACTCATTTCCTTTACTGAGTATTGTGAAGAAAAATCATATCTCTCCTTCAGTGCATCTAGCTGGTACAGGTTGTTCCTAAGCATGTAACCAAATTACAAATATATATACATATATAAAGGATGTTCTTGTACTGAAGACTCCCAGAATATTATGAGTTCAGGAGTTTCAAGAGACATCAAAAGGCATACAGCGGATGCAATGCTATTCACCCTTTATCTACAAATTGCTTTAATTATCCAGCAGTGTCTGACAACAGAATTTTCAGTTTTACATTAAATTATTTTCAGTGACTTCTCTCAAGTTTTATCTCAACAGCCTCCTTGCCGATATTCCTACCCTTACAGTACCTAGTTCTTCAAATCCCAATGCAGAAGAATGGGAAAATTTTAAGACCTATTATAAAACAAATGTTCTTAATGCCAAAAATTGATTACTATGATGATTCTAGGCTTCATTCATTTTCAGGAAAACTCTGCATAAAACTCTATAGGAATTTCATAGCTCATCAAGAATATCAATAATAAATTTTTTCTCTGTGTCAGGGACATTACACTACCTGAATTTATTCATTATGTAGCATCAGGAAATCAGTGATTTTAGTATTAGATTTAAATTTTAGTATGGACTAATAGAACAGTAATTAATATAAAGTCCTATTTCAGAGACTACGGTCACTTTCATACGATCTTGTTTGATTTCAGGTCTAATCATTAAACTCCATACCCCCTTCTCATTTATCACATACAGCCCTCCCTTTAACTTGTTTCAGAAAGGAGATGTAGCAATTAGCTCCTGTTTTTTTCCTAGCTAACCATCTTATTATGTAAAGTTGGTGCTAACAAGAACTTCTATTGACAACTTTCAGTTTTAATCCCCTGTGTCTCCCCGCTCCTTGAAAGTCATCTCACCTATGAGAAAAATGGTAATTAAGACAACAGTGGAAAACAACAACACTTGGTGTTCAGACTGTTCAGTAGTTTACTACCAGTAATTGGCTCTTCACTGCAGGATGGTGTCATAAATTTTAATTGTGATTTTTCAACCAAGCGTATAATGCAGCTCTTCATAGATACTTTAATGAATGCTTGCTGCTCCTTTACTGATTGCTGTATATTTACACTACTAACATTAGTAACAGAGAGTTCTAGCATGAACTATACTTAAAATGCAATATTTAAACTTAAATTTTTATCACTCAATGCAGGGCCTGTTTTTTATGTAAAGTTTTTACAAAGCACCTCCAAAACCGTAAGAAGAAAAAGATAAACTATGGGATTTATTTATTCCAGGTGAAGTGAATGAGCTCAAAATAAAATATGATGTTTAGCAAGTTTAACCACCGTGCTACACAAAATAAACTCTTCAAATATTTATAATTGGGCCTAAATGTCAGTGTTAATCTACGGTTCAACAGCCAGAACATTTACAATGTACATTCACAATGTGCAACAATAGTTTTATACTGAAGTAACCAGCTGGAACAAATGGGAGTTATAGCAATATAAAACTCTAGCAAAGCTGTGATTAAGCACATATAGGTCCCTATGGCATGTAACTATAGTAGTTGCATAAGTAAAGACATAAGGGTTCAAAACCAGAGCTCAAGAAAGGAGGTGAGGCCAGTGGAGAAAGAAAGCTGCAATTTATCCCCACTGGTCAGAAGAGTATAAGACCACATACCTCTTATGTAGTATGAGTGCTGGTGCACTGCTTTTCCTGTTTGCAACACTATCACGCCAAGCTTAGCCATCAGTATTTGCAAGTTAAGAAACATAAGACAAAAAAATGGGGTGGATGAAGAAACAAAAGGAGGAAAGAACAAAGAAAGGCAGCTATCGAAAAATCCATCAGTATTGAAGTTGTAATAGCCTAGAGTTTTCTTGAACATTAGTTCTTTTTCACTTTTTATTCACTTACCAACATCGGGATCAGTAGCTTGGACTCTTGTTAGCAAAGCTTTAGTGGCTGTATTCTCATAGACACAAGCGGTGTAGTGATCAGATGAAAACACTGGTGGATTATCATTAACATCTTCTAAAATAAGATGGATTTCTGACTGGCAAAACCTGCCACCACCATCTGTAGCTCGAGCAATCAAGTTGTACACAGGGATTTTCTCTCGGTCCAGTGGGGCCAAGGATTTCAGCTCACCTAAAATTGATTAAAAGCAGCAGTCACCACTACAGCTGTAGCACCATCACTAATTTTTGTCAGTGGGCATATCCCGAATACACATATTTCACTGGAATTTAAAAGAGGAAGAAATAGCCTTGCTTATTCCAATCAACGGATTAAAAACTTCCAGCTGTCTCACTTCTGCCTCCTCTCCACTCAACTAAATAGTCTGGCATTGTGGGTGCAGGGAGGACAAGCCCTCATAGTAGCTTTTGAAGGCATACAGTGTAATATGGTATGGTTTTACAGGTCTGTTTTCATTACTCTCAAGATTAAAAGACTTCATGATAAAGGGAAGCACCCTAAATCTACTGATGACAGTAGCCATACTGAGCTGCAAAGTTTTCTAATGCTACCGTTCAAAATAAAGCCAATAATGCCCTCTCTTTTCCACATATTTTAACCTCCAACCACCTCTGAATTTCTGATATCCTTTCTCTCACAAATTCTAGGTACAAAAAGAATGTTTTTCTCACATGCTATAAAAACCAAGAAGCCCAGACCAATGTGGAAGAAGTAAATTCTAAAGGATTGTGCTGGCAGCTTCCTCTCTTCTGCACCAAGAGAGCCCCACACATCTCTGACCTAACTGGGCCTGGCTGGGAAACAGAAGGGTCAGTATCGATGGTCCTGAATACAGCTGGCCAACAAACCCAGTCCTCCTTCTGCTAGCAGTGCAGCATTTCTGCTTCAGAAGTGCTCATCCATGCCTTCCAGAACAGGAACAACTGACTGGTAACCAAACATACCCTGATTCTGCCCAAACCCTTGCTGCTGGTGTTGAGGGGATTATGTTAAAATATTTAGTTGTCACCTTACCATTTTCTGGATCTAAGAAAAATTTATTGTTCCCAGGACCGTAAAGAGAGTAGCGAATTTCACCGTTGGACCCAATGTCAGCATCTTTAGCACTGATTTTTAGAATGACTTTGTTTGAAGGAATGTCTTCAGGAAACAGTGCTGTGTATGCAACCTAGAGATAAAAACAGAAGTGTAAATTATGCAATAACAGTATTTTATAGCCTTTGCAAACTTCTTTTTTTTAAAAAAAAACCAAAAAACTATCTAGTGCATTTTTCTGTAAAGGAAACAATTTAACAATTTTCCTTTTTGTAACATGTCCCTAGAAATTCAAATCAGTGTTCAGCTTTGAGGTGTCACAAAAACACTGCCAAATTATGACTCTTAACAGGGTTAATGTTAGGCATAAAATACAGTCACATTTTCCATCTTACATTTCTTTCATTGACACCTGTGAAATGGAAACTTTGTTAAGTGTGCTAATGAAGACAGCTGTTTTTATCACATCATCCAGCAATACTGAGAGAGATAAAGACTAATTCTTCTGAGTGGTGCTTGCAATGACAATGGTCCACTGATGATAATGTAATGATGATAATTACATACAGAAACGTATAAATAAGATTTTGTGAGCAGTACCATTAAGGAAACAGAGTTTTCATAGTGTCTTTTCTTTTGCGCACACCTTTCAATTGCATTAATATTAGTCCTCACATTATCTTTCCACAGAATAAGAGAGAGATGATGCTGTGAAAGCAGTGGTCAGGCCACACTGCCTGCATGACTGACAATGTGAAGGTAAGTTACATTCTTCTATCTCCTCTGCTAGGTCTGGCTGCTAGCCACTTGGTATGATCAGAAAGGCTGGAGTTAGCTTAGATTCCACTGCCTTTGCGAGGCCATTGTCCTTTCACCTTGGCTTCATCAGACTCTTTCATCCTGCTTCCCTCTAGGATGCTCTAGATCCTTCACATAAGACCTTCAGGCTGAAAATGGACACCTGCAAATCCAACAGTGGCATCCACTGGGAATCCATCACTTTCAGCACAATAGTCAATTGCAGTGGGTTTTGCTAACTCACCTGTTCACAAACCGGGCTGTTATCATTAACGTCAGTGACAGTCACTTCCACTGCAGCTTGGGTTACAAAGAGGCCATCTGTGGCAGTGATGTTCAGATAATAAACGTCTTGTTCTTCCCGGTCTAGTGGCCTTTTTACGTAAACCTTCCACTCGTTCTGAACCAGTCCTAGAGCAAACTTCCCTTTGGGATTCCCCCCTGCAATAAGACAAGAAACATGCAACAGGCAAGGACATCCCTTCAGAGCTCCCATTTGATTCAAACACAAACACAGATTCATCTTAGAGGATGTGGAATATGCAGTTGTCATTTGTTTCACAGTGATAGGTGCATTTCAACTTGCAGACTCGAGAAGTCTGTAATGAGATTATGCTCTCTGTGTTTATTGCCCCCTGAATGCCTTGTATGAAAGTGAACCAATAACTTTCCACGGAAACAAAATCCATTTAGCAGAGCTGAAGATGATCTCTTGTTTAGTTCCCCTTAAGGGCAATCAAATTCAAACTGTGAACAATCAATAGTCCTCTCAGGCTGGTACAATTGTCTTTCCACTTAGTCTCAGGAGAGGATGTAATACACCACGGCTCTTGTTACCAAGACAATTTCATTAGCTGTTGATTATGCAATCAAGGACTGGAAGTAGGTTCTATTAAGGAATCCTCTAATGAAAGCTTTATCATACAGCTGTGCCAATTCTTCTGCTCATTAAAATTCTAGTTTTAAAAAAAGTTTACATGACACAGGAAGACACATTAGTATTAAAATAGTTCTAACAAGAGGTCATTTGAGGAGCAGTCGGAAGATAAGCACTACAATTACATCAAATGTATCAGAGGGTGAAAGCACAGAGAGCCAGCAAGGACTGCAGGAATCGAAGCAGAACAGCTTTTTATCGTGCTGTACCACTGACACTGAGCCTTCCAGGGTTGCTCTTCCATGTCATTAAATTGCATGGGGACAACAACAGGCTGGAAGAAGGAACTATTGTGCCCTCATCATCCTCAGGAAGGAAGGATGGACATCTCACACACAGAAAGAAATGAGGAATAAAAGCAGGCACAATTCTTTGTTAATGTTTGTGAGTTATTTCCATGTTTATTTGAAATGGGACAGTCCTCTGCCTGCTCTGTGAAATAAAAACCACTGTCAATTTTGGCTGGATGGTTGCACACAGAGAATCACAATCAATGGCTCAATGTTCAAGTAGAAACCGGAGCTCCACAGGGATTGGTGTTGGGACCAGTGCTATTTAACATCTCTGTAGGTGACACAGACAGTAGCATCAAGTGCTCCCTCAGCAAGTTTGCAGAAGACACCAAGCTGAGTGGTGCAGTTGATACACTAGAGGGAAGGGATGCTCTCCAGAGGGACCTGGACAGGCTTGAGAGGTGGGCCCATTCCAACCTCATGAAGTTCAAGGCCAAATACAAGGTCCTGACACTGGGCTGGGGCAATCTCAAGTACAGATACAGGTTGGGTGGAGAATGGCTTGAGAGCAGCCCTGAGGAGAAGGATTTGGGAGTGTCGATTGATGGAAGATTCAACATGAGCTGGCAATGCGTGCTTGCAGCCAAGAAGGCCAACTGTATCCTGGGTTGCATCAAGAACAGCCTGACCAGCAAATCAAGAGAGGTGATTCTGCCTCTCTGCTCTGGACTACTGTGTCCAGTTCTGGGGCCCCAACATAAGAATAGCATGGAGCTGCTGGAGAGGGTAGAGAGGAGGGCCACAAAGATGATCAGAGGGCTGGAGCACTTCTCCTATGAGAACAGGCTAAGAGAGCTGGGGCTCTTCAGCCTGGAGAAGGCTGGTCTGGGGGGACCTTTCACTGGTTAGTGAGAGAAGTAACCCTTCCAGTACCTGAATGGGGCCTACAGGAGAGCTGGTGAGGGACATTTTATAAGAGCAGGTAGTGAGAGGATGAGGAGAAATGGTTTTAAACTGGAAGAGGGCAGATGTAGACTAGATATTGGGAAAAAAATTCTTTACCGTGAGAGTGGTGAGACACTGGAACAAGTTGGAAGAAGCTGAGGATGACCCACCCTAGAGGCATTCAAGGCCAGGCTGGATGGGGCTGTGAGCAACCTGGTCTAGAGGGAGGTGTCCCTGCTTGCAGCACTGGGACTGGAACTAGACGATCTTCAAGGTCCCTTACAACCCAAACCATTCTATGATTCTATGAATCACCGCTCTGCGAGCTTGTTCTCACCCCCCTGTCAGAGAGGACAGGCGATCTTTTAAGCCAAGTACCCAGTCCTCTGTAAACAGAATCTAACCTAAGTCTGTAATGTAATTTATAACACAATGTAGCTTGCAACATATCTGTAAAAGCAGACCTGCACATTTAACGATTAGGACAGAGCACAAAATAATTATAGCAAACTCATTCATTAGAGGAATTGCCTGTAAGAAAGAGACAGACTCTTTAGGAGGATGCACTGTGACAGGACAAGGGAAATGGTTTCCAACTAAAATAGGAGAGATTTAGATTGGATATAAGGAAAATGTTTTTTACACTAAGAGTGCTGAGGCAATGGCATAGGTTGACCAGAGACATGGTGGATGCCCCTCCATGGAGACACTCAAGGTCTGGCTGGATGGGGCTCTGAGAACCTGATGAAGCTGTAGGTGTCCCTGTTCACTGCAAAGTGGTTGGCCCGGATGGCCTTTAGGGGTTCCATCCAACTGAAATGATTCGATGATGATTATATGATAAAAAATTATCATGCGTCTCGATTGGCTAACTTTAACTTCAGCTAACCCAGTACTACTTCCCCTCAATATTAAGCCTGTTTTTCTGTACAAAAATGCTATTTCATAACTGTTTTCCATGTTTCTCACGTATAAAAGTGGTATAGAAATATTAAGGACATGATGCTTATTCTTTCTTGTGGCAGGATCAAGAATGTCAAACATGCCATGTTTGGTTTTGCTCACAAGTTATTCAGAGTCCTGACATGTGTCAGCGGATTTGTCCAAATTTAATGGCAAGATGAGATTTTTAAACCTCTCTAGTGCTTATGTTCAATGTTTGAGTGGGCAAGTATTTAAAAAAAAACACACACACAAATCCAACATAGAAAAAGTGCTTTTGGGGGGCTGAATTTACTTGAGCTGCCTCTGCTGTCAAGTGATTAGCTGTCACTGCTGCTGCTTCTGGTGTCACAGTTCTGTCAGTTCCCTGGGATCTTAGCAAAAAATAAGAGATCTGAACTTAAAACTGAGCTTAAAATGGAGCAAGAAAGTGTAATGCACGTTTCTTGCCTTCTTTGTACATCAAAAAGCAGAAAAGAGGTCACAGGCTGTAATCTGTGCCTTTTTCATTAGCTACCAATGACAAGATAGACTGGTTTCTGTTTGATATGAAAGCTGTTAAGTTGAGACAGGCTGAGCAAATCTTCCCTGTTAAGCATCACCATTTGTGCCAACTGCAATTGTGCAAAAAAAACCAACGTTGTAATGAATAAGATTTACAGAAAATTAGTCAGATACACATTATAATTATAAAAAGCCCTGAAGTCATATAGAGCACAAAACCAATTTATCAACCATGGATAACACGGATATTTTCTGCTGATAGAAAATCACCTTTTTAGGTCACAAAGCCGAGCACATTTCAATTTTCCCACTAATTTCTATGACAGTTTGGAATAATCATCAGAGAACTTGGATAGACCTTATTTAACCCGTTGTTTGGTACAAACCAATTTCTCCTAAAAAGGGTTACATACCATGTTGATGTGCACTGATGGCCAGAGCTGAATACAACCCAAGGCAATGAGAATCTACTCACTGGCTTGTTTCTTAATGTGACTGTCTAAGAAAGCAGACCCCTGCTGATTAACATCAAATTCTCTCTATTCAGTTCAGCATCAGCACAAAAAAGCGTAACTCTCCTTTAGAAAAGGCTGTAATCTTGTCACAGTGAGTTTTATGTTGTATACCATTAATAAAAATGGTCTTAAGCACTCCTATTTAGCTTCATGATATCAATCAGTGCTTTCCTGCATATTATTTCCTTTGTAAAACGAAATGATTAACTGTCCAGAGCTACTGTGAAGCACTACACTCCAGGTACGGCTATTCCATGGCTAAGTAAGGAGGAAAGGTAAAATCTAATTAAAATCAGCTTGTGGCTTTTGTGGCTGGCATTTACAATAGCTCAAAGCAATTTTAAAATCACTGTTGCTTTGTTGTTAATGGAATACTTTTAGAACCACACATAGGAATTTTGGCAACATGTATTAAAAAAAAGGTCCCCGAGATCCCTTTCTTTCCCTGTTTACTTTACTGGAAGAGTACTGCTTGGAATGAACTGTGCAACACACAGTACACATGCAAAACAGTTTATCTGCATGCTTTTTCACTACTGCTTCCTTCATTTTTCAGTTCTCAGGAGTGGCTATATAGTTTCTTGATAGGAGACAAAGTTGTGCTATACAGGTAACGGAATTAACAAGCTGGAAAAACTGAAATAATGCCAAGGCAATATTCTAAAAACAGGAAAGGCAAAAAAATCCACACTGTGGCTCAGGGAACCATTTCCTAGTACTTCTGTGAGAGTACATATGTCTTGATGCAGATCTCATTCTGCAGTGATTAATTAACTTTTTCACTAATATATGTAAGCAGATTCAGTATCCTAGGGGTGTTCTAATTAATTAGTTTTTCGCTCTGAATAATGTAGCTTTTCTAACGGGGAGCCTCCTGACTGCATGTATTAATGGGTTCTTTAAAATCTGTTGGCAGTTTTCTTATGTTCTGCTTTGAATGTCACAACAGTGAAGTGCTGGCTACAAAAAACACTCCAGTAACTTTCCAGAATGGCTTTGAGGCTAGAAGAATCAGCCTTATCTTTTATCTTTTGTTACATGAAGTTTAAATAATTCTCTCCCTTCCTACTCAGCAAATAGTACAAAGCCAAATCAAGCTCAAGTTTGGGAAAAGAAAGAAAACAGCCAGATACAAATGATATGCAGAGACACAGTGATCCAAAACAAACAGATCCTGACACACATCATTACTAAAGCACACATAGAGGGAATTATAACAGCCAAAAGGGAACAGAACACTTCAGTCAATAGTGTCAGTTTTCACAGCAATATCCTGATCTGGGAGGGAGAACTGAATATTTACTAACTTATTTATTTAGATTCTCTCTTACATTCATGCATCTGTTTAGATACTTTCAAATCCTAATTAGAACTCCAGGCGTTTGTGCAGCAGAAAATCAATAGTTTTAACTTTAAGATGTTGCTGTCAAAATGACAAACTCAGTCCTCACATCTTTGTTACTGTGAAGTTGTCCCTCAGTCTGCAGTACAAGTCTGCAGTACAAGTCTTCCACAAAGAAAGGTTTAAGCACACAGCTCTCCAGAACACCAGGATTTCAAATATAAAATTAACAAACAAACAAAGAAACAAACAAGTCTGTTTGCTCACAGTGGGCAATTGACCCAGCAAGGTAATTACTGCACATAACACTAGAACTTTCTCCCCCCAGAAGTAACAAACGCACTAAGTTCTTTCTATTTAGTTCAACCAAATACAAACGCTTGTCTCTTCTTCAATTTACATGTCTGATGGCACCTAATTAAAAGCACTGGGGAACGGGAAACACTTTACAGGGTGAGAGTCCTAGGAACTCACATTCTTCTCGTGGCTCTTCCTAGTTTAGAATCACAGAATCATGGAATCATTAAAGTTGAAAAGACCACAAAGATCAACTAGTCCAACCTTCAGCCCACGTCACTCACTGTGACGTCTGCCCTTCCCTTGAACACCTGCAGGGACAGTGGCTCCACCACCCCCTGGGCAGCCTGTGCCAGTGCCTCACCACTCTTTCTGGGAAGAAATTTGTCCTATTATCCAACCACATTTCAGTCTCAGTAATATGAAGCTGGCTTTAGGATGGCTCAATATCCTACCTAAACATTGGCACAGCCCTTGTGCTTGTCAAACTGCCTCAAGTTACACAGGCGGTGAGTTCAAATGGGCCTTCAAAAGAAAAACAGCATGCTCCCTAAACACACTTGTATCACCTAAGCTTTCTGTTGTTTTTAAGATTTTTATTACACTTTTTCTCTGTGAAATCTCCACTTCCTACTGAGCCTCAAATAACAAATGGTAACTACAGAATTTTTTTCCACCATCAAATGCTGATGAAACTTAGTTTGAAAATGGCAACTTCCTGCTAGTAATTGTGGAAATCAATCCTACAAAGAAGGAGTTCAAAACAGAATAGTTATATCCACCAGAATGTATCTTCTCCTTTTCAAAGCTGATCAGAAAGACACAGTAAGGGTTTGTGTTTCTTAAAAAAAAAAGCACAAAGTGCTTATTAATAATCACATCTGACCCGGAATGTCACTTCCTTTCATCCCCTAGATCTTTCCTTTCCATCTCTTTTCTGTGTGTTACTTTCCAAGCGATGCATTTGCACAAAGCTGGTTTTGATGGATCCAAATGTCATTCTCATAATTTGTCTTCTTTCCCCTTTTTGTCAGTGTCCTCTTTTACCTCAGTTTGTTTATTGTATTCATGGAAATTACGAGACCCCCAAATGCCTCCAAAAGGACAGCATTTGAATAATCACACAGTTAATCTGACTCCATGAAAAATTCAAGTGCAGTTCCCAAGGTTCACTTGGAGTGAAGTGTGAATAGACTCATTAATTAAACTACACTTAAGTATGTTTTAATATTTTAATTAAGAAAAACTCTAATTTCTCTAAGTGCATCTTCTGAATTCAAAGGATATATTCAGACCGAGGGGATTCTGGGCTCATATGCCTTAGAAATTGTGCAATGGGCACTGTAGAAAGTTTGAGGCTTTGACATCAAATATTTTCAGAAGCAACAAAAACCCAAAATATCTGGCATTTTGAAGTGTGGTACTAATTAAGGTACAGAAGGATATAAAACTGTAAATCATATATTACTGTTACTATTCAAAAGTCCAATTTCTGCATAGGAATCTGAAGAAAACAGATTAATACATAACTAAAAGCACAATTAATTAGAAGAGATGACTAAAAGTCTTTAGAACAAAGAGAAAACAGTACCTTCAGCTAATTGTCAGCATATAGTAAAATATTTTTGTTACAAATATGAAGGATTTGCATTTCCTATAGCACTTTCTATCTTGACATCTCAAAATTCCTTAAAATATTACAAAATGACTAGAATGAAGCATTGCTTATTTAGTTTTAGTTATGTGGAAACCAAGATACTGCCAGCTAACGCACCTTGCTTAGAGCCTCCAGATCCTGTGCTTAACGTACAAGTCAGCTCTTTGCTTCTCCTACCACACACCACACCACAAACACAGCAGCCCTTAGGAAACTTAAAACTGAATTCAGGTTCTTATATTAGTAGTCAGAATGGATTTCTGGCTGCACTGAGGAGACTACTTGAGATGTGTAACAGGCACTCTACAGCTAACTGGAAGATCCCACCTGTCTCTACAAAGCATCCCACTGTCACTTCCAGTTTGGTAACCAACAAAGAAGCACAAGTCTTGTCCTCCAGAGAAAAATATACAAACTGTTATCCTGTGAGTTGTCATCCTCGTAATTTTTGCCCACTGCCTTCTATCTATATGCTGTCTTGTGTGATACCAGTCCTATGAGGTGTACTAAATGTGAATCTGGCCAATAATATGGTTATTACTGTGTAATTAGAAATAGCTCTTGGACGGTGAAGTTTAGGGGGAATGACAAAGTGCTTCCCTAAAAAAATCTATTGGACAATGCAAGCTGCAGGTAGAAAAAATAACCATAGCACCTCATCACTCATAATATGCTCACATAAAATCCAGCCTGAATCTAGGAGAAAAGAAAGATAATAAAATACAGCACAATAGGAAAGAGCATTTTGAAAAATATGTTAGTAATGTAATTGAAATTGCCTCATGCTGTATATAACAATGTGTGGCAGCTAACCAGTATTTCAGAGTGGATTACCATTTCCCTAGACAGAAATCTGTGCTGATAAGAAATGGTATTCCCTGCTTGCTCCAACATGCACTGCAATTTTTTTTTAAATAAGTAAAATAATTTCAAAATTATTCCTGTAGCATTTTCCTATCTCAAAAATAAAAATGCTATTTAAAAACATGTAGATGTTTGAAAGTGCAAATATTTTCTCCTTAAGAATTAAAAGTTCTTCTCTTTGTCTGAAACCTTGTAACTTACAAGCTGGTGCAGCAATTATGATGGGTTGACTGCACTGCAGCAAATCATGAAGAATTATTCTTGGAAATTAGAATCATCCAAACAAACACAGAAACACACAGATGCAAACACACATTCCCTTTTGCTGTTTTCCCTTTCCCCTTTACTAGTTGCTGCAAAAGTCCATACAAATTAAGGATACAGAGGTTGAAGGGAGATGTAAGTGTCAGATTTACCTTGATAATTTAGCTGAGACCCTTCTAATCTTTCTCTGGCAATGGACAAACACACAGATCTTCAATACAGCTGCTTGTGGGAAGAAAGCATGCTTGTTGTTTCTTACCTGTAATATGGTAGCTGACCTGCCGGTTGACATCAGATGTGTCTTCATCCCACGTGCTAAGGACAGCCACCACCTCCCCGGGGGGGGTCACTCTCCTTCACAGACCCTCTGTACACCTCATGCTCAAAGACAGGTGCGTTATCATTTATGTCCGTCACAGCAACTGAGACCAAGGTGGTTGATGACAGGGATAATGCTTCCCCCAGATCTGAGGCCACCACTGCAAAAGTGAAAGTGGGATCTTTCTCATGGTCCAGATCCTTCAGTGTGCTGATCCAGCCGCTGTTGCTATCAATGGTGAAAGCTTCTGTGATCTTTTCCAGCTCCGATTCCACTGCAAGTGTATATGTGACCTGCCCATTTGCACTTGAGTCTACATCAACTGCTTTAACTTGCATAAGTTTTGTTCCTATAGGCATCCCTTCCATTATTATGGCATCATAGCTAGCTGTTTCAAACACAGGCTTGTTATCATTTACATCCAACACCTTAACCTCCACATCCACCGTCAGGACAATGTCTACTTTCTCTAACTGAATGGTGGCTGCCACTTTGAAGTGAAAAGCAGAATTTGTCTCATGGTCAAGTCTCTTATCCAGTTTTATTAGCCCTGTATCTTGTTCAATGACGAATATACCATCTTTATTGTTTTCTGTCAGCTCTCCGTTAACTGTGCTATACAAAGCCCCCTGATTAGGCACAATATGCACAATGTCAATGGTGCTGCCTATGAGGGTGTCTTCTGCTAAGGTGAAGGAATACTGAGGTTGGGAAAAGGACGGCAAAATAGTTTCTGGAGGTAAAACATGGATGTAGACAGGGATGAGAGAATGCTTCACAGGAATGCCACCATCAACTGCTTTGACAAAGAATGACAGAACTGTGTTTTTCAGTTGGTTAAAGCTACCCTTGGTGACCATCCATCCATTGTCTGGATCTATTTCAAGCAGATCAGCTACTGAAACTGAGGCCTCACTATACAGAGAATAGGTAATTCTAGAATTGGCTCCATCATCTGGATCTACTGCTTGCACTTGGGTCACCAAGTAACCCTTCCCAACATCCGCTTTGACACTTGCTCGGTATTCAACTGTCATAAACTGGGGAGCATTGTCATTCTCATCCACTACTATCACTCTCACAGTGCAAAACGTCGTCCTGCCACCTCCATCAAGTGCTCTCAGAAATATCCCGATATCACTTTCCAGTAAGTTCTCCCGGTCTAAGCGTTCGGTTGTCAGGATCTGCCCGTTGCTATCAATCAAAAATCGGTCCTTGGCAAAGTCGTTTATTATGGAGTAGCTTATCTGGCCATATATACCTGAATCTCCATCTGTGGCCTTCACATGGAGCACTTTAGTTCCAGGAGCTGCATTTTCTCTGACCTCTGCAACATAAACACTCTGTGAAAACACAGGGCTGTAGAGGTTGGCACCAAGGATCTGAATATGCACCTGAGCTGTGCTGGTGAACAACCCATCTGAGACAGAGACATTTAGGCTGTACATAGGCTCCATCCTCTGCTTTCGATGGTTGGAAAGGGTGATTACACCACTCTTGCTATCCATAATGAAACTGGTCCGATCATTTCCTGATAGAATACTGTACTCCAGTCTGTCAAAATCGGAGCTGTCAGCATCAGAGGCTTGGACACAAGTCACAAAATGACCCCGAGGTGCCAGCTCACTCACATACGATTCGTATATCAGCTGGTTAAAAACAGGAGGGTTATCATTCATATCTGTTATTGAAATACTAACAAGAACCTCACTGCTAAGTGGTGGGAATCCATTATCAGTTGCCCTGACTTTCAAGCTGCACTGCTGTATGAGTTCATGATCCAACATACGTGCTGTTAGAATTAAGCCACTTGTGCTGTCTATATGGAAATAATCCGTGCTGTTAAAGGTGTCTTGGACTATCTGATACTGCACAATTTTGTTATTGTCAGAATCAGCATCAGTAGCAACAACCTGCAATACAGGAGTCCCAATCAAAGATGCTTCAGACAGAGTAGCATTGTAAGCTGACTGATCAAAAACTGGAGGATTATCGTTGACATCATTAATGACCAAGTCCACAGTGACTTCAGCTCGAGCACCAGTGAGGGCATCGCTGGCTCGCACCATCAGCTTGAAAAGAGAATTTATTTCATAGTCCAATGGGCTGATGACACTTAGAACCCCAGTATCAAAGTCAATATTAAACTGGTTATAAGGATCTCCTTCAACAATGATATAAATGATACCCTGGCCTTCTGGACTGGTTGCATTTATGCTTAAAATTGGTGTGTGGATTTCTACGTCTTCATTCACAGAGGCTGTGTAGAAGGGCTTGTCAAACACAGGCATAGCTTTGTTAACAATAGTAATGGGGAGCTCTACTGAAGCAGACAGTGATGGGTTGCCACCATCTTTTGCAAGAATTACAACCAAATACTCTATATTAGATAAGTCAGAATTGAAAGCTTCTTTTAGAGTGACGCTACCAGTTCCCCTATCTATTTCAAAATGTCCATAGTCTTCCTTCAGAAGATACGACACGTCACCATTTTCATCCTTATCTTTATCAATAGCCGTCACTCGATATATCAGGGTACCAGGCTCAGCATCAACTTGCACAGCAGCGTAGTACGGAAGCCCTACAAACACCGGTGCATTGTCATTTATATCCTCAATGTAAACCCTCACTACCACTCGAGCAACACGAAGGTGGTCCAGTTCACGGCTTGCTTCCACCACCAATTCATACAGCTCTTGTTCCTCTCGATCAAAGGATATACCAGTTGTCTGAATGACTCCTGAGGTGGATTTGATTTTAAATTTGTTGCCTGGGTTCAATATGCTGTACTTCAAGGGCTCATTAAGACGGTTACCAACAGCATTTACCACAGCGATCTTTGTGATGTTGGTGGTGTTTTCTGAGATAGAAGTAGAATAAAAGCTCTGTGTGAAATGTAGCCCGCTATCCATGGCTTCTTTTACCATTACTGTCACCATGGCAGTGCTGTAAAATTTCCCGTCAGATACTCTTACTATTAGCATATAATGGTCTTTGGAGAGACTACTGTTCCTAATGGTGAGTACGCCTGTGTTTGAGTCAATCAAAAAATGATCCATATTGCCTTCAATTAGACTATATGTGAGTTCAGGAGGGATCTCAGAATCTGGGTCTGTAGCCTTGACTTTGAGAACCTCAACACCAACATATGTGGGCAGAAGCAAGACAGTCTCAAACACTGCTTGACTGAAGACTGGTGAGTTGTCATTGACATCAGTTACCTCAATGGTAACTTCGACAGGACTCTCTGCTGTAAGCTGGGGATTTCCACTATCTCTAACATGAACATGGAAGTGGAAGTGGGCTATTGTTTCGTGATCTAAATTTGCAATTGTTCTGATTGCACCCGTGCTGGAATCTACCGTGAAATACTTCTTTGCAGTAGATTCAACAATCTGGTAGACAAGCAAGGCATTCTGGTTACTGTCAGCATCAGTGGCACGAATCACAAGGGGACTGTTATTTGCACTCCGGACAATGCTGTTTATGGGAGCAGCTTCACTTATGCTGCCTGAGTACTGAGAGAAGAGAAAAACTGGAGGGTTATCATTTTCATCAACAATCTGAATGTTCACTGTGGCATTTGATGCCATCCCTGCCATATTCGTTGCCTGTACAATGAGTTGATAGAAGGAAGCACGTTCATAATCAAGGGCCTTTTGACTGGTGATGACTCCAGAATATGGGTTTATAGTGAAGATTCCATCCACATTCCCATCTTTAATCTCATAAACTAATGTGGACTGACTGATTGCAGAAAGAGAGATGACAGAAGTACCAATATCCACATTTTCATTAACCTCAGCTTGGTATTCTTTTAGGGTAAACTTAGGGTGGGAGTTATCTGCCATTGTCACCGATATCCGTACAATTGCTGTTGCAGACAGGGGTGGAGAACCCTGATCAGCCACTTTAACCGACAGAACAAACTGTCCCATTGTAGTCAGGTCTGGCTCCTTCAGTAATGCAATGATCCCTAAAACTGGTTCAATCTTGAATGTGTTTCCTGTATTTCCTAAAACATAAACATTGCAAGCAAGTTAGAAATGAAATACAATACATTCAAATGATTATTATGGAACAATTAGTGGCAATTTATCAAAGACAGTTGTCTTGTAAAAAAAAAAAACAACACACAACCAGTGTAAAATAATTCCAAAGGACATTCCAGTCTTCCGTTCTCAAAATCAGGCCCCTTCAGTAACATTACAGGTACTCAAACATTACAAATATTCAAAAAGTTGGGTGCTGGTATTTATTATTTTGATGCTGAGTTTTAGCATTGCAGTACCTGGTGAATGTACACTACTCCCACCAAACAAGGAAAAAGCATGTCTAAATTATGGGAGTTAGTCAACTACATGTACACCTAAGGCAATGAAATTAGATCAGAGGCTAGCAAGCCAATTACATGACAAATGGGTAACAACTCAGTCTCTTAATTGAAAGGGATATTAAGCAACCGTGGAGAAGATTACAGTAGTTTAAGACTCAAAGAACTGCATATAGAAAGGTTAAAGTGGCATTTAGAAAAATAAAATTGAACAAATAGCAAAGAAAAGAGATTAAAGTATCCAGTGGCACAAAGGTTTATTGTATGATCCCTGAGGAGGATGAATCTAGATGAATGAGACTTAGCAGAAAATGTCATGAAATGTCTGTTACAACATACAAGCACAGACACCACTGACTGCACAAAGGTGAAAAGAGTGAGTTTGGAAAGGGACTTTCTCAAGGGCCTTTTTTCCACTTTTTACATAGCCATACTGCCTGCCTCTTCTTTAGCAAGGCAAAACTATTGCTATGATCCCTACCTGCAATTACAGACTGCTTTTATTAAACAACTGGTATTTTGTTGGCTCCTTGAGTGCCTGCTTAAAGGATAGGATGCTGTGTGTGCAGATGGCTTGGATAGGCGTTCAGATTCTTTTTCTGAATTTGATTCTAAAAGCAAACTGAGTTTGTACTGAGCTACAGTGATTCCAATCATTATAACATGTCCCTGCTGTTGTGATAATTTATACTTTAATGTGGAGAATTGCTTGCAATCCATGAGGTGGATAGGAGCATGTTTCAGGTAACTGGTGATAAATACAGATTTGTTTCAGTGGTGATTGCTACAGGTGCTGTGCAGGATTGTAGCTGAAATACCAAATACACAGAATCCTAAATGAAGACATTTAATGTGTATTATTTTAAAGATGTGATTCACTATCTGTTGTAAATTTTGGTACTTGGAGGCTAACTTAAGCTACACACTGCTGCACATAGATCAATGCCAGTAGTAGCTTTCTATTTATATCCATCCTTTCAGATCTGTAGTTTACTTTGCTAGATAAAATAAAAATTGTGCTATTCACTGAGGAGCTGAGATTCTGCCAGAGATACAAATTCTCATAAAGATCACAGTATTTGTCTCATTTGCAGGTTGTCTCATTGCTACAAAAGCGGCTGTTGTTATTTTATCAGACTAGCAAATACAAAAGATTTGTAGCCACTAATTGCCTTATGTAAGGCCAGAGCTGGTTCTTCTCCCTTAGGAATTAGTTTTGAAATTTCACAGAAATTACTTTCTTTACCAGTTGTTCTCTTCACACATAAGTGATACAAGTAATTCACTGGAATGAAGGGGCTGTATACAATTTGAATGCTGCAGTTCAAATCAGTATCTTTAACTGCGCAGATTTTATGGATCACACAGCAGCAAAAGGCTGAATTTTGATGCATGTGGGATTTGAACATCTATGGATAGATAATGAATCTGTGGGAGGGCATGGCTTATAGCAAATGGAAGTTTGAAGTCTGACACTGCAGAGAAAGCTCGTGCTGAAATAGAAACAGGTTGTAGAAGGAGAGCTTCTAGCAAAGAGAAAAAAAACGCAGACTGAAAAAGAACCATCTGATAGTGAAAGCATCCCTTCTGATCTTTGTATTTTTTGTCTGCATTACGTATTCTCTACCCAGCGTAATACAGCCACAGTTCTAGCTTTTTATGGCTTTTTATGTTATGTTGGCACCTAAAGGTGATTGCATTGGAGCCCATCAGAATAAGGCACTCAGAAAAAACTGGGAGTAGACTTGAGATACGTTGTCCCACAGAGCTGATCTGGTCTACTCAGGGTTTGTTCTGTAGGGCATTCTGCAGATAAGGATACTGATTTGAACAGTGCTGTCCTGCCTGGGCATGCGTAAAATTTTCAAGGCGACTGGAGAATACTGCAAAATCACTACTAAGACCAAAGTGCATAAAGGAAATATTAAGGGTTGGACTGCTAAGGTCTTTGTAGGATCACAAGAGTCTCACCTTTAGCTGCAAAAAATGTCACCCTCTGATTTGCTTAAAGGACTCTGTTTCCGCAGAGCTACAGGATAATGACAGAAACTAAGACTCCTTGGTTCTTCTGTAAGCTTAGGGTTATATCAGCTAAATTTAAGGTTTGAGCTCAAACCATGTAAAGTTATATTAGCACGAGATGCCGTAAATATTCTTACTTCAGTACTTGTCTTTTGACCTGTTCCTAATTGACTCAAGCCATCCTAGTTAGTGAAAAGCTTTTGCAATAAGATCAGGATAAACAATGATTCTGGTGGATCAGTGTCAATGATGGGAAAGGCATGACGTCTGGTTAAAATGGGGACAACCTGCAGCATATGAAACCTCTGCTCAGGGCAACGTAGTCAAGTTTTGTTAGCATCATAACGGGAAGATTTGTATTACCAAAAAGCATAAAATGGAAATGCAACATTAAAAACCCCAAAGGTTACAATTTCCATTTCCTCGTCTTTTTCTCCCAGGCAGCTCACTTGCATATATGCTAATTATTTAACTTAGAGATAATGCCTAACTTCAGATCCATGTAAACCAGAGAAAGTTACATTTGCTCGCATGAGTAGCAGACATAATGCAAATTCCCCATTGCCTTGCTGTTACACCAGCAAATATGATTTTGCTGTTTCAGTTTATATGGTAAATATAAGTATATAGATAATAACAATGAAAGTAATTTCATTCTGATATCACTGTGGCCTCTCTTAGGTTTTTATAGAAATGCATTCAAGAGCCAGCATGTCACTAAATGACTATGGCTTTGCTGGCCATTTATAGTCCCAATGCTCCTCTTATCCAAATACTGGAAAAGATGGCTGATTGTACAAGCCGTTGTGTCACTTTTTTGTGGAGGATCTACTGTGGACTACACTCAAGCCAGTAGCTTTCAATAACTTTTCTGTGATGGCTTTGAATGAGTGATTTAAAAGTAAAAGGATCATGGAGTGAATGTCAATGAGGTTCTGTGCCGACGCTCTGTTCTAACCTGCTTCAATAGTGTAGACAAGCTCTGCATTTTCTCCTTTGTCTTTGTCTAAAGCTGTGACCTGTAAAACTGCTGATCCCACAGCTGCTGATTCATATACTGAGGCTTCATACAGTGGGCTGGTGAAGTAAGGGCTGTGGTCATTGGAGTCTTCCACATTTATGATGACTCTGGCCAGGTTTCTTCTATAAGGGAATTCTTGATCTCGGACCTACAGAAAAAGTATGTAATGTACATCCTGGTATCCATCCATTAAAACTTCACTAATATTAGTTATCTGAGTGCTTTGAGGTCTATTTAATACAAAGCAATGTAATTACACTAGTCCGAAGGAACTTGCAGTCTAAAACACAATCACACATTGCACAGAGACAGTAAATATTAAAATTCAAGAAGCTCAGATTTTTCTTCTCAGTTGTAAAAAATTCATGGTAAGTAATCATTGTGATACGTTTTTGGATGACATCTTAAATTCAGTTCTAGGTTTCTTTTTTTGTAATACATGCTATGCGGTCATGCCCTTATCCTAACACTCCTTGTTTCACAGACAAAGAAACCTTGCACATTGTTCCTTCTTTCAAAGAGCTATAGTGTGTAGAATTGTCTAGCTATCAGTCTGACATGTGGATTTTCCAGTGGACTTTTAAATATATAATATATTTAAATAATTATTTATATAATTAATAATTTAATATATTTTAAATAAATACATACCTTTTTGAAGATGATATCTACAGTAATCAGAGTAGAAATAAATTTAAGAAGTGCCAAGTACTCCCAACAGAAGTATCATTGAGAGAAAAGTCCCTCTCTCAACCTGATATTAAAACCTCAGCAACTCCTGATTCCTGGGCTACCCACTCAAAGTTGGCCCAGTGCCTCACACGTTGTGAACTGCTCCTTTACAGAACTGTTCTGCAGGGCTCCTAAGTACTTAAATAAATATCAATCTGCAATGTTTAAAGGAAGGCAGATATTTTGTTATTAACTCCCACTTCATAATATACAACACTCACTTGAAACACAGAGAATTAAATTCTGTAATCTATGCACACTAAGCAAAAAATGGTAGTAAATTTTTTTCTGTATATTCAAACACTTGGAAAGAGAAGTTGAAAACTACTTTGTATATCACTGATTATCTACTAAAATAAGTCTGTAAGCAAACTGTAAATGAGGTCTGTATCCAGAGGGGCTGTAGCACTGTGTATGGCAAAAGAAATCATAGACTCATAGAAGAAAACAACACAGTTATCTCCCTGCGAGTAACTTCTCAAATAACTTTCGCCTCACTTCAGAAACACTGAAAATTACCTGGCGTGAGAAGACCAGATGCCAAGAGATTAAATAATTTCCTGCTTGCTCTCCTCTGAGATGGTAAATCATTTTGTATGAGGTGCAATGAATTCACAGTAAGTTTCACAGAAGTCCAAATAAAAAAGGTAAAATAAATACACAGCAGGGCAGGCAATCTGAAATTAATGGCTACATACTGCAGTGAAAGTACTTTACTCAAGCAAAGACCAAGGCATGTTTGCACTGCAACAGCAGTGGTTGCGTCCTGAGCCAAGCGAATATTGCATTCTTACCATGACATTAAGGATGTGCTTATCTTGAGCTTCATGGTCTAATCTCTCCGCAGTATAGAGCACCCCAGCACTGGGATCAATTCTGAATTTTCTCATGCTGATTGCATCAATGCTGCTGTGAATAGTGTAGCTCAGTTTATGTTTTTCATCTCTGTCTATAGCTTCAATCTGCAGAATTTCAGTGTCGGGGAGGATGTCCTCTGAGATGGTGACATCATAACTTGGCTGAGAAAATTCCGGACCATTATCGTTGTTATCCAACACTTTGATAAAGACCTACAGTTAATGAAAGAAAAAAACATTTGAAGTTACTGAAGTCTAGTCAGACTCCTGAACAGGCACCTGAAGAAATGTAATTGACTTTAGATAGCTGACTTTATGTTGTTGTATAGTGAGACTAGGAAACATAATTTAATATTAAATAGCTCAGATCTAAAGAAACTGTAAGGACTTTGGAGGCAAGATGTTCTAATTACTGAACCTACTTTAACTCTAACAAAGAAGTATAGAAACTTTCAGTATCTATAGACTGGCAAATATTTCTGCAATGATAAACGGCACTGGTTCTGTTGTCCTTACAGTTCTGCTGGTTACTGCATTCTGCAGCTATTAAGGAATTTCCTTTTCCCCTTTTCCCCTCACTGTTAGTAAGACTATGAAAGAATCCTTATCAAGTTACTTAAACCCTTCCTTGATATGATCAAGATTACAAATCCTAAGAGTGTAAATCTTATATTGTTTTCTGCTCTGTATCTTGTGTTGCGACCTACTAGCAATGTCAAAACATGCAAGTTGTGCCACATCTCAGGCTATGAGGACAGTGCCAGCCCTCCCCAGCTGGATCAGTACACACCAGCCAGACAGGTAACCTCCAGGCACTGGTGCCAAAAAGGACTACTTGTATAGCTTTGCTTGTCTTTTGCCAGTGATGTCTGGCTTTATAGCTGACAAATTTTTCCTTGAACATTGACTTGCCTTCCTTTTCTTGCAGTTTATGGATGGTGGGACCGCTGCTAAAAATGTGAATGAAAGCTACACCATTTGCATCAAGTCTGTCTTTGAAATTTGGGTACCAAGCCTTCAAGAAATGTGGAGAGGGAGAGGTCAGGCAGAATAACAAACTGCTTGGGAAAGGCTGTGCCCAGGACTGTTCCCTAAGACTAGAGGACTTGACTCATCCCTCATAATATTTTCTCTGTTGCTCTGGGAAGTACCTGGCCCTTTTTTAAGAAAGTACTTTATTACTTCACTTGATCAAACCTCATAAAGCCATATATTCTTAACAGAATAAAAATACAGTTATGCTTTTACTACAATATTGCAGAAACAGATGTTGGCCTCAGAGAGAAATGAAACTTTAGATTTCTCTGATCTTCGAAGAGTTTGCAGAATGCATTACCAGAAGGAACACGAGCAATTGTAAGCAGAGTCATAATGAACTAGCCTGGGAACTGTTTAAAAGACAGCTGAAATAAAATACTTTGTAAGTTAAATAGCATAGGGCTTCAACTGCACATTCCATGCTATTTAATTTTCAGCAGATTATGATACGCCAGAGTGAAGCAGAAAGAAGCCTTTATTAAGTTATGCTTCAGTCCTGGACAGATAGCAATAAAATTGGGGTGAAAACATACGTTGCTGAGGCTATAATAATGATGAAATGTTACAACACTTATATTCTTGCTGTAGCTATACAATATATCAAGGCATATTTCTGAGCTGACTGAGGAAGAAACAAACAATCAAAGAACTCACATCTGAAGAAGATGCAAATATATGTTTTTTAATACAGAAAGAAATCCTGAGGAAAAAAATAAGGCTCTGTCATAACTCTAATGGGACAAAGGCAACGTCCCATTTTTGGGAACAACTTTTGCAAGTGTAAGGGACAATGAAGCAATCTGAGCTGAGGACAATCTGATTACTGGTGTTTAGCATTTAAAAGCATCTTCTTGAGCTATTTTGATACCCTCAATTCTCACAGAATCATAAAATCATAGAATGGCCCGGGTTGAAAAGGACCACAGTGATCATCACATTTCAACCCCCTGCTACATGCAGGGTCACCAACCAGCAGACCAGGCTGCCCAGAGCCACATCCAGCCTGGCCTTGAATGCCTCCAGGTGTGGGGCATCCACAGCCTCCTTGGGCAGCCTGTTCCAGTGTGTCACCACCCTCTATGTGAAAAACTTCCTCCTACTATCTAACCTAAACTTCCCATCTTAATGTAAAACCATTCCCCCTTGTCCTGTCACTGCCCACCCTCATAAACAGCCGTTCCCCCTCCTGTTTATACGCTCCCTTCAAGTACTGGAAAGCCACACTGAGGTCTCCCCGCAGCCTTCTCTTCTCCAAGCTAATCAAGTCCAGTTCCCTCAACCTTTCCTCATAGGAGAGGAGCTCCAGCCCTCTGATCATCTCAGTGCCCTCCTCTGGACCCGCTGCAAGAGCTCCACATCCTTCCTGTACTGGGGGCCCCAGGCCTGGACGCAGTGCTGCAGATGGGGCCTCACAGGAGCCGAGCAGAGGGGGACGATCACCTCCCTGTCCCTGCTGGCCACTCCTCTTTTAGTGGAGCCCAGAACACAGCTGGCCTTCCAGGCTGTAAGCATTGGGTTCCACTGTAACATGGCTTTTTAACAAGGATTATTTTAGTCCTGCTTTGCAAACAGAGACAACAAAAAAACATGTTTCATTTTACTTATAGCTGATGGCCAGAAACTCTGCTCTAAATTGTTTTAGGTAGTCCACCAGAGAAGGAAAACCTTTTCAAATGGATTTGCTGGAGAACACCAAGAGTATTTGATTCAGCTGATGCTAAATTGCAGCCTACTTTGAGCAGGTAAGCTGCCATCTGGGGGTCAGCTCCTATGTGGGAGTTTGGTTTTAACACTGCTGTGTGAAGGCTCAAGCTGTTCTGTAAAAAAAAAGAAAAAAAAAGTAGAGATACACAGCAAAATGTTCTAAGTGTTGTAGAAGTACTGTCAGAGCAGGGATGTGCTGTGTTGTGTGCAACCACACAGCAGTGGGGTTCACTTCCTATTATACCTAGTGCTTTTGGGGCTCATTCTGGCAAATTGAGAAAGTAGAGGAGGCCATAAAACTTTAACCATCGCAAAGCTTGCACTGTGACTGTGCAAGCTGAGGATGTATGATTTATGCCTTCACCAGGCTGCATAAGCAAAACAGGGTGGGATGAGACCAGCATCAGCAACCAGGCATAAGCCTTTAGGCTGTGGGTAACATGGGATGGCTTCACATACCAACATTTCTTCCAATTGAAAAAGACAAAAGATAGTGCCCTGACTTAAAGATATGATAGTGCTTGGAGAGCGAGAAGGATAGAAAAGGGAAAGTAAATAC
This sequence comes from Centrocercus urophasianus, assembly GCF_019232065.1. Taxonomy (NCBI): domain Eukaryota; kingdom Metazoa; phylum Chordata; class Aves; order Galliformes; family Phasianidae; genus Centrocercus; species Centrocercus urophasianus. Next base: position 40,835,846 of record NW_024885532.1, read on the forward strand.
TGAGGCCACCAAACTGTGGTTGGTGAGCTCATGGGGAACTAGGCACAATATTATTTCAAGATAGAACTTCTATTTTTCCTTTCTCTTACCTACCGTAAAACCAATTGAGTGCCTGTTTACATGGTAGGAATTTTATTACCTGGAGATGACAGCATTTTAGTGATTTGTCAAATGATCCACACTGTAATATGCATTATTTACCATGTATTCTGTGTTTCAATAGCCACTTCCATCCACAGGGGGAAGACAATGGGCTAATGATGTTAATGAATAAAGAGATCATTACTGTTCATCATTTCTTATACCACAGTTAGAGTAATTCTCGTTTTTGTCAGATGTTCCTCAAAATCTACAAGGATCATTTGTGATTTTAAAGTTACAGTGTCTCCTCTGCTGGGGCAGGGAAGGGGTAAATTCTCCTTAACAGAAAAGCAAATCAGAATATAAAGGGATATTGATTATGCATTCATACCATTAAACTATGGAAAAAATGTAGCCTTATGGTCCTCAAAACCTAACCATTTTAGCAGCTACTGGAAACCAAATAATGTAAAATTAAATAGAACTTAAGTGTCATTTTGAGTAGATATTACTCCTTCAGTCCTTATAACACTTTAAAGAAGTAAGTGACAGTTATCCTCATCCTCTGTACAGGAAGATACTGCCTGGCAGCACAGTTAAGTGACTTACCAAAGCAACATGAGAAGTAAAGATGGGGAAGAAGTTCAGGACCGCATTCATAGGCTTATTTTTGAGCCATCTCCTTCTTATTCAGTCATCTTAAAATCCTACTTTCCTATGCAGAGATTTCCTGCTACAGCAGGATGACTTCTAGTAAGGTGATATTTAATAAGAGGGGAAAATATTTTCCTTTATCTGAACGACAAATGTTACACTGACATGAACACCAGGCTCATAGAAAGCCTGATCCTACAAACATATGTGAAACCAAGCAAGTGGAATTCCACCAGATTGTTAATATAAGGAAAGGTTACTCAAATTCATTTAATCGTTGCCAAGCTTGGGCATAACATCTTGGCACTACTGGCAAACTTCCCACTGACTTCACAAGGACCACTACTGCTCTGCAAGCTTTAAGCAACAGTCAGCCTGGAACAAGTCCTTCAGAAAACCACCTAAAACTGCGTGTTACCCTACTGAAGGCACTCAAGTACTCGTGGTGTGCATACTTTCACACTTACTTCAGATTTCCTTCCAAACGGAAGATTCAACAAGACCGCGCCATGTTGCACAAATATGGTTTAGTATTCTGCGAGTGCCCAAGTGCCCATTATAAATTAAAAAATAGGTTTAACAGGCTTCCAACACATCTCCAAAAAGTGACACACAGAAGTGGTTACTACTTGCTGTTAAAGCAGCGATTGCTCTGTGCTGTGGACCATGCAAGGTTACTGACTAAAACGCTTTCCAGGACAAACATCAGCTGCAAGTCCCTTTTTCCATGCTCATAAAGCAAACCAGCAGCAAAGCAGCCTCTGCCCAGCCCTCCTTGGAAGCTCGGAAACTTTCCAATCCATCGTGGGCTCCAGGCTTGCCATTGCTGCTCCCATTGTGAGGTGCCTCATTTGCAGTCTGAACAAGCCCCTCTCTATAAAAGATTTGCTTCTCCCTGCTCACTTCCTATTTCCCACAGTTAAAGCAAGTTTCAAATAAAGGATTCACAGGTCTCCAAGCTTACAAATTAGGCAAAGTAACACTCAGAGCATTTGCAAAGACTTTGTATTTAAAATGGCAAGTGAAAGGCCTAGAGAAATACAATCAAATCAAGGCAGAACAAAACCTAATGCAGGAAGTCTTCCCAAAGCTGTTTTTAATGTTGCCCATCACAAATACCTTTGGTTTAGGCACAAATATACTTGAGTGAAAACTGGATTTGTGCCAGAAGCTGCTTTACAGACATTTGAAGCTGGAGGAATCTGTTTGGCTAATTGCTTGGTCTGGGCACAGTGTTGTAATATAACCTATTAAGCGCCTGAATGGCTTAAACTCAGGTTATGCTTTTGTATGGTTTTTGAAAACCAGTTTTGTTTTAATACTGCTTTCAGAAGAGTTACCACACAGCTTTATTTGCTACTTCCTGACAAGTTTTTCTCCCCCCAAACCTCAACCTTAACATAAAAATGCAAACAGTTTATCTGCAAACCCCAATGGCCTGTTATTTATACTTCACCATGTTCCTTTGTGTTATGTTAAAAGAGGGCAAAAAGTCTTTGTTTCATAGGCAAGGCAGTGCTGAGATGGCTGGAGAGGGCAGAAAAAAAAGCACAGTATTGAGTCACAGAATCATAAAGACCATCGAGACCAACTGTCCACCTACCACCAATAATGCCATCAAAACCATGGCCCTCCATACCACATCCATGGTTCTTGAACACCTCCTGGGACAGTGACTCCACCACCTCCCTGGGCAGCCTGTGCCACTGCCTCACCACTCTTTCTGAGAAGAAATTTCTCCTAATATCCAACCTGAACCTGCTCTGGTGCAACATAAGGCCATTCCCTCTCATCCTACTTGTCTGGTTCTAGTTTAGAAAAACATTCATCTGAGCAAACGTGAAAAACTAACTGGAAACACCACATCTTGTCAGTTCTCAAAGGCTCCACAATCCACACTGTCTGACTTCAGGGGAGCAATTTGCTCAGGGACAGCCAACCTCTTGGCGTACTCCCACTCTGCTGGAAAGGTGCAGGCAAAGATGCTCATTTTTGACTTTTCTGAAGGCTCTTGTTTGATAGCTGCAGATCCTCCAAAGGAACAAATGTAATGGTACAAATGCCCATCACCCACATGCAGACTCTCATATCTTGTCTACACATTGACCACAGTCTGCTAAGAAGAACTTTTCACTGTTTGGCAAAAACACCCACCCTCATTAGCTGTGACTGACCAATTCCTCAGTGTTAACATAAACATAACATAACTTAAAATCACAGAATCGTTTGTGTTGGAAGGGACACTTAAAGGCCCTTAAAGGCCATCTCGTCCAACAATGGACTCTGCAATGAACACCTACAGCTAGATCAGGTGCTCACTGCCCCATCCAGCCTGACCTTGAGTGTCTCCAGGGACATCCACTGCCTTTTTGGGCAACCTATTGCAGAGCCTGATCAAATCTTACAAAGAAACTTTCTCCAGCAGGTAAAACAGTGGGATGGCTTCAGAGTAAGTGCAGCTAAAGCACTTTTTTCCTTCTAGCTTTGAAGCATTAGGCTTCATGCTTTAAAGCATCTTTTTATGGCAGTTAGAATGATGAGAAACAAGAAGGAGGTAAGAAAATAAGTAAGAAAGAAAAAGAAAAATGCCTTTTTTTTATATATATAATGCTATGACTCCAGGAGTTTGTTCTTCAAAAAATAATTGCCTGCTTGTACAAAATTATCCATTAAAGTGAAAAACATCATCACTGAGATGATTGTTTCCTGGTGTACTTCTGTAGGTAGTTTAGCAGTATACATTATAAAGAAATAAACATTACTACTATGCTGTGCTTGAAAGTAAAGGACTTGAGCTTCATTGAGTTCAATTAATTTTAAAAAAAAAAAAAAAAGGATTTTGGTACAAACCTAAGTTATGACCCAGGGAATATGTGATGCTACTTAAAGTCACACAGTAGTCTGGCTGAGTTAGCCAATCTCATGGCTACACCAAGAGATGCTGTCCCCATTTTTACCAGCGCCTGGGAGAAGCCCCATCCCCTCCCCATGGCCAGCAGCTCGCCTGGCAGCTGTGGGAATCATGTATCTAAGGGATTTAAAGCCAACGTATGCATTCAGCCTTTCATAAATAACCACGCAGCCTTGAGCAATGATGAATTAAGCTGAGGGGGAATAAAAACAAGAGCTCTCCTGGGCTTATTCCTGACTTAATTTATAATACATTTATATGTAAATATAAAAAAAATATGCTAATACTTAGATATAAAAATATGTATGTAAATTGTTACATATATAAATAATACAGAAATCAAATGAGGCAACATTTCTGCCTATTTTGCTCTCCATCCCTCCCTATCACCACTGTGTTCCACTGGGCGCGGTGAGTGGCAATGGCTCAGCGCATCCTGGTGCTATAATTCTCACTTAGGAGTTTGCAGTTCTGCAATGCTCATCACTTCCAAACCAAAACCACCTTCAGTTACAAATGAAGTTTAGGATTTTTTTTCAAACATTCCTTATGTTCTTTTCACCTCTTTTCACAACAGCGAACTGTTAATACAACAGATGTAGCTTTTAAATCAAAATGATTTCCTTCCTCTGATGGCAGAGCAGCGAACCATGTGTGCAGTAAGGCATGAAGGAAGCCAACAGTTTATCAGGATTCGAGGCGTGCAGGAGCATTGCTGCAGAAACTTATGTGAGGCCATGCCAGAGATCGTGTTACCCAAGCAAAAATCTTTGGCATTTTTATGCTGTATTTTACCACCTCCAACTGTTTACCAGACAAAAGGCCAGAAAGAGATAAAGGGGAACAGGTGGAGTGGAATAATAAGCAAGACTGTTCCACTTGGCACACTGCTGGTCGGCTGTTTCACAATGAACCACATCACTTTGGAGGGACTTTTTATTATTTTACGTTGTACAAGTGGATGAATTCACCCATTTGCCTTCATCTCCCTTCCTCTTCCATCATATTCATCAGGCGGGATGGGGCTCTAAGCACCTGCTCTAGCTGTAGGTGTCCCTGTTCATTGCAGGAGAGTTGGATTAGATGACCTTTAAGGATCAGCTCTAACTCAAACAATTCTCTAATTCTTTATCCTTTTGTAGCTATAGTTCAAAATGCAGGTACTACTGCACACAAGACAAAACACTTCCTGTGTCATCTTACCAGAAATCAGAACAAGGCCACCAACAGCCATGAGCAGATGCTATTTATACACTTTCTATGACATACATTACTTTTCAGTATTTTATTATTGTTCTGAAATGAAATGAAAATGAACAAAGTCACCAAAGGCTCCGAAGAACAGTCAGAAGTAAAGTAGGAAAATTTAGCATTGTGGAGAGATAATTAAGCAGGCCAACATTCTGACAGGCTTGAGATACTGACTGCTTTTGAAATCTCTGTTGTGAACAGCAAAAGAAACACATTCTCAGATACTGCTTGGGCCACAATTAAATCCACTAAGTATCTACATAGAGAGAAGGAAATGGGGAGAAGGGTTTGGACCCATCACTGATAATCAAATGCTATGATACTGCAATCTTAAATCATTATCTTAAAGCTTTTAAGTAGGTCACATCACTGTTATGAAGAATGCTTTGGCTTCTTTTAGAATTCAGCAGCTTTACTAAAATATGTTTTTACCATATGTTTTAATTAAAAATAATGGGTTTTCATCAAAACAGGTTTTGAGGATTGTCACAGGGGTCATTTTGTTAAATCATAAACAACTAAAACAAGAAACATAATACTCATGCAAATACAAATCATCTGCATCCAGCCTGTTTGAAAGTCCTCCTGCTTTGTAACATTTGTTTGGCAGAAATGTTTGCACAAAGTGGTGTTAGCAATTCAGCGCTCCACTTCTGAAATGCGGACTGAAAATGTCACCAAGATTGAAATAAACAAAGCAAAACAAAAGGTTACTCGGGGGCTGAAGAAAATGCCTTATGGAAAGAGAACGTAAGGAGGTCAGTCATTCTCCTTTGCCTGTCTGCCAGAAGACTGGGAGGTGAATTGACTGCTCTGAGTAAGTGCCTTCCCAGGGAGAAAATACGGGTTTCTAAAGAGCTCTTTAATCGAGTAGAGAAAGGCATAACAGGGAATACAGGTCAGATATAATCAAGTTAAAAAATAAGGAATGTTTTCAGTTGAGAGGCAATTAATTACTTAAACTAGCAGGGAAAACAGTACATTTCCCATCACTTAACTTACCATCAACTGATGTTTCTTATCAAGAGTGGATTATCAAGAGAAGTTATAGGATAGAGATAATTAGATAGAGATTTTAAGCCTGGTTACAAACAAAAATTTGGATTCAGAAAGCAGTCAATGATTCTCCAGTCTCCATAGGAATGTTACTGTTGTGATTCAGTGAATACAGATTTATATCCGAATGTTGAGCAAAAAGGCAAGGTAAAAAGAAGAATCCACATGTGTATGTATATATCTATACACACAAATAAAAAACATTCAGGCCTTCCTTCTGCATTATCATGAAACAAGTAACATCACAAATCTATTATTTTACTTCCTCTATAGGCCATATTTAACCTGGGATTTGAGGCTGCACACAGGTGTCCTGTATTACTGTGCATTTTTTCCTGTGACAAATAACATTCAGGTTATAGCTCACTTTACACTTGGACACTAATTCTGGTGTAGGATTATCAGGATCTAGCAAACCCCTGCTCCACAACTCAAACCGTGTATGGGTTCCATCACCCTCACCAGATCCAGTGGGCAAAATGAGCAAATGTACCAACTACCTCCCCTAGATTGTTTCCTACCACGCAGACACCCAGACTGTGCATCACGATCTCCCCAGCAGTGATGTGAAGAGTCAGTGTTACTCCAGCCCTTCATACTTACCTGATCTATCCTATCAATTCCTGAAAGGAACTGACCCTGATCAGCAAGTTTGGTTTGAAAGGCTTGACTATGGCTGTCCCTAGAAAGACAATGTAATCACAGGCAGTGACACTAAAGAGATATCCTTTAAATTTTAAGTGTCCTCGCTGAGCAACTCTGTCTCTGAACAATTGATCTTGTGTCCCACATTTGGGTCTTGGGAGGATGAGAGGCATAAACTCCATTTAATACAATCAATAGCAATATTCCCCAGCATCACAGAAGTACAGTTGTATTTTGGACAATTATGGGGTGATACAATTGTCAAAATCTATCAGTGCCAACAGAGACGGGGACTCCCTCAGCTGGAGGAAGGCAAATTACTTTCATGTGAGCACGAAGAGGACAAAAGGAGAAATACCGCTTTGAAGCATTCACCAGCCCATTCTTTACAACCAGATGGAAAGGCTCTGAAAAATATCCCTCCATTAGTTAACAGCGGTCTCAAAGGATGAGGTTTTAGCTCAGTAGCAAAATTATTAATAGCATATATATTTCACTAACAAACGAAAAACTTGTCAGAAAAGGAAGGTGATATTCTACCTGGGTCGTGGCAGTGTTTGTTCCGTCGGTGACCTCCACAGTCATATTATATATTGAGCGCTGCTCTGCATCCAAGGGCTTTGCAATGACAATAGTGCCCACTCCCTTCTCTGCGTCGAAGGAACTATCGTAATTCCCTCCTAATTGTTGCACAAAAATACAATTAAATTAGCCATCTCTGGAAAATTTCCATTGCAAATGTTCCTAAAAGTGGGCATATATATGTTTACTGGCATCCATCTTAATGGCTTGCCTTAGCACACACAATACATCCACTGATACGTCTTTGTTTGTAACTCATTTATATTTCAAAGCACAGTTTGTACACTGGAAAGCAGATATCATTAAAATGCACTGCAAGAAAAAAAATCTAGCAGTATATTTAAGTGAACCATAACTGAGTCTATAAAAAGAATGCAATGGCTATAAGCCCATAAGATGTTGCCCTTGCAGTCTGCGTAATGAATAAGCACAATAATCTTTTTGAATAAAAACCATTTTAAGAGAGTTCTATTCCACAAATTTTATTTTCAGGGAATTCTCACTGATGCCCGTGGATGTGAAGACTGAGCCTTTAAATATTACAACAAATTTATAAAATGCAAATAGAGATTTGTTATGTTAATTTCAAGGACAACGAAAATCACTGGCAGCAAAGGTCACATTCTACTGGTCTTTTAGGAATTATTTAAATAGATCGGACAGGATACACATCATGAATTCCTCTCCATTAAAAAAACCCTCACAAAGCACTGTTCTGAAACTAATATCCCCTTATGCTGTCACACACTGACTGGTGCAGCAGTGAAAAAACCCTCCTGAGTCTTAGGTGAAAGAAAAAAAGAAGAAAAAAAAAGAAGAAAAAAATCTACTAAAAAGTAAGACAGAGCCATAAATAATTTGAGATTAAAGGGTTACAAGATTTCTCAGCCACAGCTATAGTTTACAGATTAGAACTGCTCATTATGTTCAGAAGTAAGGAGCACACTCCCTACTGCTAAGCTGCTTCCTACCCACTCCATTCCAAAGTGGAATTTCTAGTGAGTTTGAAATTCTGTGGGGCTGGGGACAGGGAGAGGTGGAACGTAACACTGCTGACAAATGAACTCTTCAGGTGTATTCATCACAGAGCAATGCAATGCCAAAAGCTACGGACTGACAGCTCAGTCCTGCAAAGTGCTGTCAGATCCCACTGGCTAAGAACTTGTGTAGGAGCTGCTCAGATCTCTTTGCATTAGATCCACAGGTACAAAGACATCTGGTCCACTGACATAGTCCTTCTACAAGATGCATATAAATAAATAAATAAATAAAATCAATTCCTATATTAGGACAAAATAGCTTTCACTTTCAGCCTGGAAACAAAGAAGTGGAGGGGATAGTTTTCCCTCCTCTGCCATCAAGTCCTGCATCCGCATGATGTGCTGATCCACAGCCAGAACATTCATGAACACAGACACAGTCATGCATTTAGTGAAGGAAGAAGGGCGTGAGCTTTCCAAGAAGCTGAAGATATAGGGGGATCACTGCAGGGGAACAGGATGAATTCACCCTAAATTCCATAACACAGAGAAATTCTCATTCCTCTTTCCCTCTGGCACAAGTTACTGCACAGAAAGTGCAAGATGGAAGCACTGCTTCGTCCTGGACTGCCTGGGAATGCACTCAGGGAAGGCAAGAAGAAAGAGGGAGAAGGAATATGGGAACATGTGATCTATGCAAAGGAAAGGAAGAACTGGTGAACTTCTGCCCTTTGAAAAAAATCTAAACATGATAATTTCAGACTCGACATCAGGTTTCCCTGTGCTGAATATCTGTGCATGCATATTTATAGCTCTGAGCCTAACAGATGCTGTTGTGGTTCTCCAGGAAAACACTGACACTGGATCTGCTGTGATTTATGGCAGATAGAAACACTGCTTATTCCTTAAACTCCTCCTGCAAGCCCAAATTGCATTGTTTTTTTCAATTGATATATATGCTTAACACTGTTTGACACTAGAAAGAAAATGTAATTGTTCTTGACATTTAAGCAATACCAAGGTATTCAGACATTGATCATACGTTCAGGTTTTCTTTCTTCTTTTTTTTTAAGTTCGCAAGAAAAGGATGCCAGCTTCCAAGAAAAGTTTTAAATTGATTTACTTGAGAAAAACAGAGCCATGAAAACCAACTCTGAAAAAAGCTTTCTTTGAAGAAGTGAATTTCAGATTCTTGCGAGGAAATCTCTGTTGAAACGAAGCTAGCCTTGGGACAGTAGGCACTTTACAAAGAGAATGTTTCATACTGATAACCATGAAAACAAAATGAAAGCCCTTACTTCAAGATGCTTAATAATCATCTTAATGAGCAGTCAAAAATTATATGCTGTCAACTGGCATACACATCCAAAGAAACCCTGCCTTTAGAAATTCCAAGAAGTAAAAGAGAAGGATTAATAATCAATGTTATAAATTCCTTTCCTCTGTTGGATTACTGCAGGTTGTGCAGGGCAGCACACATTTGTGTTGCAAATAACCCAACTTCTTCAAGATATCTTCCCTAAATGCAGAATACTCTTCCCATAAATTATGAATTGAATACAGCATAAGAGCTTTTTACATGGCATAGGCATCTCCCAAATCAGTCTAATGACGAGCAAATAAATCTTGTTCACAAGCCGTACCACTTTGGCCTGTACTTGTAACGAACTAGCCTATGCACTTTAATTCATATTGATTCATTTTCTATTAAGTAATGCAGAAACTGCATCAAACACTAAGACAGAGAAGAGGCAAAGAACTCATCTGTGAGATTTGTGGCTGTGATCTCTTCTGGAGTGAAATCCTGATTTATTTTTGATTTACCTGGTACATTTCAATGGACCATGGTTAGCTGTTGACAATGAAGAAGTCAGTGCTTGAATTTCTGGGAATAAGTTCTCATGTTCCCTGGGATATTGGTTCTGCTCCTCACCTACTAAATGTGGCCTGGAAATACTCCGTACTCCTTCTCAGCCTTCATATGGCCTCACAACAGTATCTCAGATAATGAATGCCTCTGAAGCACTGCAGAATAATTACTGAATTTGATATAAGTTTAGTCATGTATGCCAAAAGAACGGCTATGTAAAGCCTACATCAGGCCTGTTACCAAGTCCCCAACAGAGTTACCTTTGAAAGACGGGTGCTGGAAGGGTACAGAGTGAGAAGAGTCATACAAAAACAAACAGGACTTTTCTATTAAAAATTTGTGCAGCTGAACTAATCTGGGAACTCCACTTGAAACAACTTCCTTCCAAAGGTGCTCACATGGAGGATGGAGGGCTGAGTCTGGAGCTAGTGAGAGCTGAGGAGTTGGCAGCTTCACACATTTCTGAGGTACCTGGATTTTCAAAATCATGCTGTCATGTAACTCCAAATCATTTTGAAGGGAGTTTATTTGCATTATTTGCATATAAACTCAAGCAGTATTGGTTTCAATAACATTACTACAGGCCATTTCACATTCTTTGATCACAGTCTTGGAAGCAGGCTAAGGATGACAAAATTTTGTTTATCTGTTCAGTACTATTAATGTGAACTTGTATTACTTATTCCATTTTGTAGTATGTGGTACATGCTTTCTTTTCCACTGTCTTGCAAAACCTGCTTTTGGATACAAGATACGTGTAAGCTGTCTTTGCTAATGTGCTCGCAATTGCATTCGGAAAGAAATAATTCAAATGAAGACAAAGTACTGTAAGTTCCTTGGACACTTTGGGAAAGTCAACGATAAAGAGGGCAAGTTAAATGAAATGGCAAAGTGGGTATTCAGGTTGATCTGAGAAAGCACTTTGACACTGAATGACCTAAGAAAGATGTGAATTAGCTGTTGTTTGCAGTAGCACTGCCAGCTAAGATGTAATGTTGGTACATTATATTAAAGACTTCCCTTTCAATACCTTAAAAAACTGAAACTCTCAGAGTGGAAAAAGTCCCCATCTAGTTCCAGTGCCACCTTTGGGTGAGAATGCATGTTGTGTTTAGATGGCATAAATTAATCCAGAAAGTGCTCTGTCTCTCTAATTGACTGTTAAGATTCCCAAGGAGAGCTAATGCAGATATTTATGTCTTCACTTTGGACACCTAAAGTAAATTAAATGATTTCCACCCTTACTTTTTTGAGGTTGGTCTTTATGCTCTTCAATAAACTGTGAAAGCATTAAATTTCCATAACCAGGAGATTTTTATGCTATCTGAAAGCATGTTGTCACTTATATAGCATTTTCCAATATAACTCTAGCCAATTCCAGATGCTGTCAAACTTGGGATGGCTGCAGAAACAGCCCCTGGTACAAAAGACCTTATTTGTTGACCCTTGCTAAAGCTTCATTATTTTCACAGCCCTGATTCTCAGTCTGGGAGATGCCATAGTATTGGCAAAGAGGTGGTCTCAAGAAATGGAATCTGGACACTTCTGAGTCAACAGTCTATAAGTTGTGCCCTTAGTACAGAATAGCTTTGATCAAATTTTCTGAATGTGAAATGCCACCTTGATTCTTAGCTCATTTCTTAGCTTCATAGCCACCATGAACCTACTTCTCTTCTGAAAAAAAAAATACTGAAAGATAGAAATAATTAATTTTCCTTTTATAAAAGGAGACGGCTAAGAAAAAAATGGTATAAAATCTTACATAACTAGCAAGACAGGATCTTCTGATGTGAAGTTTACTACACACCTGGTGTAACGGCCAGGCCAAGAAAAGCTTTCTGAGCTGTTAAAAGGGACTTCTTGACATCAACTGGCAAATTTGCCTATGGCAAGATACGGTGCAGATACATTTCTGTCCTTTTTGAATTTCAGAATATGTTTAATTTTCATGCACAGTCTGCTTGTATTTTGATTATTGTATTTGCTGCAAGCAACAATGTTTTCTTGTAGTGCTCTTTCTAGATGGAGTTCATTTCTGGTATGACGCTGAGCCTATTCATGTTTCTATTAGCTGCTGATACGCAGTTTTAGACAGGATTATCCTGCTGGGAGAAATCATTTTCTCCTCAGAGATGAAAACATATCTGCAAACCTGGAGGACTCACAGGCACATGAGTCTCTTCTAAGGGCCTTTTCACCTCTTTTCCAGTGGAATGATTCAGAAGAGTGGGATTGAATATACACCTAAGGAATGTCAGATGTCTGTGAACGTTCAGAATTGTTGGTTCTCAGATGCCAAGACTAATTAGACTGAATTCTGCAGGACATCTTGAAATCCGGACTCTTCCTTCATTGACAGATAGCAAAGAACATGGAATTCATTTGCCCAAACTTCAAAAAACCAGGATATATTGTGTTCTTCACACAAGTGTCATTTGGCTTTCCATGATAGAAGAGTGGAGGTAAAGGGAAATACAGGAGACAATGCAATTTAGAGAACAATGCTCCAGAACAGATTTTCTCAAAGCAGAAAGAATTCTTACTTGTCTAGCCCCATAGGAAACTAACATCACCAAGAACGGTGATGATAAATTGGATCAATTGCTACAATTCTTCTTTGCTCAGAGCAGAGAATCAGAGGAAAATACAGAAGGCAAATTCATCCTGACTCTCAAGAATGTCTGAAGTACATCAAGGATTTCCAGGAAAAGAAACAAGGGTCAGATTTCAAATGTTTCTGTTTGCTAAAATACCAAACAAACATATTGATTGCCTCAAGAAATATTAACTCAACTACAGACTTTTCTTAATCATGGCATAATACATATTAGTAACATTACATGCAAAGATTTATTATTTTATAGAATGTATCAAGCTTAGAAGAACAGAATACTGCAGAGTGCAAATTTTCAGAAAGATAAAGCTATTGCAAGGAGAGTCAAAGCTTTGGGTTTGCTGCTAAGAAGCTGAAGGTACGGGCAAAAAAAAAAGCAGAAAAGAAATCAGAAGGTATTTTAGTTAGTTCTCAGAGGAGATAATTCAAAGGAGGCTCACGACATACACAGCTTTGATATCAATGAACATTTGCAGAACTGTGAATTACATGGACAATTAACTAAAATTATTAGCTCTTAAAATTATTGCCACTTAAGCACCTTTGATAAAAAGTCTGGATTTGTTTTTAACGTTTGGCTGGGGAAGAAAGAACAATAGAGGGAGGTGTTTTTGGAGAATCAGAGAGATGTTGTGCAACATGCTATGTAAGCAAAAACTAGCACCATGCAGCTGAGCTCCAATGGTCAAAGTAATCATCACACCATTCCCACCACTAACAAAGGAAGGAAAAGACAGAGGGCTCAATTTACCTGTGAGAAATAAATATCTTGTGACTTATTTTTGGAGCTTCTTTTATCATTTTTTTATCTATCTCATAAATGAGTGAATAAATTTAACACAATTGAAACAACCTGCATTCATGTCTTCCACACTGTGTGATCTACATGAACTGAGAATGGCGTTGAATGCATTCTGAAAACAGAAACCAAGTGTGACATCTCAACCATTCCCAACAAATAACAACTAGATCCCCATCCTCTCTAATCTATTGAGGGAAGATGATCTCTCTGCACTCAAGGCATCTTCCTTATCTTAGATTAGCTCAGGAGCTGAAGCAGTTATTTTAGGAGCATACACTTTAGGTGCAACATGCTGAAGTTAGGCAGACAGAATCCTAGAAAGCCTAATCTTCGGGCTCCCTTTCCTCTTGAGCTCAAAGAAAGTGTATATTATGCATTATAAAAAAGGTCCTCTCAAATTCCAATGCCCATTTAGTTTGAAAAGGTCATAAAAATAAAGGTCAACCTGCAAACTCTATATTAAATCATGCCTCTAGATAAGCCTTCATGGCTTCTGTTGACATTACTGTGAACTGTGCACAGAGGTCCAAAATCACAAAACACCAGATGTAGCAGGATCAAGTCTAGGTTTGACAGCAGCGCTAAAATCCTCTGTTGCATCAGCAGTCCTGAACAGCTTTCCATTTTCCACAACTAACCTACACCTTTCATGGGACTTTTGGGCACTGGACATCAGTATCAGAATCAAAGAATCACAGAATGGTTTGGATTGGAAGAGACCTCAATAGGCAGGGACACCACTTACCAGCTCAGGCTGCTCAGGGCCCCATCCAGTCTGGCCTGGGGCACCTCCAGGGATGAGGCACCACAGCTCTCTGGGCAGCCTGTGCCACGGCCTCACTGCCCTCACAGTGACAAATTCCTCATGTTCCCCCAAAAGGAAAGTATCAACATCTCTCTTCCTACACGCTGGTATTGCAGAACAAGAAGAGCTCTTAAAACTGACACTGATTGAAGGCAGCAAACATAACCTAAACATGCATCGCTGTCTGTAATCCTCTCAGGACAGACTTTGTCTTTGCAGCCTGTATGCCTGAATAACCAAGTCTCCTGCATACCTGGGATTGCTGGCTGTTCCTACTGTGGAAATAGGGACTGTTGCTAATGCTGCTGGTAATAACAGCAGTGATATTTAATGACAACATCCATATGGTAACAGCACTGAACTGGATGGCTGGGGTCATCAACTTCTCATTAAGTCTAGGGGAGCAATGTCTCCTTGACGCTGTAAAGAAACCATTACGATTGTCTGAATAGCCAAAATCTTCTAGACCATTTTGAACTATTTTTGCCATAAAGGTTACATTCAGGGACAAAATTAAAGGTCTTAAGTTAAGAATGTCCTCCCCATCATCTCTGTTTAGGAGGCAAACATGAAATGTTATTGTAAGGTGTTGCTAGATTGCAAATGAGACTAACAACATAAAAGAAGGCAGCTGAAGAATGGGGGCTTCTCTCGGTGCTTAACACAGGCAGCATTTTAATGAGAGTTGGTGAATTCACTGAGGAAAAGACCAAAAAGCTGTAGAGGGCAGCAAAAGGTTCAAATGGGAAAAAAATTGTCAATAATGTCAATAAACACAGACTTCTCCTGGGAGGAAAGCTGGGGTCAGCAAGGAAGAAAAAGGGAATGTAAACATTAGCTAATAAATTGCACATAGCATACTGAAATAGCCAAGGGAGTGGAAGGGAAACAGTAGGAAACATATGCTGTCCTTCCCCAGAGGCTAGCAGGAACCCCGGAACATAATAATAGCTTTGGGTTTAATTTTAATGCGGTTGGCACCTGAAACCTTGATACAAATTCAAAGAGGAAATGCAGCTGCTTCTGCCTTTCATCTGCACAATTTGGCAATAAAAGGTGGATGAAAACGACTCTGACAGAGCCTTTCTCTTGTGGTCCCTGCCCTTCCTGTTGGCTAAACCCATCCGCAAATAGCTGTGCAGAAATGGAAGCTGGGCTCAATCCCTGTAAACAGAGACTGCTGATGCACCCTTTCCACCAAGTCTGTGGCAAAGGCTTTTGTCTCTAATCTTTCATACAGTGTTTGCTTTATAACTCTTCATTTAAATAACACCACTTTGAGCAGATGCAGCGTTTGACGTCCAAAGACACACAAGCATTACCTGCAAGTATCAGCAAATACTAAAATACCACAGCAACTTTGCAAGGCTGTTGGGAAAAGCCTCAGTTTGGAGATGTCGAATGAGTTATTTTAAATGACATAACTGAACTAGCAGAAGTAGGGAAGCAATGCTTAGGATTATCGATTCCTGTTTCCTCGCTGCAACCAAGCGAGAACTTCTATTCCATGTTTTTGTGGCAGCGACATCCTTAACTGCGTTTCCCTGTGATTTTAATAACACTGCTTCTGTGGCTTCTCCTCCTCTTTGCTAAGTGTATTTCTCCCTCCCTGTTTCTGTGAGCAATTTTACGTGAGGCAATTTTGTGGTTGAAATCTCACATCAAAACACATTTCTCTTTTTCAGCTCGCATTCAAGACAAACTTTTGGTGGCTCCATTTGTAACCCATATGTCGATGCATCCCATTCTGTTTCACAGTTAAATGGATGGCACTGGACTGTGAAAAGTTGGAATTAATTATTTGTGATAAACTGCGGAAAATCCGTGAATAAGAATGATAATAATTGGACACAAATACGGTAAAAGCTGTCATAGAAAGAAACACAGCACATCCATGTGTCGCATTGCATCCTGTCACAGGCACTTATGAAAGATGTAATATAAATCGTCTCATAGAACTTGCAAAAATAAAAGGCAGCCTGGATAGTTGTATTTTAGCAAATGTGTTTGCACTAAGGGTACCTTCTGTTGAACAGTTCTGCCCACAAGCTGTCTGTAGAATATAGAACATCTCTCGAGCATGCTTGCCACCTTGAAGCAGGGCAGTCGGAAGCAGAAAAAAAAGAACAGAATGCAGAAAAAAAGGTGAAGAAAGAGAGAAATGAGGGACAGCAAGTCTAAGTACCATAAATACATTTAGAAATGAGATTAGCAAAGTATGACAATAGAATTTAAATGACAGACAACATTAAGATTGCAGTAAATAACATACATTGAAAAAAAACAATTCAGCCATACAGCGCTTTTTTCAGCTTAGCTAAGGAGTCATAACAAAAGCAGGAATATTATTGTTAACACCATGTATAAATAGCATTTTCATATCAGCATTACAAAAGTGGTTTTAAATGGGGGGGGACAATTCACGGTTAGTTGTCTCACTCTCAACATCCCCCCTCCACACGCGTTGCTTCTCAAGCTTCTCCCCTACACCACCGCTCCCCCACTTACCCACAATGTCAAACCAGAGAGGGATGTTGGATGGCTGCACAGAAACCACCCCAACGATTTCTGTCACTTTGTCGCTTTCCATGACGGTGAAGTTGTAGAAGGGTTCATCAAAAGTCAGGGGCACGGGTGAGGGCGTGGGCTTTTTGATCCACTCGATATGGAGGCGTGCAGTCGAAGATTTTTGGGGCCGGCCATTGTCCACTGCTTTTATCTGGTGGGTGTGGAGAAAACAGGACTCAGACTGAGCACTCCAGCTTGGTACTTCAGACCTAATTCTATCCCAAGAAGATACCTAAAATGACCTTTCCAATCCTTTATGTAAAACTCAAGTAAGAAAGAGGGAGAGAAATGCTTATTTCACAGTTCTCAAGTTTTTTCAATTACGTTTTGACTTTTCATTGAAAAGTCTGGTTTCAAACTTCAATATTTTGACTTAGAACTGCTGATGTGAGGCCTTCAGGACACGCGCTCCACAAAGAGATCCTCCCCTCCAAGATGACATCTTCCAACCAGTTTCCTCTTGCAGCTAATGAAGCCCTTGTGTTTTAAGCCATGTATTTAATGACACATGCTCACTCAGACCACGTTTGAATGCTTTAACTGGTGTCTGTATTGCAGATGAGATTAGAATCATAGAATCACAGAATCCTTAGAGTTGGAAGGGACCTCTGAAGGCCATCTAGTCCAATTCCCCTGCAACGCACAGGGACACCATAGCTGGATCAGGTTGCCCAAAGCCTGATCCAGCCTCATCTTGAAAGTCTCCAGGGATGGGGCATCAACCACATCTCTAGGCAACCTGTTCCAGTGCCTCACCACCCTCACTGTAAAAGATTTTTTCCTAGTATCTAACCTAAATCTACCCTCTTTGAGCTTGAAGCTATTTCCTCTTGTTCTATCACAACAGACTCTGCTTGAGAGTCTGCCCCCTTCTTTCCTGTGACTCCCCTTCAGATACTGAAAGGCTGCTATCAGGTCACCTGGCTGCCTTCTCCAGGCTGAACAGCCCCAATTGTCTCAACCTGTCCTCATAGGAGAGGTGTTCCATGCCTTGGACAGTTTTGTGGCCCTTCTCTGGACGTGCTCCATCAGGTCTATGTCTATTCCTTTTATTACTTTCATCAGTATTTTCAATACTGAGTCAAAAATGCTCCAGATCCTTTCGTCCATTTTTCAAAACAAATATATAGCTTTAGGACAATAGCTGTATCTATTGTCCTTGCTTTCTCTTCTCAGTTGTGTTTGCAAGCATTGCCCATCTTGGTTCTAATTCTTTATATTCCAGTGTATGCTAGAGAGATGGATAGACTCGGTATTTGCCTGACATGCTTCACGGTTTCAGCACAGACGAGATGATGACCAGTGACAAACTGAGGGATAAGACAAGGCTGAAAGTAGGTTACAAAATGGGTGCTTCAACGAATAATATCAATGCCCTAAGAGTGTGAAAGATTTTTCTTTTAAAACTAACGTAAATGCTTCTGGCTATATGGGACCGCTGGTGTATAAAAAATGCTGTTACTACACCTGTTAAAAATGGGAAATATTTTCCTGAAATACCATAGCCTATTTCTTTCTGTGGAAATGTGTTAAGTGGGCTTGGTGCTAATGCTTATCACCCTGCTTGCTCAGGAATGCCCACAGGGGAAAGAAGCTGAGCTTTGAGGTAGAAGACCTGCAGCTGTTACTTTACAAAGAGGGCCACAACCCACACATCCAGCTCTGCACAGAGAAAAGCACGCACCCGATGGGTGCTGACCTCTGAGTATCTGAATATCCCTCAGTATCTTGATATCTATGCTTTTATTTTCCTATCATAGTTTCTACCTCTATGAAGGTCTCCCAACAGACACCTGTAAATGACATTGTTTCCTTTACAGTGGTCTGATTGTGAACCTCTGACAACTTTCTGTCCCCTATTTTCTATAGTTTTGATGGACTCTTTATATATACTCTTTGTCTACAGAAGTACAACTTCAGCTTACTTCTGTAGACAAAGAGTACACATGCAAGCCTGGTACTTCTTTATATTATCAACTACATCTTCTTATTGTCTTTGACCTTGCCTGCATGGCTTGAGAATTACTTTGACTGCTATTTCTTTTAAGTGAAATTGCTCCCATACTTCAATCCCAATGCATTATTTCATACAGAACCCAGTATTCCTCCTCCCTGAAACTTCCAGACATGAACAATGTAAGGATCCTTCCATGAGGACAAGCAGTTGGGTCTACACAAAAGCTGAATATTCAGTTGTAGCTTTACCAGCCCAGTTCAACATGTCAGAACACAAGCTTTTTGTCTTCAGTTTAGTGTATTTGAGGGAATGACTCCTGCCAATAATCTGCAAGCTAATTCTGAACAGTTTGAGAATAATTCAGCGTGTGCAATAGCCTGAGCAATCTCCAAATGTACTTTTTGTCTGTAGTTTTCCATGAATAAGAAATTTTATAATACATTCAGATCTTACACATAAGTCATAGATTAAATACAGTTATGTATCACTCTTCATACAACAACAGCTGTTTTTAAAGTCAGTCACACATGGATTTGTATGTTGATGGAAGCACGCTTACCGTTAAGATGTCATAGCTCCCTGCTGTGAACTGCTTTCTGGAAGACACCATCCCTGTCTTGGGATCAATAAAAAATTTCCCATCATCATTTCCATCCACAATGCTGTATGAGATTTCTGCATTAGGGCCTTCATCTTTGTCAAAAGCGAAAGCTCTGTAGATTGGCTCCCCTCTTTTCTTACGGTCCCTCTCTGGCAACTTGATCTGGTAGACTTTTTCTGGAAACTGGGGTTTGTTGTCATTCTCATCCAGAACCTGGACCACCACCCAAACCGAGGACTGCTTGGGAGATGTGCCTCCGTCTGAGACGGTC
Organism: Centrocercus urophasianus; assembly: GCF_019232065.1. Lineage (NCBI taxonomy): Eukaryota > Metazoa > Chordata > Aves > Galliformes > Phasianidae > Centrocercus > Centrocercus urophasianus. The sequence goes on from NW_024885532.1 coordinate 40,855,494, forward strand.
ACCTGTAAACAGCAGCAGCAAAGGCATTACTCTGAGAAGGCAAAGCAGAATGTTGTCAGCTGGTGCAGCAAAACATAAGGAAACAGTCCTCCCTCTCCAAATCTAACCTGTAGTTCACAAGGTCTTCTGTGTGATAAGTAACATTCAACACATGCCAGCTATAGGCATGCTGAGTGCAGAATTATAATGTACCTGTAATGGAATGGTGAAAGTTTTTCCTCTTGAGATGAATGTAGAACATGAATGTTGTGGATGAGGAACCTATTCCAAGAGAGTGGTGAGGTGCTGGAACAGCTGACCAGAGAGGCTGTGGATGCCCCGTCCCTGGAGGTATTCAGGGCCAGGTTGGATGGGGCCCTGGGCAGCCTGACCGAGTATTAGATGTGGAGGTTGGTGGCCCTGCCTGTGAAGGGGGGTTGGAGATTCATGATCCTTGAGGTCCCTTCCAAACCGGGCCCAAATGATTCCTCAGAAATGGAAACCCTTTAATTGCAAATTATGTAACTCAAAAGAAGACTGAACTGCAATTAAGCAACTAAGCAATATCCCTGCTTTTTTTTGCAGACATATTTTAAAGTTTCTTCAGTCACGCAATTAAGGATTTATTCTTAAATTATAGAAGAACTTCTGTCACTTCTTGCCACTAATTATTTGGGATTTCTTAAACAATGACAGGATTTTGTGCTGGTTCTTTTCATTCATTACCTGAGATTTGACAGCTCATTAATTCTAAAACTCCTTTATATGATTTTAAGGGGCATAGAGAGGCATGTGGTAAAAAAAAAAAATAAATTGCTGCATTGTTAAAAAGTGCACTGTGCTGGCACAAATACACAAATAAAATCTCTGAGAGAAAAGTTAATTAGTAATTTAGCTGCAATGTAAACAGAATTACTAATAATTTTCAGTTAGAAACACTGTAAAAAAAAAAAGGATCCAAGACCAACAAGTGCTCAAGAGCTTCAATAATATGCCTTCAAAATGCAAGCAATCAAATTCAAACTTCTCTCTAAAAAGTTTGACTGTAGTTCCTAAAGAAATAAGGCAGAAGATTATTTCTGTTCGCACATAAGAAGTTCAGATTTCACTTCCAGCTATGTATGCTAACGAGAAATCCCACAGTACCATTTTTTGTGACAGCAAGCCAAAGTGTCCCATCCATTTGTATCTATTTGTATCTTGGCTTGTATCTATCCCCACACATTGGGTGTGTTGCTGGTTAATTGCTCTGTGCCTTATTCTTCCTTGAATGTTAATGTGTAAAAAACACAGTCCCGATGCCCAATCCTAAGGCAAAGTAAGCATTTTCTGGGAATCCTGGCCCACGATGTTGTTCTTGCCTTGCAACAAGAAATCTAAACTTAAGGTAACCCTGATTTAGTACTAACATCAGCAGAGAAACACACAACATCTTCTAAGAAAAAAGCAAAAGATCTCTGCAATTTCCTCTTTTTAACTGTACTTGCCAAAACTGATGCATTGGGAGTGGTGGACTGACAGCCTTAGGGACTTAAATCCCTTATTTACAGAAAAATAAGTGGTATGACATTACGGAGTAGAAACATAAAATCCCCAGATCAGCCCATAACTCATTTGTAGAGCGCAGCCTGTTCTCCCATCACTGCACAACGGCCTCCGGCCTCTGTCCCCTGAGATGCCATTGGGGCTGGCAATTAGCAGTCCTTGGGGTGATGACGGTAAGGCTGTCTGCCGTCAGGAACCAGCCCCATGCTGTGTGCCACCAGCACACCATCTGCCTGCAGTGGGCATGGGCATGTGGAGAGCCCCCGGAGTGCTGCCTGCTCTCAGCGCTCGCTGTGCTCCCCAATGCAGACGCCTTCCATCGTTGTGGGGCTACACACACGGCTGAAGATCTGCCTTCCCCTGGTGAGCTGGGAGCTCAGCCCCTCTGCTCCACCTCTCCCAGATGTTTCCCCCTCCTATTAAACACTCTTGCCCCACTTTTGAGGCTGATCCTCTCTGTTTTTGGTTTGCTGCAGCAGAATTGCTTGAGCCTGTAGCAGAAGTGCAGGTTAACAAAGAAAACCCTCATTCAGGATTTCTGCTGACTCCACAGATGAAATAACCCACGGTGCCGGGCAGTACAGCAAGGCTGCAGTGCACAGAAACAAAAGTAGACACATTTATTTAAATACTGGAAAAAAACACCTCCAAAAAGCACCCAAAAGGGTGCTAATGATCTTACTGCATAAAAAAGAAAATCGTGAATCAAGAAACTTTTGTTGTCTGAACAGAACAGGAGTAAACTTTTAAGAAAAAAACCATTTCCCTCAGGCTTTTAGCCAGGATATACAGGGAAGGGGAGGGAAGGGGAGGGAAGGGGAGGGCAGGAAGATGGTGAAAAAGTTTACAAAAAGTAACAATAATACAATTCCTGAAAAGTACAGTTGTATAAGCAGCCAAGCAACTGTGACGAAAAACATGCTTAATCCAAAATGCTGCTCAAGAAGCTAAGTTATCCTCCTGCCATCACTGCACACAATCTCACAGTTTGCTAGGTTACTGCAGTAGTGTGGCAGCAAATAGATGCAGGCATTGGGTTGTTCCTGCAAGCTGAAACTTGTGGGAAATCCTTTCTGCAGCAGAAAAATTGCACTGAAAATAGTTGCTGGTAGCTAATTGAAAATTTAAAGGCCACCGAGTCCAACTGCCCTGCATTACAGTTAGATCAGGTGCTCAGAGCCCTGCCAGCCTGACCTTGAGTGTCTCCAGAGATGGAGAATCTACCACTGGGCAACCTGTGTCAGTGCCTCACCACCCTTAGTGTAAAAAACTTCTTCCTTATATCCAGTCTAAATCTCCTTTGTTTCCATTTGAATCCATTTCTCCTTGTCCTTTCACCACAGAGCCTGCTAAAGAGTCTGTCCCCTTCTTTCTTACAGCCCCTTTAGATACTGATATGCTGCTCTTGGGTCTCTCCAGAGCCTTCTCCAATCCAAACAGCCCCAGCTCTCTCAGCCTGAACCAATGACACAAAATGCCATTTTATCAACAGGAACTAACACAGAAAGCCTGAAATCTAGCTCTGTCCTAATAAAAAGACAAAACATTGCCTGTTCAGAATTGTTCTGAGACAACACAGCATAGTGCAAAACCAAACCGTAAGGGAATGGGGGAAGTGGTGCAGTTGCCTAACCTACTGCTGTGCCTCCATCAAGACATCACACAGCACTTCAGGGCCCTTCTAACCAACAAAATATCAATTCAAACACAGCTGGAGATCTCAGAAAATCCTTGAACAGCTGGAAATCATGGTGAAAAGCAACCAGGGAGGGAAGGGAGGTTGGGACGTTTATAGGACAAAGACACAAAAGCTAATTCACAGCTGGTATCTCTGGAAATGGGAAAGGCAGACGTGCAAGGCATCTGTTTGCCAGGAGAGAAACTGTAACTCAGGACCAGTGAGGTTTCATTTAGAAACCTGCAGATGGCAGGGTGGGAAAAAAAAAAAAAAAAACAAAACAAAACAGGAAAAGAAAGGTGATACACACAAATGACAGAAAAGTCAGTCCCAGTGCATGCTTATAGAGCACCACAAACCCCACAAGAGGCGATCCTCAGAGCCGTCGGGGTGGTGAAATGGCTAGGACCAGCATGACAGCTTTCCTGAAGGAGATGAGCAACTGCTGCTTGGACTGGATGTGCTTTGCTAAATGCTGAACACTTCAAGCCATGCTGACTGATAGACATTGGGGTGTAGACATTCTGCTTCTGGCCCAGGTACAACCTGAGATGAGGTTGATCAGCTGCATCCTCTGCCCTTCTGATTTGATACTACTACTACTACTGCCTTGTCAACACAGCCCAAAAGAAGATATCACCTCCCTGAGCTGGAACACAGCTGTGAGAGCAGCTGAGGTTTAACTCCCTGACCTATCACATGAAGGGCTGGTCCATTTACCAAGGGTGAAATATCTTAAAAGGAGTATGGCAACATGTTTAATGGGGTCTGACAGCCTCAGACAGCAAGAACATGAACTTTATTTATCACTTTCACAGTGAACTCTTAAACATCACCGCTGTTCTCCCACAGCCTAGACAGTTCTTCATAAAATGAGCAGTTTTTTTGGCAATCTGCATTCCCCCATTGGCTTTAATGTTTACACCTTTACTGAACTATGTCAACCAATACGCATACAGGTTTTAGTTACCTGGAAATTTTGTGGCAGAGCAACAGTAATGCACCTTCAACTTTCAGTTTCCAGGACAAAACACAAAAGATATCATCATGCAGAGTACTGCAAATTCAATACAATAACAGATCCTTCAAAATCCAAGTAAGATAATCTCTATTTCTGGATACATTTCAGTAGGTTTGGTATGTAGCCCTTAAAACTACCCAAAATAAGTTTATATGAAATTATGTTTATGTTAAAGGCCACGGATCAACCACAAAGAGACTTCCATAACAATGAGCTTTCACAGAGAAAATCAAGGTCAACAGTGTTAACGTGAAACAGTTGGAATGTTGGATATGGAAACTCCTTGTTTTTATGACCATGGGGAATGCATGGAGCAAACATCTCAGATTCAGCCAAATTACTGGCTAAAACACAGCGCAGGTCTAGCAGGCCTCAACACTGGTGACACTGACCGTGTTATTTTGAGACAGTTGCTCCTCGTAGGAATTGGAATGTCACACTTAATTGAAGAAGGATTAGCCCTCACATTTTCTCAGAATACATATGCAACTGTGAGGACCACCTTCCCGACTTTAAAAGTACAGTACTGAATCTCAGTAACAAAAGCTCATGACTTCCAAGGTAATTACTAACTCAACCAGGGAGAGTAGCTAGCAGGAATTTTCCTTTAACAACCTAACAAGACAATCAGTAGGTGTTTAATACAAGTTATCAAGCTTCGAGACGAACAAGAATCTTCTTCCACATCACTCCTTGGCAGGAGGAAATACATAGCCTACCCAGTTTTAGGTCAAGAGGAATTGTCACATTAGTATCATTAGCATTGCAAAATGCTGAAGATGGCACACTTGCTTGTTTATTTTCCTCGCGTCGATACTACTTAATGCAAAAAGGCTGAGCTGGGATGCCTGCATCTCATCCAAGGCTTCCAGGTAAAAAGCTCTCCCTTCCCCCAGCCAGCAAGGCCAATTTTGCTTCATAAAACTTTAGAAAGGAGAATCTGGTTGAGTTACTCAGATAGAAAAAAATGATCAAAGGGAGCCTGAGAGTGGAGGCATACCCCTGCTGTTAGTGACTAATGGGTTTGTTTCTTCTGCCAATGCGAAAACGAGCTGCAATACCTATTGTAAGAGCCCCTGGAATTCAGCCCAAGTAACAGAAATAAAGGATTATAAAGCAGAGCTCCTTGAAGGATGAATGGAACTTTAAAGTCAAATACACTGAATTACTATCTATGCCTACTTCAGAGACACACTAAGATTGCAGCTAAATTCATACAAGGAATTTTTTATTGAAATACATTGCATTACTGAAGTACATGTTGGATCATTGGTACAAAGTGAAGGCGGCCTGGCTCAAAGACATACAGAATAGGGGAGGAAAAAATACAAGTTATGCAAGAATCTTTTTTAGTCCAATGCATAAACAAGATTTAGATGTAGCAAACTAGATGTTGTTCTTTTTTAATTCTTTATTTGGCAGCTTTGGAAAAGAAGCAGACAGCTGTTTATTTCACTTACCCTTACACAACTTAGTGCTGTCCCAAAAGACAAATTATTTAAACACTTTTTGTAGGAGTGTCAATCATATTGATATGATCCATCTTTTTTGATTTCCTTTACAATGTGTTAATAAGAGGAACTCTCATTTTCAATCATAAAAAATTAATAGATTCGCTCTGGCCAAGTAGGAGAAATAAATAATTTAGAGTACTTCTGAAATACAGATTATTACTGACACAGGCACTCTAGGTGGCTGATTAGGAAACTCAACGGCTCCCAGCCACATCCAAGCTAGAAAACGATGCATAATGGTCTGTTACACCATTTGAGAACTAACAACGACATCAGGCAATTTCAACGTGGTACTGCCAAAAGTCAGGAAGGAAGGAAGGCTGGCTTTTTCATCTGGAGTTAAATGCTCCCTACAGTATCTGCAAACCTAAATATTAGAGAACAGCACTGACAGAGGTCTTACAGGCTTCAAATAGTAACTTTTGTCAGACTCATTTACTGTTACCAGTAGGCAGTAAACAAATGGAAAGCAATGACCTGGCAGTACAAAATATCAGAATGAGTGATCCAGAAGTCCTGAAATACTCCTAATTAAAGAGTTCCTTATTTTGTGCCATACTTTATCCCATGAGCTTTTTGAAAGTTTAGAAAATAAAAGAGCTATCAGCTCTGAAAACAAACTGAAGGCTTGTGTTTTAGCTTTAGTCGTAGCAGAGGAGGATCTGCATACCTCTCAACAGTGGCTCTCAGAAAGAAAAATAGTCTTTTTCCATAGGCATTGCTTTTAAAGTTTGTTACATTGGCAACCTTAGTGCATGAAGCCATATTTAAGGTACTCATGAATTGATGGGTGCCAGGGTAAGTGCTGAACCAGACATTGCTCCATTCAATCTCCACAATAGAAATTCTGCTCTATGTCAAAAGAAACTCCTTCAAGCAATCACAGAATAGGATTCTGCTCTTCTCCTTTTCAGTAGCTATTGCTCTCAGGAATACCAATCTCATCTAATTTTGTTTATGACAAACTACAGATAAAATGTTGCCTGGAAGTGACTCGAAGCCGACTGCTTCCCAAAATGTGCCTCCTCCTTCCACACGTGGGGTTAAATGATCTCCACCTCTCCTGCATAGCAGCAGTGTATAGTCAGTTACAGTAAGAAAAGGCATTGCTCAACTAGGATTTTTCCTGACCTTGTAGGCTATATCACCACCAACTGAAGTGATGCTTGGAACTGCATGTATAACATCACGTTAAGCAGTTTGCAAAGCTTGTATCTATGGGACTGGCAACTTTGAGATGGTCACAGGAGGAACACCCACCTCTGCCTCACAACTGTAAAAGCCTTTTGAGTACATAAAAAATTTCTTTGTTGAAAAGGCTACAATAACCCAGCATACAATAAGGAAGACCTGGAAAGCAGAAAAAAAACCATTAAAAATAGTCCTCTTACAATATCTGGCCGCATGAATGTTTAACCAGCTTCAAACTGACACTTTACAAACAAGATAAAGAACAATATGTGATCTCTTAAGAACATTTTTACAGGGATTTGGAACCTCTTTAGAATTACCTATTAGTAAATAGAAGCATAACTACCCTCAGCCTCTGAGCAAGAGAGAAGATAAAAGTTGTGTATTGATCTTCACAGCAAACTTTGAAGAAGGTGTTTAGCTCCTGCTGATAGCAAAGATTAGAATCAAAGACTTTTGTGAACAGAAAATGATGAGTAGTCAAATCTGAGAATATTTCATTTCAAGCAGTTTTAAATAAACTCAAGCTTGAAAATTAAGATACTTAGGCAGTTTAATGTTAGGAATAATCTCTATGTCGATTCTAATTCCCTTAATACCTGAATATCTACTTCAGCCATTTGTGGATTTTGCTTCTCTCATGATAAGAAACACTTGTGATCAAATATTGATATGGGAGACTGTTCACCCATACCATATTTACCTCTACAGATAATGCCCTTCTCCAAAAATCTTATCTCAGCACTCAGGTAATGCAGTAGCTCTCCGTTCCTGTGCTTCAGAAGAGGTACGTATCAACTTTGAAGCTCACTGCACTCCCTTCTTCTCAAATATTCAACTACTTACCATTTTCCATCCACAGAACTCACTTGATTCTAATCTCTACTATAAGCAGGAGCTGAACTGAGTTTAATCATATACTAGCAAGAAAATAATTTTGGATATTAATAAAGACACAAGATTTTAGCAGTGCTTCCAAGAATTTTTCCTATTAGTCATTTGTTTTCTGTTTCAACTATAAGCAGAAAAGCTGTATGCAAAAATACATGCTAATATATTTCTAGAATCTAATCAAGCTATAGTTATTGTAGAGTTTATTAATCAGGCAGCAAAACAAATTATACTTCACATCCCTGCTCCAGTGTGCTGTTGTACTGGTTTACAGTATAGGTCCCCAGATATTCAAAGTGATGAGAAATTAAAGCTGAGCAACTTTTTTAGTAGAAACTCTCAAATACAGATGATTTATTTTGTGGCAATACCCCTCTGTCTATTCTGCAATAAATCAGTAGCCTCATGGTAACATGATACGTGTTGTTCTGTTTACTCCAAGACATGAGGGGAGTTTTAGGTTAGATATTAGGAAGAAGTTTTTCACACAGAGGGTGGTGACACACTGGAACAGGCTGCCCAAGGAGGCTGTGGATGCCCCATGCCTGCAGGCATTCAAGGCCAGGCTGGATGTGGCTCTGGGCAGCCTGGTCTGGTGGCTGGTGACCCTGCACACAGCAGGGGGTTGAAACTAGGGGATCATTATGATCCTTTTCAACCCAGGCCATTCTATGAACTTTGTAACTATGAATTATGTCATAATATGAATGAGCTTCCCCTGCTCTTGCTAAAATGTCTTTAGAGATATTACATGGCATACAGCTCCTGGTACAACAGAGTAGTAACTTCAAAGAAAACTTTCCATATGCAAAGGAAATATTGTCTTCTCTTCTGAATTATAGTATTCAAACATACTTATAAACAATTTTAGACATGCCAACAGCCAGTGCCTTCTGATGTTGGATGAAACCTCCTTAGGTAAGGCTCTGCAACAGTCTTGAACTAGTCTTGCTATTATTTAGTAGGTAATACATGTATTCAGCCACAAATCAGATGATAGATGCATGCTGTAGGTACAAGGCATCCAAATTCGATGTCGCTGTATGAAGCAGAACCACGTATTTTTGAAGGAAAGATAACACTTTCTTTTTGCTTTTTTTTTTTTTTTAATTGCTCTAACAAACAGCCTTTGGTCGTGTTCCCAGAGGATGACATCGCCTTGTCCCTGTCAGAAAGGCAGATGAAGATCCATCCAGCCCCATCTCCAGCTCCTCCTCCAACCATTTGCTCTTCCCTTGTCAATGATCTGTAGCCACCTTTACCCGTCAATGCGCTGTTTGTGCATCTGTGCTACAAACAGGATTACTGAAAATAATCAGGGCTTAAAATGCACTGCTAAAAGCAAACAAAATCCCCCCAAAGGCAGATGGTTAACTAGTGCTGGGGTGGCAGCAAGGGAGCAGAGCGAGGCGATGAATGGCAGGAGGGGGGAAATTTCAGAGAACGTTTTGGCCACTGAAGAAAAACGCAACGTGCAGCTATGGTTTGGTGATGAATTCTGCTATTTCAGTACACATAGCCTCTTACTCACCTCCCCATTCCAAACCTCACTACAAAATTCATTGCTTATCAAGAAGCCTTTGATCAATATCAAAGCAGGCAAGGCCAGAACCAGGCACTGCATCCCATCAGTAATTGCAGAACACATTCAATTTCCAGCTCACCCTAGTTTTCCACAACAAACAAGAAATAATGAATGCTCTCAATCCATACACATGTGCTGAGAAAATCCTGCATAGAGTACCTCAAAGAGAGTTTTATAGCCGATTGCACGATGAGTCTCTGACGTTTATATGCATTTTATATTTTTCCATGTAGACAGGAAGCTTCTAAAGTTTTATGTTCAAAATAAAACTTATCAGTAAAAGAACTGATTAATAAAAAATGGTTTTCTTACCCAGATAGAAAGTATTTAATATCAGACCCTCAAGGGGCATAGTTCATTTCCAATTTTTGATTCTGGGGATACATTTTGAACTTGTAAAAGGCAAAATGAACTTTTTGTATCTCAGAAATTTCAATGGCTTTAGTGAACTGTCGCCGAGGAAGACAGTTGTGACCTTGTTCATTGATCTAAACGGGAAAAAATTAAAGATTTTTTTCTGTTTATATTCAAGTTAATTGCTGTAAGTTTCTTTGATTAACAGTGAAGTACAAAGGAAAGTTTTAATCAACTTAGATGACAGTTTATTAATGATAGTTTCATCTTGTTTTTGTCAGACCAGGTTAAAGTAAACTTATCTTTGCTTTGATTTTAGCAATAAAAATTCTACTTGACTTCTTGATGTCTACTCCACAACTTCCTGTGACAAATTCATTTTAGACAGATAATAAGCATTAATTGGGCCATATGTAATCACAGTTTCATCTAATAGGAAACAAAGACAAGCCTTATTATCTTAATCTCCACTTGTCTCCAAAGTGTCTATAAATATCTACTATCCAGTTTATGTTGATGGAGGGTCAATTCTACAAGCTGGTTGAGAATGATCATGGCACTGTGCGCAGGGGGGAAATTCAGATACCGACTTCGGAGCAGAACTTGTATTGATGGAGTACCTTTTTACTTCTTTCATGTTTAATTTCCTACTTTAAAAACTCAGCCTGGAAAACAAGTTCAGTGCCTATACTTGGAGACAGAAGATGTGAAACTGAAATTCACTTAACTGTTCCACTGATAAAGATGAGAATCATCAGCATCTTCCCTGATGGGTACGTTAGGTCTCTGAGTTTCATCTAAATCTCTCTTCCTTTAGCTTAAAACCATTTCTCCTTGTCCTGTCAGTGTCTACCCATGTAAAAAGTTGATTCCCTCCTGCTTATAATCTCCCTTTAAATACTGGAAGGCCATAGTGAGGTCTGCTCAGAGCCTTCTCTTCTTCAGAATCACAAATACCTGCTTGGTAAAGGACCCATCCAGCTGTGGAATCTTCTGACTTAAGTCAGTAGGTATTTTCCCATTGGCTTTGGTGAGAACAAGGTTTCACTTGAAGTGCAACAACTTCAGCTGAACTTGTTTTCTCATTCAGCTTTTGCCCAGTCCTTGTCTCCAGCTGCATAACAAATAAATAGCTGGAAGTTGTTTGCCTTCAGCTGAAGGGTAAGAGAAGAGGTGTACTGCTGCAGCAGCACAACATGCATTGTAATTCACCAGGAAGAATCCTACTTTTACACCAAAACAGATTTTGTTCTAAGAAACAGTGATGCCATACATCATTCTTTTAACATGATTTTTCCTGTTGGTTACATGTATAGCTAATGATCTTTCAAAGAGCAATGTATATGAATAATTTTCAGAACATCTAGAGACAGTATTGATAACTAAATGGGTGTGAGTATGAGAACAGGGTTATCGTAGAGGTTAAAATACAACACGAAACTGTCCCCCACTTTTAATATTCCAAATGCATTGCAAAAAAAAAAAAAAATCTTGGCCAGAAAACTGAATTTCCCTGAGTAACACTCAGAACCCATTAAAAATGTTCAGGTTATTAATATTAATTAATCAATTAATACTGTTATAATTAATTAATTATACAGTTGCCTGGAGTCCTGGAGAGGGATCTTTGTGTGTCTGAATAATAAAAAGATGACATTCTCCTCCCGCAATGCAGGAGGAATTTTAAAATAACACAAGTTTTTGAATATTCTTAGCGCTTCTATTCTTCTGCAGCATTCATCTTTGACATGCATTTGATTTTTGCAGCCACAGGATGGCATTCACTGCTGTGCAAAGGGTCAGTGGAATGTGAGCAGACCGTAGGCAGTGTATTTTCTGCCTAGGAAAGGGAAATGTTTAATCAAAAAAGATTAATATAAACTCACTGTTTCCTACTGATGGCAGCCATTTATATAAGAACTTAATATCAAGACCTTACCATGCATAGCCCTTAAGGTTCATGGTCTTACTGTGTGGACATCCAGGTCCTCAAAAGATAGTTTGCTTGATTTCAGTACCCTGGGACACTCTAAAGCCAAAGCAGCAATTTCAACCCAGGACTCCGGCAACTGCATGAAGCACTGTACTTTTCCTTCCATGGTTTATGGAATCACCATAACTCTTAAATTTAGACTCATAATTTACTGTTTATTTTCCCATTAAGTCTATATACAGAGTATTCACGTGGTGTGGTAATGGGAAGATAGATGAACCGAAAGGCCAAGGTGACTGATGATTGGATTGCAAATGTCAAATTGTGCAGCAGAAAAGTTGGATATATCAACCCAAACAGCCTTATCCTGGTTGTGAAATTAAAGCTAGGAGCAGGTAAATCACCTACAATAAGTTCCAATTTATAGAGGTGGAGCTGAAGGCAGTGGTAAGCAGCATGCAATTAACCTCAGTAGGGATGTCCAAGGCTGCTGGTAAAATGAGTGGATTTAGAGCGATGAGCAAGAATGTCAGACCAAAAGAGAACCCAGTAACACTATTAACCTTTGTGAGACTGCCCTGCCAATAATGTAATCTGGGGGAGAATAAAACACGGCGTGAGACAACATGCCCAAGTTGGTAATGCAAGGCCAATGATATATGGGAGAAAAACGAGAATTTTTGTTGATACATGTTATGGGCCTCCAATTAGCCCTCACTGTGTGAAGGGAGAGAAAGGAGGGAAGCAGAAGGAGTCCCTCTAATGAGTTGCTTTGTTGGTTTGCAGCAGAAGAGATTGAAAAAGAAAAGTTTCAGGAGCCGCTTTGCTTTTGAGATAGTCTCAGGGGTGTTAAATGGGCCAGGCAGTTGGCTGGAAATAGCCGTGAGAAAGCTCCTGATTTATGGTGAGCCTGAACAGCACAAGTGTATCCCGTCAGCCTCAGCACCGGAGGCGTGATACCTCAGCAAGGGGAGATTGGATGTATCAGAGCCAGGCACTAATCCTGATGTTGAGATGCTGGGGTCATGACATGCTCATGCTGTGGAGCCATGGCCAACGCCATCCGTACCACTGCTGCTTCCTTTAAGGAACTGTATAGTAAATATGCAGACACAGTGCTTGTTCTCTGTAGCTCTTTCTAGTGTTAGAAGTGGGAGATTAAGAGAGCTTAATCCACAGAATACTGATCTGACAAAATATCCAGATCTTATTTACAGGGTCACTGGGGCAAAGGCAGTTTGTCAATCAAGAGAAGTTTAAGATGCAGTTCCTGTTTTGCTGCATGAGCCTGGAGAATCTCTGTGTGTGAAGAACCTTTAAAAAATAGAGCATGAATATATAATTGATTGAGCTGCTACTGTTCAGGCACCCAAGAGGATCCAGGGGGTCTCAAGTTGAAGAGCTCAGAGGTAGATCTGAGTTCATGCTGCAGAGAGGAGCAGATGAAGGGACACAAATTAGCCCTGCAAGAACTGACGAAAACAGCCCACAGCTCTGAGCAGGATAATTTGCTCTGTCAAGAAGCAGGGCGAATGACAGCGCCATGCTGAGCACCGTGCTGCAGCAGAGGGGAGGTTTCTGGGAGCTCAGCAGCTGGAGAGAAGTTGGGTTCTGACGGCTGCAGGAAACACAAAATCCTCTCTACGCATCAGATTGCTTCTTACTAAAAAAGGCACAGCTTTGAATTGATACCTTAACGCAGGCAGTGGGATATTAGAATTAAATGTCTGAAGAGAAGACACTTAAAGCAAATATTAAAATGCCACTCCCTGGACAAGATGCTTGAATTATGGCTTCAGTCAGGCTTGCAAAAAAATACTGAAGTATCCTGACCTGAAGAGGTGCTTGGTAAATGCCAGCACAAAAAGGACAAGAGCTGGGCTTCAGTAGTTGAGTTTCTTGCACGGAGACATGTCCAAAGCTGCAGCACACAGAGGGAGTTTGGGCAGGTCCATTTGAACAAAAGGCTGAGAACAGGACAATATGCAAGCAAACCTCCTATGTCAATTAATATTTTCATTCCTCCAGCTATATGCTGTGAATTTCTTTTAGGAGTAAGGCAATTAGCCCTTTATCTTACTTATCAACACGTACCCTGTTGCCTTCTGTTTCTCACTCAGCTGAGAGGCCAAACCACCATGACACTGCTCTGTCTCATACCAAGACATGGTCTGCGCTGAGATAAATTGGGTTGTCTACCACTCAGGGCTTTCTGGATATTTCTTTTTCAGTATTTTTTTTAAACTGTTGTCATGGCTAAAAAACGAAACCAACCAAACTAAACAAACAAATGCCTGTAGAAAATGACAAGTTTAAAATCTCCATGCTTTTTTTCAATTAAGTCTTTAAAGTATCTGTTTGGCCTTGGAGGTTAAGAACACATTTTTATTCATACAACGCCTTAAACATTTTCTGGAATGGTAGTGGAAGGGAACAAGATCCATAGGGAAAAACAAATATATGTGAGTCTATGGCAGAAAGTATTAAGATCTTTTTTGGTAGCTTGATTAAAGATAACATGCTGGTTGAAACCATAAATTGACAGACCACTATTAGCAATATTTATATCTTTTACTTTCCCAGGGAATGTGAGAAAAAATAATTCATTATTTTGATTCTGACATTTTTGCTCTCAATTATCTACGCTAGTCCTTGCTTTTGAATATTTAGAACATTCCTTGCCAAAGAAAGCATTATTTTTTGCCAAAACATAAAATACTCTAGAGCTGCTATGATAACATTTTCAACATCTCTGTATCATGAGATTAGCAAACAGCAATATTACATTTCAGAATGAGGAGATTAATCTGTTTCCTGACAACTTAAATTTGTTAGGCTGGGAAAAGAAAATTAGCGCTTTTGAGGGCAGATTTCATAGCACTTGATGCTTCAGGGCCTCAGTAAATTTGTTTTTAAATCATATCTTTGTAAAAAGTAAAAGAATTGTTTGGTCTCTGATTATTATCAAGCTGCACTCAGATAAGAAAAGCATTAGGATTCTTGTGTTCCATGGTAATATATTTAGGGAGAAAGAAGGTGTCAAATATGCTTATTAAACTGATGCTCAACCTGATTAGATGTTTTCTTATCTCTAGGTGTCTAGTAAATACATTAATTTGTGTCACATTACAAATTATGCTAAATATTCCAATCTTATTTCATCACACATCACACAATAATGTACTTTTGCCATAAGAAATTATTTTCAAAATAAAAAAAAGTAAATACATTCTGCATATTTTTGCATGGTATTTTTTTCACCCTTTTTGTGTATCTTTTTGCTCTAGCTCAGTGCTGGAGGATGATGTGGGAAAGGGACAAAGTGGTAATCTGGGAAAACAGAAGAGTTGGTGAAGTATAGAATGTCAAAAGACATTACATTACAGGCTGTGGTGAGAAAACTGTAAGGGATGCAGTGAATCCCCATCCTTGGAGGCACTCGAGGAAGGGGTTCTGAGCACCTGACAGATCTGCAGGTGTCCCTGTTCACTGGGGGGAGTTGCACTGGATGGCCTTTAAAGGTCCCCTCCAACTGAAACCATTCTGATTGTATATGACAAAACTCAAAGAAAATGGCAGCGTGTTCAAGATGTGATAGAAAGAGGTTCTCATCAAGTACACTTCCTGGGGCAGTTCACCAACACTGGAAATTATGAGACCCTGATAAGAGCAGGGTTTTCTCCATGATGGAGAAAAAAGGATCATGGGAAGACTGTAAAATATAACAGAACTTGCAAAAGGAAAGAGATATTCTATTTTTTCCGTTATAGAATCATAGAATTGATAGAGTTGGAAGGGACCAACTCTTGCAAGGGGATGCCTGGAAATCAAAGGGCGCACAAGTGAAAATGATCAGATCAGGCTGAGGGCGTCTTAGGAACCACCTGCAGTCAGACCCCATGGATATTGTGACAGGCTGTGATCAAAGAACATGCCCCAAAGCATGCCACTATCCAAGCATATCAAAGGAACTGGAGACTTGGTGCCAGGATCCCTACAGGCCGTACCACAGGGTGCTGGGTTTTGTGCGTGTGGAGGGTGGCAGGAAGTGAAGAGTCCCTGAAAACATAGGACAGATTGGAGAGATGTGAAAATATCCCAGAATTACCTTTTTGTAGAGATAACAAGCATGAATTCTGAGCAGCTGAGTACTGATCATCTGAGAAGAAGGGATGAATGGATGCAAAATTGTGGTAGGGAACATTTCTAAATGCTGGATAAATTAAGAGATATTTAAGGATTTTCTAAGCCCAGAAGGGATTTTAGTACAGATGCAATGTGTTGCTGATGGGAAAAGAAGATGCCTTCTTGCTTTAAACCCAGTACTCAGCTGTCTTAGCCTGAGAGGCAGGAAACTGAGAGCTCCTCAAAATGTGTGTGTGTGTGCATATGTGTGTGCTCACACTTACAGACATAAATTAACAGTCTGGCAGCTGATAAGTGTTGCAAATGCTCCAGAACACATGATGCAGAGCTAAAGCAGACATGCTTCAGAAAGCGTACAGACTCTGCACATCCAAAATAGATTCAAATCATGTGAAAGAGTTCCTGCTGCTCCTGCAGAAGATTAAAACATTGGTGCATTCATCGCACAAAGGTGAAATTTAGCAAAGCAGTGCGCCCTTCACAATGACTCTCTATCTCACAAGCACAGAGCCTGGCCTACAGACATCCTGAAAGGGCACGTCCGACCAATTTGTGACTGGTAGGTGGGCTCCATCCCATAAAAAGAACGCTGTAGATCTTAAGAAACATACAAAGAGGAAAAATCCTGAGCTAATCTCTGAGCTAATCCACCAGCAGGAAAGCAGCATTAGACCAAACTCCTAAATCCTGACAGAAAAGAACTGGGTATAGATTAGCCACAGAATTTGCCTACACAACCTTAGCACAAGGAATGATTTATAATATGGGAAGACCATTAATATATCCCTCTCTGTTTCAACAGCATTTAACACATGGCTGCAGACCTAATTTTCAAACCACACATTAATGTTTGCTGTTTTAATAATACTTTTCCATCCCATTTACATTGATCTAATGCTCTGCCATCTCATAGTTCTGCAAACAGAGCAGAAAGAACAGGTGTTGGGTGTACTTTAAATTGCTTTTCTCTCATGTGTTAACTCACCCATTTTCAGACAAACCTGGGGAAATGCAGCCATGGGTGCCAATGCTTAACTCCTTCATTCTGGGTACTGCCAGGGATAACCTCCAGTAGTTGGAGGGAGCTTACAAGCAGGAGGGGGACTGATTTTTACATGGTCTATTAGTTACAGGACAAGAGGGAATGGCTTTAAGCTAAAAGAGGGGAAATTTAGGTTAGATGTTAGGAAGAAGTTCTTTACTGAGAGGAGAGTGAGGCTCTGGCACTGCTGCCCAGAGAGCTGTGGTGCCCCATCCCTGAGGTGCTCAAGACTGGATGGGCCCTGGGCAACCTGGGCTGGTGGGGGGCATCCAGCCCATGGCAGAAATTGGAACTGGATGGGCTTTCAGGTCATTTCCAACCTAAGTCATTCCATGATTCTATGAATTTCAAGAAAGTTAGTGCTTCTAAAACCAGACTAAGGGCTCTACTTACTGAGCAAGAGAAACCACGGAGCCCCCAGGATAATGAATAAGACTTTTCCCTCCCTGCACTGACATCATAGATACCTTAACATAATACTAGTGATCCAAAAGGTCACTTTCTTGTACTATTTGGCTTCACAGCTGCATGATGCTAAGTCTGGTGAGGTTTTAATTAGGTCCAGAGGGTTCAGAAAATGCTGATGCTCAGGACCTAGCAGGGTGGCAGCCTGCAGGCTGGATTTGCTCTCTGGCACAATTCCAGCTTTTCTATAATGCTGTTGAATGAGGTGGGGAACGCCTGATAAGGCAGCACAAGAACCCTACAGGCTGAGTATCTGCTTCCATGCATGCACGTGATGAAGGGCTTAAAGCTGAGACCTGCTGCTGGATTGCTGTGGGTCCACAGGAAATCCCAGATGAGCATTTGATGCCCTGCACGAAAAAGCTGACAGTGCTATGCTTTATGGATTTTCATTTCTTCATTTCATGACCCAACAGTTCAGGTCAGTGATTCATGAAATCTGTAAAACAAGCTCCCTCCCCTCTGCCAACTCCAGATACATGCAAATCATTGGTAACTAAGGCAAAGCTCTGGGCAATCAGAAATGAGATTTTTCTAATGAGGCACAGCACCTGTGTTAGACAGCAGTGTGTGAACTGAAGCACTGCCCCTCGGCATCTCTGATCTCGATATGCATCTATGAACCTGAATTAGTACGTGCAGAATCATCTATATCTTCATACTAGATTTTCTTCATATTGAGTGTTAGGAAAAACTTCTTTTTGGAATGAGTGGTGATACACTGGCACAGGCTGCCCAGGGAGGTGGTACAGTCACCATCCTGGGAGGTTTCAAGAGAAGGGCAGATGTGGCAGCGAGGGACGTGGTGAGTGGGCATGGTCGGGGTAGGTTGATGGTTGGACTGGGTCATCTTAATGGTCTTTTCCAACACAAATGATGCTCTGGATCAACCTGTAACTTTTCATCTAAATGGCTAAACTTGTGTGGTTAGGAAATTAGGGATTAGGGGAAATTAGGAAATTAGGGATTTAAATTCTTTTTTTTTTTTTTAATTCATATTTATTTTGCTCTATTATAATAGTTTCCATCCCATTTCTAGCCAGGCTTGCTGTGCAGCAGAACATTATTTTGTGGAAGATATGCCCAGGGCAGTATTCCACTGCAGATGAAGAATCTATTGACAAACTGGGGGAAAAATCAAATCTGTTCCAAGAGCTGAGGAGTGACTAAATAATAAATGAGCTGTGCTTCTTTATTTTAATAACCAAACAAGTTAATGCAAGCTTACAATACATCTATAAAAGCTCTATAAATATTTGACTCATTGCCATAACTGTCAAACATTCCTAAGATAAAACAAAGTTTTGCATATAAAGTTACGAAGACCTTTGATTTAGGAAGTTCATTGAACATAGAAAAGAAGATTGCTTTTCTTCATTACTATCAGTATCCTGAATCAATGGAATAGACAAACCAGTGTGAGATGCCATGTAAGAACTTCAGTACAGCGCCAGATTATCATTAGCCGCTTTAAGCACTCTCCAAGAAAGGCCAGAATCTGATACTTGGATATAAGTGATCAGTGGTCAGATTGAACTGCCTGTGGTATGGTTATCCTTTGCATCATCCTTGTGACAGCACGTGTGGAACATTTGTAAGACAAACAACCTAATCTTGAGGGAACTAAAGGAGTCAGATGAACGGTATCTTAGAAAAATAAAGACTGAAATCAACCATAAGCACAAGGCCAAGAGCAAACAAAGCGTCCTCAGGAGTGACTTAAAAGTCTACAAATTGTGTGGAAATGTCACAGCCATTCTTAGCGCATCCAGCCTCTCAAGGCCATTTGTATTTCATTCAGTAACTGAGATGAGCCGAGGGTCACAGCTATTGATATATAGAGACCCATTCCTGCCCCTTCCCTTTGATATATATTATGTCATCAGATCTGTGTGCACATTTCCCATTGGCAATCTAAATTTCACATGGGAGAGATTTAAATAGTTTTTTGTTTTTTTTAAATTCAGACTTATTTTACCCTGCTGTAATAATTTTATGGAGGTTTTTCTTTTCTTATTTAATAACAAAGCGGAATTAAAATTCCACACGCATGAAGAAAAACACAGTCTTTCCAATGCTTAGGCTTTGTCATCTGTGTTACTTCTCAAGTCACTATCTAAAATAAAAGGACATCTGGGAGCTATTTAAACTTGCAATAGTCAAGGAAAAGAGAAGAATCTGTAAAAACGCCATCCCTTAATTATTTTGCAGTTTAACATTCCTGTTCATATCTCTTGCACAGAGGCCACTAAACAAGTAACATTTTCAGTGATGCTCTTGATGATTCTTCATCTTATTGGATCCCATTAGCTAGAGACGATAGTCTGTGCAGGGAGACCACTTATCAGTGCAGACAGATGAATCACACCAGGACTCTCCCTGTGTTTTGCTGCATAAGACTTTATGCATGAGTACACATTAGAAGCAGAGTGCAATGTCATATGCAAATCTGTCTCCGAAAGAGAGTTTTAACCTCGGGTCACCTCCTGCCTTTGGAAAGTTGTTGGCTAATTCTGAAAATAGCAACTTGAC